>NW_026020248.1:154784-645766 GCF_900185275.1 Solanum verrucosum
CAGGGTGAATAGAATAACGGGAATGATGTGCCTCTTCCATAATTCGATGTCGAAGCCCTGTAACATTTGGAACACATAATCGACCGATATATCTGAGGACTCTATCTTCTGCTATATCAAATGCTAAAGACTATGGATCCTGAGCCTTGGCTCTAAGCTTCTCTAAGGTAGGATCCTCTTGTTGCCGTGATTTTACTTCTACAACTAGAGATGATACGGCTGTATCCTGAATTGTGACCCCACTATCGTCTGCCTCTAACAATCTGACTCCTAAGCTAGCTAACTGATGAAGCTCTCGCACTAGCTCCCGCTTCTAAACACCTAAGTGGGATAAACTACCCATAGATTTTTCGACTGAGGGCATCGGCTACCACATTCGCCTTTCCTGGATGATATAAATATCCACGTCGTAGTCTTTGAGTAACTCAAGCCATCGATGTTGTCACAAATTTAACTTCTTCTGTCTAAATATATATTGAAGGCTCTTATGATCTGTGAAGATGTCAACATGAATGCCATACAAATAGTGTCTCCAAATCTTCAACGCATGCACAACTGCAGCCAACTCTAAATCGTAGGTCGGATAGTTCTTCTCATGCTTCCTCAACTACCTTGAAGCATATGCGATAACCTTACCATGTTGCATTAGAACACATCCCAACCCAACACCAGAAGCATCACGATACACCACATAGCCTTCTGAACCGTCTGGTAATGCAAGAACTGGTGCTGATGTCAGCATATCCTTCATCTCCTGGAAACTGTGCTCGCAGGCCTCAGTCCACTAGAACTTAGCTGCTTTTTGAGTCAGCTTCGTTAATGGGACTGAAATTGAAGAAAATCTCTCTACAAACCTTCTATAGTACCTAGCTAACCCTAAGAAACTACGAACCTCAATCGGAGTCATGGGTCTAGGCCAAGTCTTTACGGCCTCAATCTTTTGTGTATCAACCACAGTGCCTGCATCTGATACAATATGGCCTAAGAAAGCTACAGAGTCTAACCAGAACTCACACTTAGAAAACTTTGCATAAAGTTCTCGGTCTCGAAGAACCTGAAGGACTGCTCGTAGATGATTTGCATGTCATCTTTTGAACGTGAATACACCAAAATATCATCAATAAATACAATCACGAACAGGTCTAGATACGGCCTGAATATACTATTCATCAGGTCCATGAACACTGCTGGGGCATTAGTTAATCCAAAAGACATTACCAAGAACTCAAAGTATCCATATCTAGTTCTAAAAGCTGTCTTCGGAACGTCTTTCTCCCGAACTCGTATCTGGTGGTACCCTGATCTTAAATCAATCTTTGAGAAACACTTAACACCTTGTAACTGATCAAACAAGTCATCTATCCTCAGAAAGGGATACTTATTCTTTATAGTTGCCTTATTCAGTTGTCGGTAATCGATACACATTCTTAGTGAGCCATCTTTCTTCCTTACGAACAACACTGGTGCACCTCATGGTGAAGCACTAGGCCTAATAAAGCCTTTATCCAGCAAGTCTTTCAGCTGATCCTTCAACTCTTTTAGCTCAGGAGGAGCCATTCTATAAGGAGGGATAGATATGGGTTGTGTACTTGGTAGCATATCGATAGCAAAATCAAATTCCCGTTCTGGAGGGATACCAGGGAGTTCGTCTGGAAATACATCTAGAAACTCATTAACTACCGGAATAGACTGAAGAGTCGGTGGTTCTGCATCTATATCATGAACGTGAACAAGATGATAAATACAACCCTTAATAATCATCCTCATTGCCTTAAGATAGGAAATAAACCTAACTTTCAACATTGTTGTATCGTCTTTCCATTCCCGAACTACCTCTCCTGGAAAGTGGAATCTAACAATCTTTGTCTGGCACTCAACATTAGCATAACAAGATGCTAACCAGTCCATACCCATAATGACGTCAAAATCAACCATCTCTAATTCTACCAGGTCTACAGAGGTCTGATGGTCGATAATTTCTACCGTGCAACCTCGATAGACTCTCCTGGTAATAGTAGTCTCACCAACTGGTATAGATACTATAAAGGGTCCATCTAATGACTCTGCTACTATACATAACCTCCCCGTAATAAATGGAGTAACATAAGACAAAGTAAATCCAGGATCTATCAAAGCATAAACACAATGGGAGTAAACAATCAATGTACCTGTCACAACATCTGGTGATGACTCTGAGTCTTGTTGGCCGGTTAATGAATATGTACGGTTTTGTCCACTACCAGAACTAGGTGCTCCCTCTATGCCTCCGCCTCTACCCCTACGTGCTAAAGCATTGGGTCCACGCCCTATAGACTGTGCTGATGAGAAGGAACCTACGGTTGACCTGGTCGATTGACTTGTACCACCTTAACCTATGGTAGGGCAGTTTCTCCACCCATGCCCCTCCTGTCCACAAGGATAACAACTTTTGGAACCCTGTTTGCACCTCCCGAAATGCATCCTACCGCAAGTAATGCAATGTGGCGGGGATGTCCTAGCCTGGCCTGAACCCCTCTGCTGCTGCAAGCCTGATGCTCGTGAACCCTCACCTGAGCCTGACTGTTCCTGATGATCAAATCTACTACCCTGGAACTGTTGTGGTAGAGGTCTAGGTGGCCTAATAAAATATTGAGGTCTAGGACCACCCTGAAAATCTCCCTGCAAACCAGCGGGACTAGCCCTCTTTGGTCTCTCTCTCGACCCTCTCACTCGTATACTATAGATGTCAGCGATCCTCTATGCCCTGTGTGAAGGCCTAAATCCGCGAGATATCCATATTATCATTTAGCGCAGCGATAGAACAAGCCTCGATATAGTCTGAGTTAAGCCCTCCGACAAATCTACGTACCCTGTCATGCATCGTATCAACAAATGCTGGTGCATATCTAGCCAATGAATCAAATCTCAGCCCGTACTCTCGGACACTCATGCCACCTTGTCGGAGGTTCAGAAACTGGTCCACCCGGCCATCCCTAATCTCTCGAGGCAAATAGTGATCTATGAAAGCTTCTGTAAAGCTATCCCAAGTGGGTAGAGATGTATCTTCTCCCCTAGATCTCTCCCAACTTTAATACCACAATACTGCAACATCACGCAATCAAAATGTTGCTAACTCAACTGACTCAGTCGTTGAGGCATGCATGACTCTGAAGATCCTATGAAGCTGATCAACAAAGTGTTGAGGGTCTTCTCTGCGATCTGTCCCTGTAAACTGTGGAGGATTTAAGGCAAGAAATTCGCGAACTCTCGAACTTCCGGGCCCTTTAGAAGGTCTGGCAATATCTGGTGCAACTGGTTGGCACTGTGCAGCTACTAACTGTGCTAACATATATACTGCACTCTTGAAATCCTGAATAGATGTAATAGGAGGAACTAGAGGTTGTACTGTTGGTGGAGCCAGAAGTCTTGTAGCCCTTGGAGGCTCCTGAAGTTGTGGAGAAGCTATAGGGGGCTGAGAAGATGTCTCCCCCTGGGTCTCACAATGGGCCACCTCCACTAGTGGTACTTTGTCGGTACCCTTGCTTGCAGTTGTATCTAGCCCCTGGCTAGTGGTGGTCTGTCTAGTGTCAGTCATCTCTATCTTCATACAAGTATCAATTATAAGCCAGAAACCTCAACACTTAATACACCGCTCTATAGCACGAGGTGAGCAAAAGAAGGATAGTCATTCTAACATGCCCGGCAGCTTCTTGCTTGAAAAATGTGGTGCACAACATATTTATAAACAAGACTCTACTAGACATGGCTTGCAGACTCCCTAGGATACGATATTGCTCTGATACCAAGTTTTGTCACGCCCCAAACTCGAGAGGCACAACTGGCTCCTAATGCCAAAACTCAGGCCCGAGCCGACCCTGCTGAACCATTTGCTACTAGTGCATGGCAGCCACACGCAATCAAGAAATCAAATAAGTATATCTCGGCTTAAAACAAAGCCATCGGCCTGCAAGGCCCCTGTGAACTGATCTATAAAAGAAACAGCTACTCCTAGGAGATAATATAAGTAAATAGTCAACTAGCACAAAATTCCTAATTGGACCGTCGAGGCCACTGTGATATCTATACAAAAACTAAATGCAGGTATATATCAATACAATACATCAAACAGCTCAGAAGTTTCCACAAACCAACAACATAGGCCAGCATGACCATAACGTAGTTATAAACCCCACACACTAGTCTGCAAGCCTCTAATAGTAGTAAAGATTGGTGGGATAGGGCCCCAGCCTACCCATAAAGATATATACAACAAAAGGTAACAAACCTCCCAACTCTGGCAGCTCCGGAGGAAAGGGGATAGCCAACCGGATAACAGTCAATCCTGCTGCTGAGGAGGTCTACTCAGTCGTCTATCAGGACCTGCATGCATGAATGCAGCGCCCCCTAGGCCATGGGGCGTCAATACAAAATAGTGTACAAAGTATGAAAGGCAATAGACTATGATGAGGTATCATGATATACTGGAATAATCCAATATATAAATCAAGGCTAAGATAAGTGTACTGACCTGCTCCTAAATCTAAACTTATCAAAAATAATAAAACAACAGCCTAACCAAGCCCCCATAAGCTCAACAGGTACAAACAACACTCAAGACCACTTACTCAGGCCCCCATAAGCCCGGAAGGTGCCAATCAGCCTATATACCTCTATCAGTAGTCCCCTAGCCCCGTAGGCAGTCACATAGCCCTCTTTGGCATTAATATAGCCCCTTAGGTAGCACATAGCTCCCTTAGGCATCAACGTAGCTTATAGACAACTCATAGCCCTCTTAGGCAACAACATAGCCTTGTAGGAAGCACATAGCCTTCTTAGGCGTCAATATAGTCCTGTAGGCAACTCATAGCCCTGTTAGGCATCCATATAGCCTTGTAGGCAGAACATAACCCTTCTAGGCATAGATCACATTCCTGCAGCTAACCAAAATAGCCCCAACGGCAATAATAACAATCCAACCACTAAAAGCGAGCGATTTAGTTATAAGCAACCTATACAAATAGCCTCTAAGTCGTGTCCAACAAAGGGACGCTACTAACTGAATAAGAATCCCGACAAGGGACGATTATATCAACTCGAGCAGCCAACAATCAACAATCATGGCTACAAGTATATGAAGGATAACAACCCAAATACATTGCTTCTAAACTTTAAGGAAACATGTCGTAAGTAGGGAATAGCCTTAACATACCTTTTTCGCTTAATTCACATGGCCTAATGACTTTTACTCAATACTCCCTTTATACTACAACAAGGTAGGACCATAATCAACACACAAAAAGAAAAGATACCATGACAATACGATAAAATATATGTATTTCCGTCGCAAATTGCTATTTGCTGCTTATAAAAGCTAGAGTCGATGAAAGAAGTGTCTTATCTTGATCTTAAGGTCGTAATACGCTTCAAAACCTTCAAATATATCCAATCCCTTGTTGTCCCAACATTAAAGTGTGATATGCTACCCAATCGATAAAACAAATTATACCACGATGATGAGCCCAATGCGTAGAACAACTTTCTTCAAGGACTTAAGTCGAGAAAATCTATATTTCACTTGATCCTAGAAATGGGTTTCTCTAATTTCTCTGTTTTTATAGCTTAAAAATGGTGAAAAAGGTCGAAGGAGACGATATATGTAACATTCCACCGATTTAGGGCCCCACCTCACGTGCCTGCTTGCGCAGTCCCACGAAAATGTAAATATCTCTCTATTCTGAAGTCATATGAACGAACGGTTTGATGCGTTTGAAACAGACTCGTAGACCTTCGATTTCATAGTTTGTGGGGACCATAAATCTTAATAGATTGCGAGAAAATGTCTGAGACATCTGACTCAAATTTCAGACAAATCTTTAAAAAGGAATTTACGGTAACTTTCGCCAACTTTTATTTTATCTCTTACCTAACTTCAAAACTTGAGACACCACACTTGAACACTTAAAATATCACATAACACATCATTTTTAATTAGTTACTCACCCTCCTTGAATTTCCACAAAGATATGAGTTAATTTAGACCTTTTTAAAAGTCGGGGTGTTACAAGAAAGAAGTCCAAGTGACATTCGGGGACGAATGTTCCTAAGGGGGGGATATTGTAACACCCCAGAAATTCTATGACTTAAGTTAGAGCCTCACCTTATGAATAATAACTTAAAAATAGTTAAAATGATGTTTATAAATCTAAACTAATGTAATTGACTTGGTTTGGAAGAGTAAAAGTCTAAACATCAAGAAACAACCACGACGTCCAGAAACTAGAGAAGAATGTGTTCTAGTGTGTCCTTAGGTTTTGGGCAGGTTTGGGAGTGTTGTATGATTGTATAATCTGGTGAAAAGGTTTAAAATAGGTAAATATATGTTCCTAGGGTCAAAACGTTTGAATACGACTCCCCGGGGCCACCATAAGGGGCCCCGAGGAGGACCCCAACCATAGCCAAGCAAGCTGCCATGGCAGCTTGCAGTTTGCACTTGGAGGGAATAGCTGCTCGTCGCGCACTTGCTCCCACAAAGAGCAAAAATCCAGTTTGCGACGTGGTCATGTCGCGGACTCTACTGTCTCGATATTTAATTCCAAATATCTTCAAGGAACAGCTCCGTTCCGCGACGAAAATACAGAAATTCAGAAATCTATTTTTACTTCATTAAAGAGTCCATTTAAGTGAGGGGTATTTAGGGTACTTTAGGGGACGTGTATATAATGATTTTTAAGTCAATTTACCTCACTTTTATCACTCAAACACAAAACCCCAAAGATCTAAACCTAAAGTTCCTCCTTCTCTCTACTCTCTACTCTCTCTCTCTCTTCTCAAGAACTCCATTGAAGAAGATTGGAACTTCAAGAAGAAGACCAACTCTCCAAGGTTTCAACTCGGATTTTCATGGTTAATTCGTCAATAAGGTATCGTTTCTTATCACTCTTGGGATTCCTTTCCCCAAGAGGCCCCTTCAAGATGAATTTCAAAAATCTCCAATTTATAGGTTTCAATCCAAAAATGTGGGTCTTCTTTCTAAAGTGAAATTGATGTTATAAACTGACTTTGATTGATGTTATATGAACAATTATGGATGAATTTATGTTGTATTGGTGGTTTCTTGAAGAATTCCCCATGAGACCCATGTTTCTCCTTCTTTTCCTAATTCTAACCCTAGTTTGTGTTGGATATTGATTGAAGGCTTTGAATTGGATGTGATGCTATGTAATTCATGTTTGTATGATGATTCTACCCTAGGTTATGTATAATTTCTTTGAAATTATGGTTGAGTCTTTGAATGAAGCTTTGAAGGCTATGAAGGGAATATGTCAATTGCTTATATTGATGTTGATTATGTTATTACTTCATGAATTACCTTGTATTAGGTATAGGTTATGAATTGCTTGGTAATTGAAGTATGGATGTCCCACGAAGGGTAAGAAGGTATGAAGGTTGGTTCTTCGTTGAACTCAAGTATGAAACGTGAATTACTTAGATTGTAATGATGTTATACCCAATGTGTTGTTGTGGTGTTGATGACCTAGTTTCCTCATCCTTAACCCTCTACACTTGAATTAGCTTTGAAGTATATATGTATATTATGGTATGATTGCTATATGATTGAAAGGTAGTTCTCATGATTGTAGTGTAATGTAAAGTGAAAAGTTTACTCACTTGCTAAGAGTCTCTAAAGTGAAAGGATTGTTACTCACTTATGAACACATATGAGCTATTATGGTAAGATGTCTGCATAAGGGTTTATTAAAGGCTAATGTGAACTTATGTGATGACTAAAGATGATTACAAAAGAGAATTAGATGCTTAGCACCGAAAGGGCATGTAAATGAGATGGGGATCTCACGTTTAGTAAGTCCGGCTCCCCACATGGGTTTCCTCACGTTTAGCAAGTCCAGATTACCTACAGTATGTGTTATCTCATGAGATGGAAACCCCCACGTTTAGTAAGTTAGGGTTTCTAGAAGCTATCTCCTTGACCCTTAGCTATGTGCCAACATAGGACTCTAGCTTAATGGATCCACCTAGATAGCTATGTATGAATGGTTACACCTTAGGCAAGTGTTAACCCTCTCTTTTTGGTGTGGGAGTAGAACACCGGATTCCATGTAGCTCTCATGGTCTATGTCGGCTATTGCAATATTTCCCTAATGTAAAAGTAAATGAAGGTATGAAAGGTGTGAACTCTTACTAGGGCTTTCTTAAGGGTTTCTACATAGTGTAAGGGAGGGTATGGGACTTCTCTTGCACATTGCACTTGTGGGATCCTAAGAGATGGTTGTAGTAGTGTTCTCCTATGATTATGATTATTATGACTTATGTATGTTGAAACTATGTTATGTATGATCATTATGAATGTGGTAAGTTATGATGAAATATGATCTTGTGACTGTATGCATGAAGTAGGTTGCTTAATGTGATACTTGGCTTTAAATAGGGTTATGGGGTTCTATTCTTTACATTGCACTATTATTACTTGGGTTGTCTACATGTTGGGATGATTTTATGTTGGTTTAGACTATGATACTTAATTTGTGTGCATATAGGATTTACTTGGCAAAAAAGCATGTTTTGAATAAAATGTACTTTTATGTATGTTTCAATGGTTTTTATGCATAGTAGCCATACTTAGTACGTGTGTTGTTCTAACCCATATTTTCTCCTTTTCCCAAACATCTAGTTTCGGGCCGTTGAGGATTCAAGCTTACTTCTCTAGACACTTGGAGTTGCTTCCCCAAGTTGGTGAGTCCTCAAGTCAGAGGACAAGACCCTATGATCTAGCTTCTATGTTTAGTTCTTTGATTATGTTGAAAGACATTGTTGTACTTCCTATTTTCAAGACTTCTTATTGATGTAAGGGCTAAGTTCCATTTTCGATACTTCTATGTCTAGATGGTGCATTGTGACGAAGTTAGATTATATTTTTCATATATGAAGTGATGTTGAACTTCCAAAGTAAATGTTTTAAATTTTTCGTGATTTTATTCTATGATACATGTTATGACGAATGCTAAGGGCTTGTATAAGACCTCATCGATGTCGAATATGCCGATAACGACTAGGTGGTGCTCTCGGGTCGTTACAGGCTAAATCGTCATAACCTAGTATTTTGGTGATACGCCAAATTACCTTTTTTATCGCCAAGTTGAACTTGTCTGTGGGTTGGCCTGCTGGAACTTTGGCGAGCTAAAGGTCTACTCGGCGATTCATCGAGCCGAGTACCAACCTTGTTTTTTTTTAGTTTTTTTGCTCATTTTTTTCTGTTAAGGTCCTGACTTTTCTCATTTTCCTTCCTTGATGCAAAATATCATATTAACATCTATTTAAAGCATAAAATCGACATTGAGGACACTAAAACTTTTAATATCAAGCCCTAAATGAGTCAAAATCCCTGACTCATCAACACCCCAACTTAAACTTTTGTTTGTCCTCAAGTAAAACACAAGATGAATCAGTTCAACAGAGATGTCTACAAGTTCAATCGTGCACTACAAGTTTCAAACTGTGACTAGCCATCATCAAATAGAATTCAAGCTCACAATGCTTGCTTTAATCGCAAATTCAAGCTCAACCAAAGTATTTGAATGCCCTCACATCAAGAATGATTCCATGCCCACATAAAGCTCATCAAAATTTAAGAATTAAGGAATTAACATCAACTCTCACACTCTCAAAGATAAGAACATGCATGATTCTACCCATAGGTTTGCCTGCATTTTCCAATCAACATGACATTAAGCTCATATCAAGATCACTAAGGTCTTTCAAGGCTTGAAACGGGGTTGAGGGTAAAGTTATGATCATTTTGGCTTAGTGAATTCCACCTTCATTAAGAATGGCTTGCATTTCACTTTTTTTCCTTTTCTTTCACTCTTTTTTATTTACGCAATCCACCCTAAGTTCTTTTAAGCATGCTTCATTGGATACCCCATTTATTTTATTCATTGCACAAGATTCATTGCGATATTCTTTTTCAATCTTTTTCTTATTTTGCTTTTCTTCTCTATCTTTTTTTTATTTGGAGGGGTTCCATCTTTTTCAAAACAATCCATCAAGGGCAGATTTTTCAGAAACTTCTCGACTTTCCTCATTTTTCACCACACCCCCAACATAGGTTTTCGGCCTAAGTTGTCTATTCAAATGGACCAATGTTTATGAAGGTTTTAAGTGATGGGGAAAGAGGTCAAATGTGTTCATGTTTCATCCAAAGAAAAGGTTAGACTCAAATGGTGCCAAGCTAGGTATAATAGCAATTTGGTTCACTCTCCAAAAATTGTGCCTAAGATATTATCTATCATTCACGAACATTAGTTGATTGGACCAACGAGGCACGTTCTAGGTATTAACAAGCACAAATTTCAAAACAATCTCACCACACATGGCATTCAACACAATCATCAATCAAGATTCTACGAATTTAGCCCGCGTGCAACGATCATCCCAAGATTCATTTCAACAATCGGCGAGTCACAATGATATGATAAGACTTCACACATGACTCATGCAACTCAAATTTGCCTCATTGGAATCGCACAAACATATTGTTAAACCAAGAGCACTATTCAAGTCATTGATATTGGTAGTAACCGATACTCAATTATGCAAAAGAACAACCACATTAAAAACCATCAGTCACAAAGATAGGCATCCAAAACACGTTAAATCAAATCTAAGAGGTTAGGTGCGAAGATACCACCTCACCAAACAAAACCTAACATTGTCCTCAATGCAAATATAATGAATGTAGCTAATAGGACAAGCAAGTAGAGATAGTTGAATGAAAATATTAAAGTAGGAAGGCTCTTCACTTCACGCCCAGTCAACCAGTAGGGGCCAGGCGCGCCAAACTATTCGATGAATTGCCAAACTTGCACAGGATCACTGAATTTTCAAGAACGATAGTTTGCCAAATTTACCAAAAAGGCGAGCTTAGTCGGGCTCGCCGACTAGTTCCGCGGTTCGCCAAAGGTTCATGTCGCTTGCCAAAATTTCTAGAATAAGTTTTTCTGCCAGTTGAATCAAAAGGACACTCTCAGTAAGGCTCGCCGACTGGTTCGGCGGTGCGCCAAAGAATCAAACATCTCGCTGAATTGTTGTTATGTCAGAAATGAGGATTTTGACATACACATTCAGCAAACGTTATTCAAAAACAACTAAAACTTGGATTGCCTCCCAAGAAGCACCTTATTTAACGTCATGGCACGACATGGAAATGCTCTTACACATCTTCCCAATACACCACTTCAATTACCAAAACATAAAGCTATTCTCCAAAGTAGAGCTTCAAGCATTTCCCATTTACTTTGAATTTCGAACCTTCTTTGCTTTCAACCTCAATTTCCCCATTTGTGAATACTCGAGTGATTTTGAATGGGCCTGACCATTTTGATTTGAATTTACCCAGAAAGAGTCTCAAACGAGAGTTATAAAGCAAAACAAGATCACCAACTTTGAACTCTCGTCGAAGGATCTTTGCATCATGAAATTTCTTCAATTTCTCCTTATAAAGCGTTGAACTTTCATATGCCCTCAACTGAAACTCATTCATTTCATGGAATTGGTTGACTCTTCCTTTCAAAGAACCCCCCCCCCCCAATTCAAGTTTAGCGCCTTTAATGCCCATAGTGCCTGTTTTTCAAGCTCGATTGGTGGGTGACAAGACTTTCCAAATACCAATTGGTATGGCAACATGCCAATTGGAGTCTTGAAAGTGGTGCGGTACTCCCAAAGAACATCATCCAACTTTCGAGACCAGTCAGTCCAATTTGCATTGACTATTTTTTGTTAGAATACTCTTCATTTCTCGATGATATTTCAACTTGGACACTTGCTTGTGAATGGTAGGGGGGTTGTAACTTTATGGTTCACTATGTATTTTCTCAACAACGAAGCAAACAACCAGTTGCAAAAATGGGACCCTCTATCACTGATAATAGCACAAGGGGTACCAAACCTTGCAAAGATGTATCACTTTAAGAATAGCACAACACTCTTTCATTCATTATTGGGCAAAGCTACAGCTTCTACCCATTTTGAAACGTAATCAACTGCCACCAAGATGTCCTTGTTTTCGAAAGAGCTCACAAACGGACCCATGAAGTCGATTCCCCAAACATCAAAAAGTTCAACCTCTAGGATGGGATTAAGAGGTAACTCATGCTTTCCTTATACTCCTCTTTTCTTTTGGCATTGAATACATTGTTTAACGACAAGATGAGTATCTTCGTATAGTGATGGCCAATAGTAGCCACATTGGAGCACTTTGGCGGCTGTACACACATCGCTATGATGACCACCAACCTGCGAAGCGTGGCATGCATTAAGAATTGCATTTACTTCCACCTCCGGTATGGACCTTCTAATTATATGATCTGTGCATTCTAAAAATAGGTATGGTTCTTCCCAGAAGTACCTCTTTACATCGAACAAGAACTTCTTTTGTTGATAAAAATTCATGCCCTCGGGCATAATCCCATAAACTACATAGTTAATGAAATCAACGTACCAAGGTGAGTTGCCATGGGTTATTCTCATCACTGTTTCGTTGGGAAATTATGCTTCAATATTCCTTTCACCGGGATCAACTATACTGGATTCTAGCCGAGACAGGTGATTCGCCACTTGGTTCTCACACCCCTTTCGATCTTTTACCACGAATACAAACTCTTGCAACAACAACACCCACCAGATCAATATTGACTTTGCATCTTTCTTAGCCATCAAATATCTAATGGCACCATGATCCTTGTGCACCACCACTATAGTTCCCAACAAATACGCTCAAAATTTCTCAAACGCATACACCACTGCTAGAAATTCTTACTTTGTGACAGTATCATTCTTTTGAGCTACATTCAACGTCTTACTTTCATAATAAACTAGGTGAAATAGTTTACCTTTTCGTTAACCAAGAACAACCCCCAAAGCAACACCACTAGTATCACACATGAGTTCGAACAGAATACTCCAACCCGATGCAATAATGATCGGGGCGGATACTAGTTTTTATTTCAAGCACAAAAATGCTTTTAGGAAAGCTTTATCAAAGTTGAAGATTGATTCCTTCTCTAGAAATTTACAAAGAGGGTGAGCTACCTTGGAAAATCCCTTTATAAATCACCTGTAGAAACCCACATGGCCAAGAAAACTCCGGACACCTTTTACCAAAATAGAAAGAGATAGTTTAGCAATGACTTCAACTTTAGCCTGATCCACTTGCATTCCTTCTCCTGAAGTTTTCTGCCCCAAAACAATTCCCTTTTTCACCATGAAATGAAACTTCTCCCAATTTAGAACAAGATTGGTTTCCACACACATTTGTAGTACCTTCCCAGGGTGTTTAAGACATGCTTCAAATGAATCACCAACAACCGAAAAATTATCCATAAAGACCTCTATTGAGCCTTCAACCATATCTTCAAAAATAGAAAGCATAGATCATTGGAATGTTGTCGGAGCATTGCATAACCCAAAAGGCATTCTCTTGAAAGCAAAAGTTCCATAGGGACATGTAAAAGTAGTATTCTCTAAATCTTTCGGCGCAATGGAAATCTGGTTGTACCAAAGATAACCACCTAAAAAGCAATAACATCCACGCTCCGCAAGCCTATCAATCATTTGGTCCATAAATGGCATAGAAAAATGGTCTTTCTCAGTCCATGCATTCAATTTTCGGTAGTCTGTGCATACATGCCACCTAGTGACCGGTCTTATAGGCACAAGTTCCCCTTTTCCATTTGGAACTACCGAAATTCCTCCTTTCTTTGGCACACATTGCACAGGACTCACCCATTTGCTATTTTCAATGAGGTATACCACACCTGCATCGAGCCACTTGATGATTTCCTTCTTCACCACTTCTTGCATCTATGGGCTTGGTTTACATTCACAATCAAATTGTCTTTTATGAGTGTAAATTCTGGGGGAAATCCCCATAATATCAGCAATTTTCCATCTAATAGATTTAATGTATCGTTTCAATACATCGATAAGTAATTTTACTTGCCACTCAAGCAAATCTGCAGCAATGATGACAGGCAAGGTGTTACTTGCCTCCAAAATTACATACCGAAGGTGGGATTGGAGCACTTTGAACTCAAGCTTTGATGGCTCTTCGATGGATGGTTTGGCAGAGGGAATTTCTTGATTTTTTAAGATCAATGTCAAGCTTCATTGTATTATTAGAGTAAGAACCTAAACCCGATAGAGAAGCCACAACTTCATCATAACCTTGAACTTTCTCGTCGTCATAATTTGAAAAGACGGAGGTGAGAGGTTCCCCCATACAAAACACATCACTTACACTAGCCACTACCTCATTAATCACATAAAGGTTGAAACTACTTTAATGTCACTCGGTTGCTTCATCGAGTTGCACACATTGAAAGTAACCTCCTCAACATTTACCCAAAATTTCAATTCACCACTTTCAACATCCATAAGGGCTCTTTCGGTAGCCAAAAATGGTCTACCTTATATAATAGGCACCTCAACATCAATCTCATAATCCAAAATAACAAAGTCAGCTGGAAAAATGAACCTATCCACTTTCACCAAGATATCATGAAGTATATCAATGGGATGCTTAATAGATCAATCAGCCATGAGAATACGCATTGTTATGGATTTAGGTTTTTCTAACCCAAGTTGTTTGAAAATGCAATACGACATCAAGTTAATACTTGCCCTCAAGTCAAACAAAGGTTTGGCAAACTGAAGCATCCCAATAGTACAGGGATAGTAAATGCCCCCAGGTCGGCTTTCTTGATAATCACATTGCTTGTCATGATGGGACTACAACTATGCGACAGCTCCACCATTTCAAAATCCATACTCCTTTTCTTGGTGATTAACTCTTTCATGAACTTCGCATAGCTTGGCATTTCCATCAACGCTACCACTAAGGGAAGATTGATAGACATAGTCTTAAATACAGAGAGAATTTTTTGGAACTTTGCATTTTCATCCTGCATTTTGAGTCTTTGAGGGAATGGCGGACTAACTTTGGGCAACGGTTTAATCAACTTTGAAGATGACACAACCTCAACATGAGATGTTTTCAAGTCCTCGGTGGTGAGTTGTTTCGGACTTTCCTCAACCTCTTTGGGTATGTCATTTTCCGGTGCATGGTTAGATTCCTCTAAACCAACGACCTCATCTCCTTTTTTACTAGTGGTTGCCTCACCATTAACTTTCACATTGCCTCCTAATGATTTCCCACTCCAAGTCAAGACAACCGATAATTTATCATGATTAACCTTTGAATTCATCATCATATTAGCTGCATACTTCTCTTGTGGCTTAGATTCGAATTTGACTAAAAGTTGACTCATTTGATATTCAAGTTGCTTGATAGAATCTGAGTGCGAGTTTACTTTATTATTCAAGGATGAGAAGTCGCCTTCATTTCTTTCAGCATTTCGTCGGCTCCTTCCACCTTGTCTAGAATGCGGGATAACAAATCATCCACCATAATGCTTCCAGAACTGTCCCTAGTTCCTGGGCTATAAACCATGTGCATGTAGTAAGCATCATAGTCGTCTTCTCTCCTCCAAAAGTTATTTTTGTCAGCTCAATCTCGATTGTAGATTATCCACCCAGCCTCACTAAATTTGTTCCAACCTTGATTCCCGCCCGCTTTTAAAAGCACAGGCAAGAACCCTCCTCTAGTCTTGATGCCTTTTACGCCTCTTTGTTGTCATGAATACCCCACATGACCTGTTGTGTTAATAACTCCTTCTGAGACATCATTTTGGCCATATTTTCATCTAGTTCTTGGTTCTTCTCCACTTGCTCTTTTGTCATCCCAAAGTTTAACAGGGACACTTGATCTTGTCTAGTGTACCAAGCATGATTGATTTTTGTCATCTTATCAAGAAGAGTAGATGTTATATCAAACATTTGTTGCGTGATTCCTCCTCGAACAAGCTGGCCATCCAAACTTTTGTTGACTGAGTCGAGGCTCCGGTAGAAATAGGAGCAATAACTTCCTAAACC
Source organism: Solanum verrucosum (assembly GCF_900185275.1). NCBI lineage: Eukaryota > Viridiplantae > Streptophyta > Magnoliopsida > Solanales > Solanaceae > Solanum > Solanum verrucosum. The sequence goes on from NW_026020248.1 coordinate 170,769, forward strand.
TCAACCATGTCTCATGAATTGGTTCACTATCCACTCGTTGAAAGTTCTGAATATTATCTCTCAACTTCACCATGTGCGAGGAAGGGAAAAACCTTTCATAAAATGCATAAGTGAGCTCCTCCCAAGTAGTGATTCAATCCATTGGTAAATAAACCAACCACTTCGTTGCCTCCCCCAATAGAGAAAAGGGAAATAAATGAGGCCTGGTCGATTCCTGAGTGATGTCCTTGAAAGAAAATGGCTCACACACATCCACAAAGTTTCGGATGTGGTCATTAGGATCCTTAGTAGCTAGACCTCTAAATAGACCCTTCATTTGCAGCAACTGCAACATAGTGCTAGTCACATGAAACACTGCATTGCCTACAACCGAAGGAAATGTAATAGCATTCACACTTCCCAAAGGATCTTCATTGACATCGTGCAAGTTACCAATGTCATCATTGTGCCCAAGTTGGCTAGTATTGCTCCCGTTAACACTTATCTCTTCACATGTTTAAGATAAGCCAACAAAGCACACAAATAAGTTAATTCAACTACAACAAAATTAGTTCACAACTAAACTTCACCAAAAGAATTCTAAACACCACTCCCTAGTAGCGGTGCCATTTTTGATAACGCTCAACTACACTTCATCCAATTCTAAGTGTAGGCGGTTGCAATCAAGTATAAACCTAAGTAAGAGTTAGGGTCGATCCCACAGGGAGTGATACAGTAAAGAATTCAATTACAAAATGAAATGATGTTCTAATCGGTCGTTGGTGTAGACATTTTCGAGACAATAATGTAAATGGCAAGGGGTTTGCAATTAATGTCAAATGGGTGGGGGGGTTTGAGTGAACAATTAACAACTACGAACAGCCGAGAATAAACAAGTAGAGAGGGATCCTTGGGAGTGTGATCAATTGAATGCCATTTTCGCTAAATGGGTGATTATTATTTACTAGAAATAGTTGAATCTTAGTGGGTAGGCTAGGCTTTAGGTGCAATAGCCATTTCTCAATTAACTATCACGAATCAAGCGAGTTCTCTCAAACATCGACAAGAATAATAGATATAAAAAACCCAATACCTCAATCAATCTTCTTTTTCAAGCTAGATAGTAGGATTGAATTTAGACCCACTTTCTCAAGCTAAATCCACAATAACCCAATCACTACAATCATCAATTAATAGTTTTAACTCTAAAAGTTCTTTCTTAAGCAAACTTAGAATGCTAGATTAGAATTGTATTTGCAACTACAATTCATCAATTAAAACTCAATTATTAATTAAACCACTTCAATTCAACAATCAAATCAGTAAATCAAATAACCATAAGCTAATTGAAGCATTCAATCACATAATCACACCCCCTAGAATGGGGGTTTTAGCCACACATAATAAAGTGGAAGAAATTGTTACCAACTATGTTTTCCATCATCTTGGACAATAATCCACAAGTCTTCAAGAATGTTCAAATTGAATTAAAAATTAATAAACCCTAAATATCTACTCAAAAAGTTAAAGAACAATGTTTAGAATGTTAGAGATCAAAAAACCCAGAACTGGACAATGCAGGAACTCTCAAAATCTCTAGAACTCCTTTTTTTCTTTAGAATATTGCATTTATACATTCCTAGAATTTCACTTTGGAACCACTCGGCAAAATAAGTTGGGCTTCGCCGACCAGGTCAGTGATGCACCGAGTGCTCCTTTCCATCGCCTTCTTGGCTTGGATTTTTACCCTTTCTTTGTTGTAACTTTAGGTGATTGAGGTCGGGTTCACCAACCTTTTCGATGATGAGCCAAGTTCTCCCCTTCTTGCCTTGTTGGCTTGTCTTTTCACCCATTACTTTGTAACTCTAGTCGGGCTAAATCGTCATCACCGAGCATTTTGGCGATACACCAAATTACCATTTTTATCACCGAGCTTTTCATACTTCCTAATTGAATTTAAGACACGTACCGCTCCCTGTGGGATTCGACCCCAACTCATTTAGTTGGGTTTTATACTGATTTACGACCGTTGAACACTTAGAATTAGATGAGGTGTGCTTGAAACATTAAATCATAATGGTGCCACTGCCAGGGAGTGGCGTTGTTTGAAATTATTTTGGCAAAGTTGAATTGTGTTCTTCTTAGTTATAGTTGAATCTACTTAATTTTGTTTTTGGTTTATGTGATTGATTGTTGAACAGAGGAAATGAGAGTAAGTGGTAGAAATTGACGCCAAGTGGACCACCCGCCTTCGAAGATGATGATTCTTAGGGATAACATCCTAGTTTTAAAGCGCTTGAAAGGTGAGCCAATCCATGAGATGTGGTTGAGATAAGATGTTGTTGAAATGTTTCTATAGAGGTCGTGATTCTATGAACAGATGAGTGGCTGACCATTTTTTTCTGGGTGGTATAATGCGACAACCCTATGCAATAGCATCCTAACTCCTCGATCGCATGAACAAGATAAAAAACGATCCAGATAAGGGCTAGAACATAGCCAAAATGATGACCTAGGTGGATATCTTGGCCAAAAATATCAAGGAATTTGAAGTGTTGTACAAAAACGAAGTAAACATCCTAGAAAATCAAGGAGGAAGTCAATGTGCAAATTACTCAAGTCCAGGTGGTAACCAAGGATGGAATAGAGGGAGGAAGGAGGATAGGTACGTTCCTTCCCATGAGCGCCAAAAATGCAAGGATTATGAGGGTGGTCAAATAGAAGATATACTCTTACGTATTCTCAACAAAGTCGAAGGATATGCCAGAGTGAGATAAAAGAGAATGTCTCAACTCTAAATCAGATGGTGACCTCCCATTCCATCTCTAATAAGCAATTGGAGACCTAAATGGGTCAACTTTTGTCTCATCTCAACCCAATACACAAAGAGGGATGGCCTAGTGATACCATGGCAAACCCCAAAAATGAAGCTTGAATGGGTACTTGCATCGTCCCACGACGTTAACAAAGGTGCTTCTTGGGAGGCAACCCAAGTTTTTAATACTTTGTGTTTATTTTTGAAATAGTGGGTGTTAAATGTGCAGATTGAAGTGTGGAATGTCTTTGAAAATTGCAGGTTGGCGAGCCAAAGTCCAGTCGGTGACTCATCGAAGAAGTCGGCGAGCCCGACCTGGACCGCAATTGGACTCATAAAAATAGAAAGTGAGAGTTTGTAATACTCGATGGGTTTATGAACGAATCAATGACTCACCGAACAGGTCGGCGAGCCCAATTTTGTCTACCGTTTGGACCCCAAATTATTTGAAGGTCCTGTAAAACTCAGCGAGGTAAGTCACCACTCGGCGGATCGCCTAGTGGTTCGGCAAGGCTGACTAATACCGCCGAAAGGGCCGTGAACTGAAAGGTTTGGAAAAGCCACAAGGTTTAAACTTTCTAAATGTTTTGCATTCTCCTATTTCTAACCTCATACTCACTCACCCTCACTCTAGATTTTTCAATATTTTCCCATGTTATCGCTTTTTGTGTGTTGATCTCATGCTCGGATTTGGATTACATTGACGCCTAGCATTTCAAATTCATCATTAGGATAAAAGGTTGGGTTTCCGAACCTCGAACTATTGAGTAGTAGTTGAACTCGAATGCATTTGGTAAATCTTATTGTTGTGTGTTGGGCCTGTATTGAAATCGTAGTTGATGTGTTAATTTTCTCGTCTTAGTTTCGTAATTGTGCCTAAATTGCTTTAAATACAATTTCTCGAGTTTTGTGTGTTAAAATTGATCATAAGTTATTGGGTTGTAGTAAAATTTTATTAGGTCTAGTTGGGTGAAGTCTGAGTAACCCCCAATTGTGCTAAATGACGTACTTTTCCCAATGATGGAGCATTTTACATCATTCTTAAGGGCAAAAGTCGTCAAATGACCAATTTTTGCAAAACCGGGGGAAGTTAGACTGCCCCGGATGCATGGGTCGAATAGGTTTGAGCTTAATTGCATGACTGTGTAGTTTGATTTTGATTTAGGGGGATGCGGGCTTGAATTTGAAAAATGGGGTTGAAATTTTGCATGTTGGGCAGTTTGGCAAACTTGGTCGAACTCGCTGAACCGATTGGTGGTTCTCCAACATCCCCCTTAATCACCTTTAATTTCATAATTGTGCTGAGTTTGAGTTTGTAACTTTTGGCGGGAAGCCAGAGCTCACCGAGTTCACTTGGAGACTAGCCTAGAGGTGCCTTGATCCCCCTTTTTGCGCCCCTAACCCCTACAAACATGCCATAAAATTCGACGGGCTAGTCTAAGCTCGCCGAGTGATGTCGACGATTCACCGAAGGACCCTGTGCATCGTTGAGTGGTCATTTTTCTGGAAAATTTTCAATCTATTCCTTTCGACGAGCTCGATCTGCCTGGCCGAAGTGACTCAGTGACTCACCAATTAGTTCGGTGAGTCTTTCTGCAACTAAATTTTGAGATTTTTCTTGAATTATTTCTAGCTTTTTCCGATGTGTTTTGCAGATATGGCTAGGACCAACTAGGATGAGAGTGGAATGCCGCCCCACAAATGAGCACATGGCATCGTAATTAATGACAGAGCAGTTGTTCCTTTTAAAAAGCGAAAGAAAGCACATCTGAAGGGAAGCAATGGCAAGGGAAAAGCACCCACAACAAAGAGATCGGAGCACAACTCCGGCAGTGATAGGGAGTATGTCCACTCTCAGGCCTCATTCTCTGAGCCTGAGGATGACCAGCCACTACAGACCCGGCGAGCTGAGATCCATGCTAGAGTTCGTCAATATCCGTTTAGGATCCTGGAGTCTACCCCTGCTACAGCTGAGACAATGCTAGCTCCGACACAGACGGTAGTTCCTACACAACCAGTTCAGGGTCCTCCTCCCTGGCTACTCAACAGATTTAAAGCCGAAGGATTGAGGACCATTCTAGAGGAAAAGCGACTATCCATAAATGGGGTGATGGACAAGTACTCTGTAGTGGGGGACACACTCCGGTTCCACAGATTTGACATTTTCACAATGCCCCAAGGCCCATACAGGGACATAGTTCAAAGAGTTCTACACCGCTTATGGTGATTTAGTGCACCAGGGAAAGAAAAAGGCTAGCACCTTCAAACCAGTGGCATCTGTAGTGGTACGGGGGAGAACAGTGAGATGCAACAGCGATGATATCAATGATGCACTTGACAGAGCTAAATGATTCGAGCATGAGTATGAGGGCTTGACTATAGCACATACCCTAGATGACCTAAAGGGCTGGCTAGCTCCACTCATCTCTGACACCACCCCGAGGTGGATTTAGGCAAGAGCTCCCATTAAGAAGAAGGACTTGAACATCGCTGCTCGATATTGGTTCAGGTTCATTAGGAGCTCAATCATGCCTTCAAAGAATGAGTTCATCCTCTGCCACCCAAAGGAGGCTTGTCTTGGGTCGATCATAGCAAGGAAGAGGGTAAATTTGGGGTTGATCATAGAGCAGGAGATGGCCATGAGATCAAAACAGTGCCAGACTTCCCTTCCTTTCCCAGTGCTGATCACAGAGTTATGTCGGCGGGCTGGAGTTCCTTGGGATGAGAAGAGGGACAGTGAAGTCACACCCACATCCTCCACCAATATCCGGCGCATAGAGGCCGAGTACACACAGGATGTGTTGCATAGGAGGAGAGCATCTCCGATGGATACATACCCGGAGGTTGATGTTGAGTCCATACCTAGAGAGGCATTTTTACCTACTCCGGCCCTCGAGCCTTTCGGTACATCCACTACCACTCCTTCCCAGATCCCATGTTCTGTTGCTGCTTCCCAGCCTTCTACAATCACTCAGTCTATGATCCTAAAGATGGGGCACCTAGCCCATTCTACCGATGTGCGGGCTTTCTGATTAGAGGCCAAGGTTCCCTGGATGATTGAGCAGGCTATTTCATCTATGTTGACACCCCTCCGAACGTCAATTGATGCTCCCACGATGAGAGTAGAGAATTGTGAGAGAGGACATGGGGTTACTTTCGAGGTGACGGCTTTGAAAGTCAAGGTGTCTGATATTTGGAAGGATGTGGACTATCTGAAGTCCACAGACTTCACTTCACTATTTGAGTCAGCTGAGGCTCAAGGTGTCCTGGCTAGTTTTTATGTGCTTCCAGCTACCACCATAAATGAGCCTATGGATGATAAGGTTGCAGCTGAGTCAGAAGCAGAGACAGATGAGGAGTAGCTTGAGGCTTAGGAGGCGACCATTTATGAGGACCTGCTGATTTAGAGGAGATGATAGTGTAGTTACCCATTCATACATCGCTGACATATACGTCCATGTAAGGCTCTAATGGAGCTAATATTACTATTACCTTGGGAACTGATGCACAAGACCAGAGTTTGACACCGGGCATTGATGCCCCGACAGATGGAGCAACTGAGTAGACAGGGCCATTCTTTACGTCCCTCTTTGTTGCTTTTTGTGATTTTTATTTTTTTAGTTGCATTTGAGGACAACTTCTTTTCTTTTGTGGGTGGGGTGGAGTATTTCCATACCTACCTCTTGTTATTACATTTTGTGTATATATATTGGATTTTGTGTTTTAAACTGTGTTGATTCTATCTTGTGGATATTTGAGCTTGTGGCTCCTTGGTTTGAATGGAAATGGTTTTTGACCAATTTTTAAAATTTAGTGCCACCTCTTTTGTGTGTAATTGTGGCTATTTTTGTGTAAATTTGAGTATCGGTTATGATCAATACCGGTGACTTAAATAGTGCTCCTAATAGAACAAAATGAAAATGCGGCTACGATAAGGCCAAGTGAAGTTGCATAGACAATATATGGACTTTTTGCATATCGTTGTGACTAGTCAATTATCGAATAGAGTCTCTTATGATGAACGTTGCACACTAGCTCGAATGAGTGTCGTTAGATATTGGTGCCAATGCCTTGTGTGATGAACTTACCTTGAACATTATGTGTGGTGACACCTAGAATTTTCCCCGTTTGTCCGGTTTACAAAGTGATGCAAGCTTTTGAAATGATCTTAGGCAATGATTTTGATGAGTGAAACGATTTGACAATATACCTTTTTTTGTAGCCCACCTTGTGAGATGTGTGAACCTTGCTTGAACCTCTTTGAGCTTTATCCTTTTCTTGGAAGAAACTTGAACAATTATCACCGCTCTTTATCCATTCTCCCATAACTCTCATGAAGTGTGGTTTATTTGAATAGCCAACTTAGGCCAAAAGCCTATGTTGGGGGTGTGGTGAAAAGAGAAGGTAAATCAAGAAGTGTGAAAAATCCCCCTTTGAGCCATGGTCTTGAAAAAGATGGAACCCCTCCATATAAAAAAAAAGAGAAAAAGAAAGCAAAAGAAAAAGAATGAAAAGGTTGTGAAATAAAGTTGTATAAGTTGCAAAAGAAATGGGGTGTCCGGTAGTCCATTAGAAGTTGAATAATGGGGCAAATTTTGAGCATGATTAATATGTTGAAGAAAAGGAAGAAAGTGATGTTCAGAACACATTTCATGAGGGTAGCAGCCACTGAGCCTAAATGACCATACCTTTACACTCAGCCCCATTACAAGCCTTAAAAAGACCTTATTGATCTTGAGTGTGCTGAAACGAATGTTCATTGGAAAGTAAGGGTAAACCTATGGGTGATGTCATGTATGTGTTCATCTTTGTGAATGTCAGAGTCGTATGTGATTCCGGAACTATAATTTCTTGAGAAATTGTGTGTAAGTATGGAATCATCTTTGTTGTGAGGGCATTTGTGTACCTTTATTAAGCTTGAACTTGCATTTGAAGTAAGTATTGTGAGCTTGAACATCTTTGGTAATGGTGAAGTCACAACTTGAATCTTTGAGTGCACAATTGATCATTGCATGAGTAATTGAGTCTTATTGTGTGCATTCATGTTGACTCTTTTGTAGCACTGTTTGAGACATCATTTTTGAACTGTTGAACTTGAGTTTTGCTTTAGGACAAGCAAAAGTTTAAGTTGGGATTGATGAGTCCGAGATTCGGACTCATTTAGGGCTTTGTTTGTATAGATTTAATGTCCTCAAATGCTTAAATTATGCCATAAACTGATGAAAAATCCTTGATTTTCAGGTGCATGATTTGAGGAACAAAGAAAGGACACTAACATGCAAAAAGAACAAAACAAACTGAAGAATTGAAGAAAGGCAAGCCTGGTGATCGCCAAGAGTGTTTGGCGAATCGCCAAAGGCTAGTACCACTGCCTAAAGTTCAGTGTGCCAGCCTTGAGGGAAGAAACCAAATCAGCGACAAGAAGGAGAAGTTGGCGCATCTCCTAGTAGTTTTGTGATCCAGTGATAGATTACCTAAAGTTAGAGAACCCAAGGATGCTGAATGACAAGCCGAAAAGGCGATGGATGAGATCAAAGGGTGGCTCGCCGAGTGGATCGGCGAGCCCGACTTACTTTGTTGAATGTCTATTCGTAGCACATTTTTTTGGCGACTATAAATACATTTTTGAACATTTAGTTTAGTATCTTATCAATCTTTTAGGAAAAATTATCTTTTACATCTTGAGACAGCTTTCTCTAGAGTTTTTCCTTAGCTTTAAAGGATTGAAGAAATTCACTTTTGAGAAATTGGAAGTTGGTTTTGAGATTCATCAAATTGGAGCATTGTAAAGTCGAAATCACTCTTACCCAGTTGATGGATAATCAATTTGGTAACTTTTTTTACCTTTTTATAATGTCTAGCTAAAACCCCAATTCTTGGGGTGTGATTTTGTGATTATGGGCGGATTTAATTTATGGGTATTGCTAATTGTTACTTTAAATGCTATTTAAAAGTGAGTTTAATCATTAATTGTGGTTTCATTTAAGAATTGTAGTTGCATATGCTGATCTATATTTGTACTCTTGGCTTGCGAGAGAGAGAGGTTTCAGAACTAAGGTTTTTGATTGATGGTTTGTGGGTGTTGGGTTGATCTGGGTATATCTCGAGAGATTAAATCCTAAACCCAATCCCACACATTTATCTTGAGAGAGTGGATGGATTAAGGTGTGAGTTGCTTTTAATTTGCATGCTTGTTGATGTTCGAAAGAAATCACCTGATTCTGGGTAATTGTTCGAGATAAAATTACTTCCCTTATAGTCTAGCCTACTCACTAATATTTAGCTATTTACTAATAGTTGCAATTACCCATATGTCTATATTTGCCTATAATAGATTACATCCCAAGAATCCGTCTCATCATTGTTAAGTCATAGTATTTGTGACTGCCTTTAGTTGATAATCAAAACCAAAACCCCCATTTGACATTCGTGTCACCCCTTTTACTTTATTATGTCTTTAATCAATAATTTATATTCCTATGGCTGATTAGACTTCATTCATAGTTCCTAATTGAATTTAAGACATGTACCGTTCCCTGTGGGATTCCACCCCAACTCATTTAGTTGGGATTTATACTGATTTACGATCGTTGAATACCTAGAATTGGATGAGGTGTGCTTGAAACGTTAAATCACCAAGCAAAAATAGATTCTATGCACATAAAAGTCGACATGATCAAGGGAGTTCTTGTGATGTGGTTACTTGAATGTTGAAAGTCTTCCATCCTGATGTTTGTGCTTTTGTTGATTCTGACACTACTTTTTCTTTTGGGACGCCATTTATGGCTATGAGATTTTATGTTTCTACAGATGTGTTGTTAGACCCTTTTTGTGTTTCTTTTCCTATTGGTGAATCTATTGTTGGGAAGAGAGTCTACATAAATTGTCCCTTCTCCTTATCTCATAGAGTCACAAATGTTGATATTGTAGAGCTTGATAGATTGGATTTTGATGTTATTCTTTGTATGCATTTGTTCCATTCTTTTTATGTTTTTATTGATTGTAGAACATGAGTGGTTATTCTTCATTTTTAAAATGAGCCATCCTAGAATGGAAAGGTTGAAATTATATGCCTAAGGGTTAGTTTGTTTCTTATCTCAAAGCTAGAAAAATGATTTCTAAGGGTTACACATACAATCTTATTAGGGTTAGGGATACGGATTCCAAAACCCCTATTCTTGAGTTGGTGCTCGTGGTAAATTAGTTTTTCTGGAAGTGATTCCTGATGATCTATCCAGTGTTCCTCCCAAAATAGAAATAGACTTTGGTATTACCTTCTCCCAAATACGCAACCTATCTTTATTCCTCCTTACCTTATGGCTCTGACAGAACTTAAGGAATTAAATGAGCAATTTAAAGATTTGTTTGATAAGTGTTTTCTTCGATCAAGTATATATCTCTCCACGGGGTTGAATCTCACTAAGAATGAGTTAGTGGTAAGAATTCAACTAGGAAATTAAGAATGAGGACCTTTTCATTGTAGTACTTTAGAGCAAGTGGGTAGATGATTCCGCAAAATTTACTAAAATAGAAGTATCAAGTGTCACAATTAAACTAAAATTCAGAAATTCAAGCAATTAAAAAGTAATCCAAGGGTGCTGGATTGGAATTGATATCACATCAAGGTAGTTGTGTTTCTCAATAGTGCTAAAAAATTAGGGATATGTTGGGTCATCTTTAAGGAAACTAATCTTTTTTAGATCTCATAGTACCAATTCGTAGAATCCCATTTTGGTCTCATCTAAGTGAATTACAAATCCACACATTACCTAACGAAATCTCTCTTACGAGTGGCTTTAGGCAAATAGATCTGAACTCTAACCTCTTTTTAAGCAAACCATAGAAATCAAACATAAACTTCATGCATTAAACTAATTACCCACTCCAGCTTAACTCTTTTGATCATCAATCGGAGATCGAGAATACGATTAAGTTTGCAACCTTAACCCCATGTTAATTAGGCTAAATTCATGAATGTACAACAATAAAACAAAGCAAAACACAATATCCATTACATCCCCATAATTTCAGCCCTTGAATTGGGGTTTTAGCCAGACGTCAATAAAAGTAGAGAAATTATACATATCATTATAGCAGCTATGGATGTGATAAAATTAAGATATTATAATCAACACCCACTTTGATTTAAACTGTAAATTGACAATTTCAAGAGTAAAATATAAAACCCCAAAACTAAAGATTTTTTCACAAGGTAAGAAGTCTCATACAAAACTCTCTATTACAAAAGCTACAAAAATCCCTAATTCCAAAAACTCTCTTCCAAAAGCTCTCTATTTTATCTCTTAATTGGGCTTTTTATAGCTTCCTAAACTTTGGCTCAAAATTCACTGTGTGACCAACTCGGCAACATTAGTTTGGCTCGCCAAACAAGATTGGTAGATCGTCATTTGTTCCTTAGCGCGCCTTTCTCTACTTCAGGATTCACGTGTTTGAACCTCTATTTGTGAACTCAATCGAGTCTTTCTTTCACATTCGGTGGATCATCAATTACAACCTATATTCACCTTTTAAGCCTTCATTTTTCATCTAAGTCTTGTCACCATCGGCGATTGTCATCTTGTTCGGCCTTGTCGCCATTTCACTTTTTAGATTGTTGTCCTGCTTTGAACATCTTTATATGTCCATCCTTGCCTTATCATTTCGCTTCATAGGTTCAAATCATCAGAATATCATTAGAATAGTACATATTTTGGCAATGAGGACACCAATTGTTAAACTAAAAAGGCCTCAAATAAGTGTATATCTACCACTCATCACTATCTCCCTTATTGTGGTCCATCTCATTTGTCAAGCATAAATAAAAAATCAAGAGGCAAACAAAGACTCTTTTTACCTTCCAAGAAGACCTCCTGAATGTGTTACACGATGATATGCCCAACATTAATAGGGATCATTTCCATGATAGCACAAATCAAAAGTGACTTATCAAGAGACACATGGGTTTCATTCATCGATGGAATCACTCTACTAAAAATGATGGAAAGCCAACTCTTGGATTAAGTTGTGTACTATAAGGAGTCAATCCAGTGGTTTTCCTCAATCCATTTAGGCCTATGGAAACCATGAAAGTGTGCGACAAACCAATCTTGACCTACTTCCCTTTCCCTTGCCTTATGAAATTCATTATCGGCATCGGGACGGAAATTATAAGTATTGATCCTCGTGGGGTCAAAATGTACTTGTTTTCCCCCGATTAAGACTAACAAGTCACCATAGAATTTACTTTCGATGGCGTTAGCATTAAATTGTTGAACCACCGTGTAGTTAGCTTTGATAGCTCATCCGCAAAACACATCCATCCGCTAGCCTCCAAACGCCCATAATAGTCTGACATGGACTCTTGAAGGTTTGTCAAGAGAAGACCCCTCTCCTTTGTCATTTTTTTAAGGAGACAATCATGCAATTGGTTGCATTTGTCGGACACAAATGCTCTGGATCATAAATCTCAAAGGATATTTTCTTCCAATTGTGCCTCAACTTGATTGACATTGTTTGCCAATCTTTGAAAAAAGGGTACCTATACAAGATGTGAATAAGTCAAATGAATGTAAATGTACATTAAGCATCTAACAATTAATAAATTAGGTGAAAGATGAGCGAAAAAAGAATCATGGAAACATGGGTGAAACTTGTGTTTTTGGCAGTTTTCACTACCAAGCAGGAGACTCATTGCGATCATGAGTTTCCACCTTTCATTTCTTTGCAATCATGGGATTAGACATCATGATCGAGGAATGTCAGATTTTAACACATGAGGATCACGGCATTAGACATTGCAATCTTGAAGAGTATTTCACCCCAAAAAATAATTTCCACTTTGGCATTTCATCAAAAAAGTTCTGAGCAACCTATTCTCATTCCTTTACCCAATAATTTAGGCCCATAATTTACACTATTCAGTTAACACCCACTATACAACAACAAGCAAAAACACAAATCTAAAAATATCAGTTTTTCAACGCATTTCATAAGTACACTTTTGGGTGAGAATCAACCCTTTTGCAATTAACTTACCAATTTCAAATATTGATCAAGAAATGGAGGAAAGATCATACCTTTAGGGAAGATGTCAATAGAAAGGAGACGTTCTTGCCACAAAAGATCATATAAAGTAGGGATTTTTGAGTTTAAGATGAACTTTTAATGTTGAGTTTTCACTTAGGCAATTTGAAGTCTTTTTTGAATAGTTGTGTATTTAAATTTCACGTGATTCATCGTAGTTGTTACCCGGTGTATGTGATCACGACATCACGTTTAGTTTACCCTTTTCAAATGCGGCACTAGACTCGCAAATTTACAACTCTCAGGATTCAATACATCATTATCATTGCCTGAGGCTCTCGTGATTGCAATGAGTAAATTGATGACAGACCTACTTAAGCTACTATCTATTTTGGCTATGTTACAGTAAAACGGGCGATCCGCCCAATCCTTTTAGGCGCACCTGAGCATCCAATTATGTTGAACACATTTTAAAGGTGTTTTAACCCCAAACTTCACTACCAATCAAATTTATGCATCCAAACATGCTCAAATAGCCACCACAAACTTTTGAATTATGAAGATTATTTAAAACAAAAATGCTAAGTTATTCAAAAAATAAAAAACTCAAAATTAAACTACAAATAAAATTTATTTGGATACTGATGGTTTGCCTCCAATCAAACGTGCAATTAATTGTCGTGGTGCGACGCCGGTAACATCACCCTTTGTGTTTGCAATTCAATGCAATGAGCCTTCTCCCAAATTTAGATCAATTTCACTTCGAAGAGCATTGGGAGAGGAAGAGAGCATCAAGAATATAACTCAAGCTCTACACTTTAAAGATTTTAATTTCTCTTCCATCTTCACATAATTTTTTGTGGAGGAGCATTAGGAAAGCGTAAAAGGATCACTAGGCCATTCGAGAATCGAGCTTCATAATCTTTGGCCTTCAAGTGAGTGATACTCTCACTTTCAAATTACTAGAATTTCAAAATATGATCTTTTTGGCTCTTTTGAAATTCTAGTATCATTTTTTTATCTCGGAATCTTGGAATTTTATTAGCTTGTCTCGGTTACATAAACCCAACATTCCATCTATGTCTATTTTAATCCCTTCTTCTTGAGAAACTCTATTTCACCTTTATTGGCCATTTTACAAGGAGTATCACCTACCCAAATTATTGTTTCTATATCGGCCTCCAAAGTATAAATTACATACCCAAGTGGGATCATCTCAAAAGACAGAGTTAGGCGCCAATTGTGAAACTCATCCCACATTTGGGAAATTAGGTGTAGGAGCTTTTCATAATATTCAAGCATTTAGGCCAAGCTCATGATCTTAGATTCACTCACCACACCCATTTCTTCCAAGCAAGGCCACAAGTTATCAACATAGGGCTAGAACCCGCAAGCATTTCTTTATCACAATATTGATAGAAATATGTAAACTATAGTTCTTAAATAAATTCAATAAGCATAATTGTTCCCCGACGGCGACACCATTTTTAATAATGCTAAAATTACCCTCAATAAATGTTAAAAGAGTAAGTGGTCGTCGTCAATAACAATACCCTACTAAGAGTCGGGGTTGAATCTCACATAGAATAATTAGTGGGCAATTGGAAAGATAAAGCATGAATAGTTACATGTTTGAATATAAACATACAACATAAAATATTATCAAATAATGAGTGATTTTTAGTAACAAAATGATGGATTTGGGCCAAGACGTAATCAAGCAAGGGATATATGGAAATTGTGAAATTTGAAATTTCAATCCACAATCAACGATCCACTGTAGTTCAACACATACTAAATCAATAATAGATAGGGTAGATCATTGTTATTCAACACTAATACCCTTTTAGTCTCAAAGTGTTTTATCCCGAAATCTCCTTTTGGTCTCAATCATTTTCAACAACAAATTAATTCAATACCTTAATCTAATCACATATTGATAGCAAGTTTAGCATTCAAAATAGTAGATCCAAATTATTTCCTTTCGGTCTCAAATTTAAAACTCAAATCAAAATATGATTTTTAATATAATTTTACACTTCAGGAATTCTCTTAGGAAAGACCAATAAAAATCAGAATCTAGATATAAGTGTGAACTCTCAAATCTTAAACTCAAACATGTAAATGATTAAACCAATTTCATAAATTAAGGCATGGAATCAAGAAATCACAAAATAAATAGAATGATAAATCAAATACCCTATTTGCTTTGTATATTTCAAGCACAAAGCCCTAATTTCATATACATAATTACACCCACAATTCTAGCAATGTAAATCAAGGAAAGAAGAAGGGAATGAGAGATTTTACTACTAAGCACACAATCTTAAAACACATATGTGAATTGTGAGGCAACTTACCTTCAAAGTCTCAACCTAAAACGTGAAATATACCAATTAGAGTTCTTCCTTAGACAAGCTAAAAGAGGAAGTACTCGTTATTCTATGAATTGTTGGATTATCTGAACAATGAGTGTTGGTGAGTGCATAAAGATTTTTGGGGATCAATTACTTTTTCCTGGTCGGGATAACATACTCACAAAATCACCAGAAGTAATTTCACAGGATCAAACAATCGCGAACAAAAAAACCACGTGATCGTGAAGTCTGAAATTCTTGGCCAACGCGATCACGAATTCGATGAGTGATATATTTACACTCATTAGTTTAGAAGTGGTGCTTTTAAGAAATTGAATAAACCAAATAGAATTGAAGAAATAAGAGCTTAACAAGAAGAAAGTAGACCTGATTGAAATTTACTCATCGTGACCGCTTGAAGAAGGGTTCACGATTTTGATGCCCAAGAAAGTTATATCCTGCTATCGTGTGGTCCATGGTTGCAGTCGTGTAGTCCATGTTTGCGATTTTATGACCCAGTGACACTACTCATCACGATCACATGAGCTAGTTGTCGTGACCGCAAAGAGCGAAATGCATGGTACCTGAACAGATTGGGAAATTCACCAAATTAATCCTAAAACCCCTTTTTACACTTACCAACAGCCACTGTTCAATAAATAAATCCATAAAATTAGGTAATATTTGTCGAGAGAAAAACTTATATTCTTAGCTAAGAGTAGATTTCATATTGTTTTTAATTTCTGGTTAAGAAATTGAATGCAAATTTGCTCATAATTTACTTTTGGATTTGAAGATTGTGTTTGACATAGTAAAATCTCTTTGCCTTTCTTCATTTCCTTACTTTTCTTTGTGAGAATTATGGGTGTAATTGTGTGTATGAAGTTGAGGCTTTTGTTGTAGAAATAGATAAAACTATTTAAGTATTTGATTTGTTGCTCTATTGCTTTATTGCTTTTGTAATTCCTTGATTCCATGCTTCAATTTATGAAATGGATTTAACCTAGTCTTCATGTTTTAATCTATGACTTGAGAGTGAACGTATGAGTCTAGATTCTGATCATTGTGGGTTGCTCAACAGAGAATTCATGAAGTGGAGAATAAGGTTAATAATCATATTTAGCTTTGAGTCCTAAATTTGAGACTGAAAGGAGATAATTTTTTATCTACATTGTTGAATGATAAATGTCCTAAAAATAGAGTTTTACATTAAGTTCTTGGATTACTTTGTTGTTGACACAATTGAGATCGAAAGGAGATATCATAATATAACTTTTTAAGACCAAAAGGAGAATAGGGTTGATTTATGATAATCTAGAATATCTATGATTGAATGAACATGTGTTGGGTTGCAATGGATCATTGAGTTTGATTGATGTTTGGGGTGTAAAAACCTTCAAAATTAGAAGTTGGGCAGAATTTTGGATGCCTAGGTATGCCTAAATAATTTGGGCAGATCACCCTTTTTGTATTGCCATCTCCCAAATAGACAGTAGCCTCTGCAAGTCCGGCACCGAGTTGCTCATTGCAATCCTAAGAGCCTTTTGTCAAGATCGTAATGCGTTTAAACCTTAGGGTCGCGATCGTGAGTGACTAGTTTCACGTTCATGAAAGGTAAACAAGTCCAAGGGCACGATCAAGTGTCATGTTGTTGCGATTGCAAATAATTACATTAATTTAAAAGGGAAGCAAGTCTTAAAATGGCTAAGTGACCCATAAACTCCTAAGACCCTCCCCTAAAATTCCCCCTCTTTAAAAATTTAGTTCTTTTGTCATTTGTGGAAAGAAAAATATCTCCACTTTCTTCTTCACTCAAGGAATGATTTCTCCCTTCCTTTTTTTATTTATGTTTGGAATTGGTAAGTATTTTCCAAAGGGTTGAGTTTCACCCCCAAGTTTTGATCATTATTGGGGTTGATAAACATAAATTTGTGGAGTTTTTGTTTTGTTAATGTTGTGTTATGGGTGTTAACATATTGAGAGGTGATTTAGAGGTTCGAAATCCATCGAAAATGGCATGATAGCATGTTGCCTACAATATGTTCGTTGAAATGCCTGAAAGAACATAGTTTCTGGGCAGAATGATTTTTACGCAATCGTGATGTCTAATCCCATGATTGCAACATGAAAAATATTAAATTGCTGCTCTCATAATGACTTTAAAAATTTAGGCATAAGATCGCGAGGTTCTAGCTCGCGATCTCGATGAGTCGTCTGCCAGGCAGAATTTTCTACCAAAAATAGTAGCCTTGCCCTTGCTCCATCAATTTCTTTCACTCAATTCTTTAGCCTAATTGCTTTATAATACATTTATTTATGTACCTTTGCATTTGTTTTACATGTTTGCATATTATATAGGTACTATATTTTTCAAAATCATGGCCAACAATGTCAACCAAGTCAAGAAACATATTGACAAATTTTTTTAGGGGAGGAAATCTTTGATCAAGAGCGGATTTTAACCACGAAATTCCAATGATTGAATTACCGCACCGTCACCATAAACATCATCAACGAACGAGGTATACTTTCAAGCAATCTTGAGTAACACATACCAAGTTTCTATGGAAGATTGGAGACAAGTAGTTCTTATCATGCATTGATGGTTGCAAAAATATATAAAACTCACTTGTTCATTCCGTCACAGATGGATAGGAAGAGATCGACTGTGGGTGGGTATGAACCTATTACACCTCCCAGAGAAGCCGTAGCTAAGGGTAAAGTTAGAGGTCGACCAAAAGGTTGAGACCGAGCACCAACTCTAGAGCCCAAGAGCGGTTGAGCATGTTCAGCATCACCTGGAGGGTGTGGGACCAGCCCAGCCTCTACCATAATTCATGGCCACACCAATACTTAAGGATATATTCCTTGACCTCATAGAGAGTATGTCTAAGGTAGGTAGCATGCCTAACACTTCAGTTGGATGACATGTTAGAGATGAGGCATAAACATCAGCTCAGGTACGGGTATAGGGTGTTCAAGCTCCACATGTGCATGATGTTGCTACTGCTCCTTGAATGGTAGTTTAGTCGGTTCTGATTGTATCAACACCTTTGGCTTTTAGGAAAGTTATGACCCCTAAGGAGCAGAAGACGTTGGGGCGGTTTAACAAATTGGGTCAACCTATATATTCACCGGTTCTGTGGGCAAGGATGCCCACGAATTTCTAATTAATTGGCAAATGAGGATGATTAACCTCAGGTTAGTAGAGTTCCATGGAGTTGATCGCGTTGCTTACCTCTTTGAGGGGCTAGTGAAGCAATAGTGGAGATCCTATTAAGATTTTCGACCAGCCGGGTCTCCTTTGATGACTTGGTCACAGTTCTCCAAGGATTTTTTTAGAGAATTGTGTACCTTGTAGCCTGAGGAAGAAGTTGCATGATGAGTTCTCATATCTAAGTCAAGTATAGCTTTTAGTTGCAGAGTATGAGGCACGGTTCCATGAGTTGGTGAGACATGCGGCTATACTTATGCTGATAGGGCAGGAGAGAGTTCACAGGTTTTTTAGAGGGCTCTAATTTTAACTAATATTGGCGATAGAGAAGATGATGGCATTGGGTTGTTCTTTTCAACAAATAGATGCACGCACCATCGAAGGGATCCGTTGTGAGGCCTATAGAGGCAACGACAAGAGACCCTATCGTTAGGATTGTCTCAATGGGTCTTAGTCTCGTAGTTGAGGATTTAAGGGACAAGGGTATCCACAAAAGTATCAGCCTTGTAGACTGGTTCACGTTGCTCTACATATTACAAATGGTGTCATGAAAGATGTTAGTGGTCTGATGGTTCAGACTTCTCGGGTTGCACATTTAGGGTATTCGGGATGTGGTGGCCAATCAAGTTGAACCAAGTAATCATAAAGTGATAGTCCTTGTAAAGGTTACTATTAGTGTGGGTAGTGGGTCACTTCGCTTGAAACTATCCTATGATCGGTCATCACAGGAGGCAGGGTCAGCCTTGTCAGTAAGGCCAGGCCCCAGAGCTCTGGTTCAGGGTACTAGGGGTGGTCGATAGGGTACTGAGGTCGTCCTTAATAAGGAAGATTGGGTGGTTGAGATGGTGTGGACTTATGTATGATTTTCTGGGGAGGCCAGAGGAAGATACATCAGATGTTATTATCACAAGTAAGATCTTTATTTCCCATCAGCCTACTTATACTTTATTTGATCCTGGGTTTGCCATTTCATATGTGTCTTCTTATTACGCTATGCGGTTGGATTTGTCTTGTGAGCCTATCTTTGTGCCTATACATTATTCTACCTCTGTAGGTGATTCTTTGGTAGTGGATCGAGTATATAGAGCTTTTGTGGTGACAATCTTGGGGTACGATGCATGGGTAGACCTTATTATGTTAGATATGGTGGATTTTGATGTAATTCTAGGCATGGATTGGTTGTCTGCCTATAATGGGGTTTTGGACTATTTCTCCAAGATTGTTACTTTGTGCATTCCTAGTATTCCTTATCATGTATAGACTGGTTCTGATATTTATATACCAAAGGGAGTGATCTTGTCACAACCCAGGGGTACCCCCTAGATGTAACAAGGCGTACTCAAAGTCATGGTCCATAAACATAAGAGATACATCATATTCATAAGCATAGTCAATACTTAGACTATTTCTCAGGTAACCTCAAAGCATACTTGTGCAATGCATGGATAAGACCCCATAATCTCACCCATACAAAGTACCACTTTTAGGCCATCATAATCATACTTACCATCTTTGGATCTCATCCTTAGCTTAATTCTCATAGACAATGGAACCTCCACCTTTAGTCAAACATATCAAGGAAGGCAACTATAGCAACAATCAAAGCTAAGCTAACATCATACAAGAGAAACACCTCATAAGTAGCTTCAAGTCATACTTATGCAATGCGTTGATAAAACCCCATAATCTCACCCATACTAAGTACCACTTTACGCCATCGTACATAAATGATTACATTTTATCATTACTAGGCTACCAAGGAATAGAACCATACTAGGCTAGACCAGGCAACCATGGAAAGCATACTATCATGCAAGTCCAAGCTATTCAAGAAAGGGTACGATTTCTCAATCCAAGCTACCAATGAAATGGTTTTGCCTAACCAAGTCATGCGACCATGCAAGCACTTTATGATGCTAGTTCAAGCTACATTGGAAAGGTACAATTGCTCAATCAGAGGCTACCATGAGATAACTCAAGCTACCAAGAATGGTCTTGTCTTACCAAGTCAAGCTATTCATGATGGGATCTTATGTCAAAACCTCAAGCTATCCTAGTCTAACATGCTTGATTCTTTTTAGGTTAGCAAGCCTTCCAATCTAGAATAATTCTATGTGAGAAAACCTTTAACATTCATATCATATTCATGCCTAGGTGTGAATATGAGAATATGTTTTCAACAACACAACAACATATCATGATCATAGACACTTTACTCTCAAAGTGTTATTAAAGCATATACATAGATTTCTTAGAAACATGCATAAATCTCACACTTCACCTCTTTGAGGTTTACATCTTACTTCCAAACAACACATCTAGAACTTATGCATTAGACATGGATATCATCATAACTCAAGTTATTCCGTCACTTCATACATTCAATTATTCATAAGTTAGATTAGGTGGGTAAAGTCCTTCCACAACAATTCTATCTAATAGTCTACCATTATCATATAAGCTTCACTCTCAAAGCCTTGACATTCATAATTAAAAACATCAGCCTTACTTTCAAAGCCCTAGAAGTCAACATTCATAACTACAAGCTTTACTCTCAAGCAATACTTCTCATTAGCATCTCATAGACCTGAGTGTCAAAGTATTCCACCTACATGCTTCATTATTAACCAATTCCAATCATATATCTTCATATAGGCTTAAAGCCAATAATTACTCATCATAATTCAACATGTATTCTTTAACCTCATTCAATTCATATCCATGTTCCCTAATCTCAAGAAATTTACTACGCATATCATCAATCGTTGAAGATTATCTCTAAATCCTCAATTTCCCTCCTTAAGGCATAAAACCCATTTACTTCAATTTCATCAATTAGACTAGGGTTAGACATGGAAAACATGTAAATTCTTCATAATAACATGATTCAGTACTATTTCATTCATAAATAATCAATATGCACTCAATGGATCAACATACATCATAACCCACAATATTGAAGAAACCCTAACTTGAATTGGGGAATTCTTCATCATAATGGGAATTCTAGGGGGCTTCATGGATGGAAGAATCCATGGATGAATAATTTATTATACCTTGGATACAAATCCCTCACAAATCTTGGAAGATTTGAGAAATTTGACCTAGCTTGACCCTCTTCTTCTTCTTTGAGTTTTCTAGAGAGAAATTTTTTAGAAGAAATTGGGTTCTTTTTGGTGAGTTGAAATAATGACTAGGATCAATGAATTTAGGGGTCTAAATTCTTTATATAGGTGGTCTAAGTAAGGTTAAATCAACACCACTTAACCCCTAATTAATTTTGAAAAGTTGCACTAAGTTTTCACTTAACCGTCTAAGACCAACACTACCTCACCCTAGAGGCCATGCCCAGGGGCCATGAGTGGACCCACAGGGAGTGCTAGTCAAGTGTGGGTGGTGGTCTACAACAGTGTGTAATACCTGGAAAACTAGAAGGTGAAACTAGAGCCTTACGTGAGAGTTTTAGAGTTTGATGTGTCGATTCATGTTGTAAAATAGCTTCTCATACTTAGGATGAGGGATTTAGGGATTCAAAGTCAAGGTAAGACTCCCCAAGGACCAAACAAGGGTCCTTGAGGAGGACCCTAAAGCCTAACCCCAAAGCTGCCCCAAAACTGCCCAAAAAGGGCCACCTATGGATGGCACCTATGGCCATTAGGTGGACCCACGCCCCATAAATGGGTGTCGTGGGTCGAGAGCCAAATTGGGGAGCTGCAGGCCATGTCCTACGGACCTGCAGGACAGCAAGTAGATCCATATACGGATCGTAGGTGCCATGCGTAGGTCATGACTGCAACACTGCCCATGTCTCGGCCAAGGTAAGAGGTAGTTTAGGTAATTCCTAATTAATTTAGTTAAGTGTGAAGTCATTTTATATTATTTTATTAGACCTACATAAGACTGGTTAAGCCTTTAACCACCTCATATACTTCATAAATCCCAAACCCAAAAGCATAATCAACTTAAACCTTTCCAAAATCTTCTCTCTAAAACTCCATAGAAGAAGAAGAAGAAGAAGAAGAAGAAGAAGAAGAAGAAGAAGAAGAAGAAGAAGAAGAAGAAGAGGAGGAGGAGGAGGAGGAAGAAGAAGAACAGGAAGAAGAAGAAGAAGAAGAAGAAAAAGAAGAAGAAGGAAAAGAAGAAGAAGAGGAAGAGGAAGAGGAAGAGGAAGAGGAGGAGGAGGAGGAAGCAGAGGAGGAAGCAGAGGAGGAAGAAGAGGAGGAAGAAGAGGAGGAAGACGAAGAGGAGGAAGACGAAGAGGAAGAGGAAGAGGAAGATGAAGAGGAGGAGGAAGAGGAGGAGGAAGAAGAGGAGGAAGAAGAGGAGGAAGAAGAGAAGGAAGACGAGGAGGAAGACGAGGAGGAAGACGAAGAGGAAGAAGAGGAGGAAGACGAGGAGGAAAAAGAAGAAGAAGATCAAGTTAGGGCTTGAAGAAGGAGGCTTTTTCACACGATTTTGTTGGATTTCTTCACCTAAGGTATGGTAGTCTTTGATCCATGGATAGTTTTCATACATGGAGTCCTTCAAAACTCAATATTAGACTTGCAAATTTACCCAAAAAAGCTAGGATTTTACTCCAACTCATGGATTCACTTCAAAAATGTTTCTAATGGTTTAATTGTTTTATATTATGATCAAATTAATGGTTATTTACTGTTTTTAATCACAATCAAGAAGAAGAAGAAGATCAAGTTAGGGCTTGAAGAAGGAGGCCTTTCACGTGATTTTGTTGGATTTCTTCACCTAAGGTATTGTAGTCTTTGATCCATGGATAGTTTTCATACATTGAGTCCTTCCAAACTCAATATTAAACTTGCAACTTTACCCAAAAAAAGCTAAGATTTTAGTCCAACTCATGGATTCACTTCAAAAATGTTTCTAATGGTTTAATTGCTTTATATTATGATCAAATGGTAGTCTTTGATCCATGGATAGTTTTCATACATGGAGTCCTTCAAAACTCAATATTAAACTTGCAACTTTACTCAAAAAAAGCTAGGATTTTACTCCAACCCATGGATTCACTTCAAAAGTGTTTCTAATGGTTTAATTGCTTTATATTATTATCAAATTGATGATTATTTACTGCTTTTAATCATAATCAAGAAGAAGAAGAAGAAGATAATAAAGAAGAAGAAGAAGAAGATCTAGTTAGGGCTTGAAGAAGGAGGCTTTTTCACACGATTTTATTGGACTTCTTCACCTAAGGTATGGTAGTCTTTGATCCATGGATAGTTTTCATACACGGAGTCCTTCCAAACTCAATATTAAACTTGCAACTTTACCCAAAAAAAGCTAGGATTTTACTCCAACTCATGGATTCACTTCAAAAATGTTTCTAATGGTTTAATTGCTTTATATTATGATCAAATTGATGATTATTTACTGTTTTTAATCTAAATTCCTCAAAAATCCATGAATTCCCCCAATTCTTCCAAATTGAATCTTAAAGTGTGGGTGTTGATTGATGTGAGTAGAAGGTTATCAAATTATGAATGTTATGGATTTATTACTAGAATTATGTATTAATTGAGGAATCCCTATGGTTATTATGTTGAATTTCCCCCAAGAAACCATGAAATACCCATGTCCCCAATTTATGAACTTGTGATATGGGTGAATTATAGAAAGATGAATATCATGAGAATGTGCTTGAAGTAGATGAACTATTTGAATCATTTTGTTATCCATGTCTAATGTAGTAATGTAACGACCCGTAAAATGATTAGGTGAAACTAGAGCCTAACAATTGTGTGTTTGAGTTGTAATGGGGTTTCATGTGGTAGAATGATGTCTCGAGCTTAAGTTGAGGGGTTTAGGGGTTAAATATAAAGGTACGACTCCCCAAGGACTACCCTAGGGGTCCTTGAGGAGGACCCTAAAGCCTAACCCTCAAGAAACCAAAAAACTGTAATTTTGGGATAACCTACAGATGGGGACCTACGCCTCGTAGGTCTATCCACGCTCCGTGGATGGCCTCCATAGGTAAAGGCCCCCAAAACCATGTTTCAGTCACAAGCCACGAAGTGAAAATATGGGGGATGACCCCACCCACGGTCCGTGGGTGGGGGTTTCACGGATGGCACCTATTTGCTGTCAAAGTCTCTGCCAAGTTGAGGGTGGTTTGGTAAATTCTTTAAATAGTTAGTTGGTTTAATGGACAGTTATTACAGGTTTATTAAGATATTTTAAGGGTTTTAAAAGTATTAAAATCCTTTTTATACTTCATTATTTCCCTACTCTCAAAATAGAAACCTACCTCTCCAAAAATTATCTCTTTAGAAACTCCATTGAAGAGCAAGTTCAAGGTCAAGTCTAGGGGTCAAGGAGCAGCTTTCTTCAATTCGTGTGGATTTCTTCCCTAAAGGTATGGTAGTCTTCATCCTTGATTTATTTTCATTCAAGGAGACAATTTCATAGATGATTTCAAGTCTCCAAAGTTTCCCCAAAAACCGTAGTTTTCAACCTATGCATGGGTTCATTTCCAAAAGTTTCAAA
Source organism: Solanum verrucosum (assembly GCF_900185275.1). Classification (NCBI taxonomy): domain Eukaryota; kingdom Viridiplantae; phylum Streptophyta; class Magnoliopsida; order Solanales; family Solanaceae; genus Solanum; species Solanum verrucosum. The sequence continues at coordinate 195,655 of NW_026020248.1, forward strand.
GGGCATGTAAGTGATGAATCATGGTTTATTGATGTTTTAATGGTGAATTAAGAGGATTTTACCCTATGAACCCATGTTTCCCCCAAATTCTTAAGTTGTGAATTGTAATTGGGAATTGGTTGATCATGAAAGTATGTTGAATTGTTTATGTTTATATTGCATTAGTATTTGAATCATTTTTATTCCCTTATTTATTGTAGTATCTTAGATGCTTGGGTTGTGATTGATGTATAGCCTTGGAAGGCAATTTCATGAAGGATATACTAAGGATCATGATGTGAATAATATGTGTGTTATTTCAATGATAGTATTATGATCATGTTTAGAATGAAATTGTGTTAGTATTGAAAGCTATTTCTCAACCTAACACTTATGAATGATGATGATATATGTGAAAGGTTATTCTCACATACACACACTCATGAATGAAGAATGAATAAGGTTTCTAAGATTATGTTAATAATGTTGTGTTAATTGAAAGGCTATGCTCAATTGTATACTAATAAATGATAATGACATGTTGTGAAAGGACTTTCTCACAATATGGGATTCTTAGTTGAAAGGTTATTCTAATCTTTGAATCTATGAGCTATCTAATGAATGAATGTTGTGTTTGAGATGGATGCTCATCCAGGAGTTGAGGCGGGGTATCTAGTAACAATCACTTATCCCATAATGATGACTAAAGTAATGAATGTTAAGTACTCCATGGGGAATAATGCTAAGCACCGAGTGGATATGAATTGAGATGGATGCTCATCCGGGAGTTAAGGTGGGGTATCTAGTAACAATCTCTTGAGATGGATGCTCATCCGTGAGTTGAGGTGGGGTATCTAGTAGCAATCTCTCTATCCCATAACTATGTGCCCACATAGGTTTAGCTAGTGGATCCATCTAAGCTAAAATGTAATGGTCCTACCTTAGGAAAGTAGGAATCCTTTATCCATTGAGGGTGACACCGGGATTCCATGAATTACTCTCATGGTCTATGTCGGTTAAGGCTTACCCCCACAAAGAATGTTAATGAACTATGGCTTCTCAAGAATGCACTACATAGTGTAGGTGGTAGTATGGGATGCCATCCATGCATTGCACAAGTAGGCTTTGAGAGGGGCTATGGTGTGTTCCTATAATGTCTTAATGGCCAAGAATGAATATCCTCTTAATGAAGCTACTGAAGAATAATGATTTCGATACTTAATGTAATGATGCATGCTTTACTTGGATTTTATTATGAGTTACTTCCTTGCCATGACTTATGAAATGTTTATGTCTCTTTTGTATGAGAATTTTGTAAAGGTGGAAAGGATAAATGGTAAGTTCACTTTTGGTGTCCTTGTTGTCGTACTTAGTATGGATGGTTGTATGGGACGATATTCATACATTGCACATAGTATAGCTTGGGGTTGCTTGAGGCAAAAGTTTAATGTGATGAAATGGCTTATGTGCCGATAATACTCTAATGTGAATAAATGACTTGTATGTTGGTTATGTGTGTATATTATTCCTCTTATATTTATGTTCGTGAAGTTTTCTCAAATTGGCATAAATGCATGACTTCCAAATAAAATGTTTGTTTTAAGCCTGTTTTTGCATTGCTATCATACTTAGTACTTAATTGTGCTAACCCATATTTCTTCTATTTTACTACAAGTGTAGGGTCCGGCATTTGAGTTGATTCTCTCTAGTTGAAGCTTCGATTGAGTTCTTCCAAGACTATTGGTATGTCCTCATGGATTCGAGGAGAAGTACTTTGATGTTTCATTTCTTTCTTGTAATAGACATTTGTTAGACTTTCAATTGTAAAGGGTCGTGTCCCTACTTTTGTTTTGGATATTGTTTTTAAATGGCCATGTGAGACTAGTAGACTTCCGCTTGTTTTAAATGACGTTTTGGATTTTATGGATTTAAAGAAAAGTTTTAATTCCGAACCATTTTCCTTTAATACTATGAGGTTTATATGACCATGTCACTTTCGGGGTATAGGCTCGGGTCATGACAAACATGGTATCAGAGCATAAGGTTTTAGGAATCATTTTTTGGATTGATGTCTCACAAGCCACGTCTAGAAGAGTCTTGTTCATTGGTGTGAATCGTAACACGTCTATGAGTGAGACGTTATAGGACATTAGGAAGCCACACCTCTTTCATTATTCTTGAAGTCGTTCCATAGAGTTTAGATCTATAAGTGTCCTTTTACTAACCCTTATCTTGTGTTTATAGGAGATGAATACAAGAACTAACCCAAGGAGGATGGAAGAGGAGAATGTGAATGAGGGATTTCCTCCCCAAGGTCCTCAAGGTAACCAAGTCCCTCAAGGCAATCAAGTTTCGGTGGATACCCCGGCCATGACCAATGAAGAAATTAGGTCGGCTTTTCGAACCTTAGCCCAAGCTATGACGGCCCAAATTAATAGGGATGTGGGGCCTCGAGTGAATACTAATGAGAGTACTATGGCTTCGATATTGAGGGATATTTCTAAGATGAACCCCCCTGAGTTTCTAGGTTCCAAAGTGGAAGAGGATCCCCAAAGGTTTGTTGATGAGGTTTGCAAGATACTTAGTGATATGGGGGTGTCTTCGGAGAAGAAGAAGAAGAAGAAGAAGAAGAAGAAGAAGAAGAAGAAGAAGAAGAAGAAGAAGAGGAGGAGGAGGAGGAGGAAGAAGAAGAACAGGAAGAAGAAGAAGAAGAAGAAGAAGAAAAAGAAGAAGAAGGAAAAGAAGAAGAAGAGGAAGAGGAAGAGGAAGAGGAAGAGGAGGAGGAGGAGGAAGCAGAGGAGGAAGCAGAGGAGGAAGAAGAGGAGGAAGAAGAGGAGGAAGACGAAGAGGAGGAAGACGAAGAGGAAGAGGAAGAGGAAGATGAAGAGGAGGAGGAAGAGGAGGAGGAAGAAGAGGAGGAAGAAGAGGAGGAAGAAGAGAAGGAAGACGAGGAGGAAGACGAGGAGGAAGACGAAGAGGAAGAAGAGGAGGAAGACGAGGAGGAAAAAGAAGAAGAAGATCAAGTTAGGGCTTGAAGAAGGAGGCTTTTTCACACGATTTTGTTGGATTTCTTCACCTAAGGTATGGTAGTCTTTGATCCATGGATAGTTTTCATACATGGAGTCCTTCAAAACTCAATATTAGACTTGCAAATTTACCCAAAAAAGCTAGGATTTTACTCCAACTCATGGATTCACTTCAAAAATGTTTCTAATGGTTTAATTGTTTTATATTATGATCAAATTAATGGTTATTTACTGTTTTTAATCACAATCAAGAAGAAGAAGAAGATCAAGTTAGGGCTTGAAGAAGGAGGCCTTTCACGTGATTTTGTTGGATTTCTTCACCTAAGGTATTGTAGTCTTTGATCCATGGATAGTTTTCATACATTGAGTCCTTCCAAACTCAATATTAAACTTGCAACTTTACCCAAAAAAAGCTAAGATTTTAGTCCAACTCATGGATTCACTTCAAAAATGTTTCTAATGGTTTAATTGCTTTATATTATGATCAAATGGTAGTCTTTGATCCATGGATAGTTTTCATACATGGAGTCCTTCAAAACTCAATATTAAACTTGCAACTTTACTCAAAAAAAGCTAGGATTTTACTCCAACCCATGGATTCACTTCAAAAGTGTTTCTAATGGTTTAATTGCTTTATATTATTATCAAATTGATGATTATTTACTGCTTTTAATCATAATCAAGAAGAAGAAGAAGAAGATAATAAAGAAGAAGAAGAAGAAGATCTAGTTAGGGCTTGAAGAAGGAGGCTTTTTCACACGATTTTATTGGACTTCTTCACCTAAGGTATGGTAGTCTTTGATCCATGGATAGTTTTCATACACGGAGTCCTTCCAAACTCAATATTAAACTTGCAACTTTACCCAAAAAAAGCTAGGATTTTACTCCAACTCATGGATTCACTTCAAAAATGTTTCTAATGGTTTAATTGCTTTATATTATGATCAAATTGATGATTATTTACTGTTTTTAATCTAAATTCCTCAAAAATCCATGAATTCCCCCAATTCTTCCAAATTGAATCTTAAAGTGTGGGTGTTGATTGATGTGAGTAGAAGGTTATCAAATTATGAATGTTATGGATTTATTACTAGAATTATGTATTAATTGAGGAATCCCTATGGTTATTATGTTGAATTTCCCCCAAGAAACCATGAAATACCCATGTCCCCAATTTATGAACTTGTGATATGGGTGAATTATAGAAAGATGAATATCATGAGAATGTGCTTGAAGTAGATGAACTATTTGAATCATTTTGTTATCCATGTCTAATGTAGTAATGTAACGACCCGTAAAATGATTAGGTGAAACTAGAGCCTAACAATTGTGTGTTTGAGTTGTAATGGGGTTTCATGTGGTAGAATGATGTCTCGAGCTTAAGTTGAGGGGTTTAGGGGTTAAATATAAAGGTACGACTCCCCAAGGACTACCCTAGGGGTCCTTGAGGAGGACCCTAAAGCCTAACCCTCAAGAAACCAAAAAACTGTAATTTTGGGATAACCTACAGATGGGGACCTACGCCTCGTAGGTCTATCCACGCTCCGTGGATGGCCTCCATAGGTAAAGGCCCCCAAAACCATGTTTCAGTCACAAGCCACGAAGTGAAAATATGGGGGATGACCCCACCCACGGTCCGTGGGTGGGGGTTTCACGGATGGCACCTATTTGCTGTCAAAGTCTCTGCCAAGTTGAGGGTGGTTTGGTAAATTCTTTAAATAGTTAGTTGGTTTAATGGACAGTTATTACAGGTTTATTAAGATATTTTAAGGGTTTTAAAAGTATTAAAATCCTTTTTATACTTCATTATTTCCCTACTCTCAAAATAGAAACCTACCTCTCCAAAAATTATCTCTTTAGAAACTCCATTGAAGAGCAAGTTCAAGGTCAAGTCTAGGGGTCAAGGAGCAGCTTTCTTCAATTCGTGTGGATTTCTTCCCTAAAGGTATGGTAGTCTTCATCCTTGATTTATTTTCATTCAAGGAGACAATTTCATAGATGATTTCAAGTCTCCAAAGTTTCCCCAAAAACCGTAGTTTTCAACCTATGCATGGGTTCATTTCCAAAAGTTTCAAAGGGCATGTAAGTGATGAATCATGGTTTATTGATGTTTTAATGGTGAATTAAGAGGATTTTACCCTATGAACCCATGTTTCCCCCAAATTCTTAAGTTGTGAATTGTAATTGGGAATTGGTTGATCATGAAAGTATGTTGAATTGTTTATGTTTATATTGCATTAGTATTTGAATCATTTTTATTCCCTTATTTATTGTAGTATCTTAGATGCTTGGGTTGTGATTGATGTATAGCCTTGGAAGGCAATTTCATGAAGGATATACTAAGGATCATGATGTGAATAATATGTGTGTTATTTCAATGATAGTATTATGATCATGTTTAGAATGAAATTGTGTTAGTATTGAAAGCTATTTCTCAACCTAACACTTATGAATGATGATGATATATGTGAAAGGTTATTCTCACATACACACACTCATGAATGAAGAATGAATAAGGTTTCTAAGATTATGTTAATAATGTTGTGTTAATTGAAAGGCTATGCTCAATTGTATACTAATAAATGATAATGACATGTTGTGAAAGGACTTTCTCACAATATGGGATTCTTAGTTGAAAGGTTATTCTAATCTTTGAATCTATGAGCTATCTAATGAATGAATGTTGTGTTTGAGATGGATGCTCATCCAGGAGTTGAGGCGGGGTATCTAGTAACAATCACTTATCCCATAATGATGACTAAAGTAATGAATGTTAAGTACTCCATGGGGAATAATGCTAAGCACCGAGTGGATATGAATTGAGATGGATGCTCATCCGGGAGTTAAGGTGGGGTATCTAGTAACAATCTCTTGAGATGGATGCTCATCCGTGAGTTGAGGTGGGGTATCTAGTAGCAATCTCTCTATCCCATAACTATGTGCCCACATAGGTTTAGCTAGTGGATCCATCTAAGCTAAAATGTAATGGTCCTACCTTAGGAAAGTAGGAATCCTTTATCCATTGAGGGTGACACCGGGATTCCATGAATTACTCTCATGGTCTATGTCGGTTAAGGCTTACCCCCACAAAGAATGTTAATGAACTATGGCTTCTCAAGAATGCACTACATAGTGTAGGTGGTAGTATGGGATGCCATCCATGCATTGCACAAGTAGGCTTTGAGAGGGGCTATGGTGTGTTCCTATAATGTCTTAATGGCCAAGAATGAATATCCTCTTAATGAAGCTACTGAAGAATAATGATTTCGATACTTAATGTAATGATGCATGCTTTACTTGGATTTTATTATGAGTTACTTCCTTGCCATGACTTATGAAATGTTTATGTCTCTTTTGTATGAGAATTTTGTAAAGGTGGAAAGGATAAATGGTAAGTTCACTTTTGGTGTCCTTGTTGTCGTACTTAGTATGGATGGTTGTATGGGACGATATTCATACATTGCACATAGTATAGCTTGGGGTTGCTTGAGGCAAAAGTTTAATGTGATGAAATGGCTTATGTGCCGATAATACTCTAATGTGAATAAATGACTTGTATGTTGGTTATGTGTGTATATTATTCCTCTTATATTTATGTTCGTGAAGTTTTCTCAAATTGGCATAAATGCATGACTTCCAAATAAAATGTTTGTTTTAAGCCTGTTTTTGCATTGCTATCATACTTAGTACTTAATTGTGCTAACCCATATTTCTTCTATTTTACTACAAGTGTAGGGTCCGGCATTTGAGTTGATTCTCTCTAGTTGAAGCTTCGATTGAGTTCTTCCAAGACTATTGGTATGTCCTCATGGATTCGAGGAGAAGTACTTTGATGTTTCATTTCTTTCTTGTAATAGACATTTGTTAGACTTTCAATTGTAAAGGGTCGTGTCCCTACTTTTGTTTTGGATATTGTTTTTAAATGGCCATGTGAGACTAGTAGACTTCCGCTTGTTTTAAATGACGTTTTGGATTTTATGGATTTAAAGAAAAGTTTTAATTCCGAACCATTTTCCTTTAATGCTATGAGGTTTATATGACCATGTCACTTTCGGGGTATAGGCTCGGGTCATGACAAACATGGTATCAGAGCATAAGGTTTTAGGAATCATTTTTTGGATTGATGTCTCACAAGCCACGTCTAGAAGAGTCTTGTTCATTGGTGTGAATCGTAACACGTCTATGAGTGAGACGTTATAGGACATTAGGAAGCCACACCTCTTTCATTATTCTTGAAGTCGTTCCATAGAGTTTAGATCTATAAGTGTCCTTTTACTAACCCTTATCTTGTGTTTATAGGAGATGAATACAAGAACTAACCCAAGGAGGATGGAAGAGGAGAATGTGAATGAGGGATTTCCTCCCCAAGGTCCTCAAGGTAACCAAGTCCCTCAAGGCAATCAAGTTTCGGTGGATACCCCGGCCATGACCAATGAAGAAATTAGGTCGGCTTTTCGAACCTTAGCCCAAGCTATGACGGCCCAAATTAATAGGGATGTGGGGCCTCGAGTGAATACTAATGAGAGTACTATGGCTTCGATATTGAGGGATATTTCTAAGATGAACCCCCCTGAGTTTCTAGGTTCCAAAGTGGAAGAGGATCCCCAAAGGTTTGTTGATGAGGTTTGCAAGATACTTAGTGATATGGGGGTGTCTTCGGAGCAGAAGGCGGAGCTAGCCGCCTAACAACTAAAAGATATAGCTCAAATTTGGTATGAACAATAGAAGGGTGAGAGGCCAAGGGGAGCGGGTCCTATAAATTGGGAGGTGTTCAAAGAAGCATTTCTTGATAGGTTTTTCCCCTTACAGTTGAGGGAAATTTTTTTGGTAGAGTTCATGAACCTTCGTCAAGAGGGTATGAGTGTGAAGGAGTATTCTCTTAAGTTCACCCAACTATCAAAATATGCTCCAACCTTAGTGTCAAACTCGAGGGCTAGAATGAATAAGTTTGTGATGGGAGTGTCTGGTTTGGTTGAGGAATAACTATGTACGGCAATGCTCCATCACGACATGGATATATCAAGGCTCATTGTATATGCTCAACAAATTAAGGAGACGAAACTTAAGAAAATGAATAAGGAGGCAAAAATAGCTAGGCCCAATGAACAAGATCAACTAAGGTCCAAAAAGAGGTTCTACAACCAAGATTCCCCAATGGTAAACAATGATAGGGTGTCTAACCCTAATTCCCAAGGAGGAAAAGGAAGTGGTTCTTCTTTTGAAAGATCTATATGTGCCAAGTGTGGGAAGCAACATTTGGGTAAGTGTCTTGCCGACACAGATGGGTACTTTGGATGTGGAAAGAAAGGTCATAAGATGAGAGATTTCCCAACACTCTCAGCAAAAAGAAGAGATTCTAAGAAAGCTTCTCTTGATGACCCGGATCTTAATGCTCCGAAGACTTATCGTTTCTATGTGCTTCAAGCTAACAAGGACAAAGGAGCTCATCCGGATGAAGGCACTGGTATGTGATAGTTCCTTATAGTTGCGAATGTCTTGTTAAGGTTCTTGTGTTTTTTTCATGTCAGCCTTAGTTGGGCTTACTCCTAAGTGGGGGATAGTATTTTGAATAGTAAGGTTGTTGAGAGTTCCAATACCCTTATCTCTTTCCTTTTATTCTTATTCAAGCTTGAGACCAAGAGTTCCTTGTAGCTTGTTTCATAGTTTGGGGTCATGTATGATTATGTGTTTCCATGATCTCCTTATGTTATGCATGTTCTTGATGAATTTATGCTTAAAAAAGAAAATGTGTTTTTATGATTTATGTTCCTCATGTTGATGTGCATCTAGTATGAGTTGTCTACATGCTTCAAGAGGTTGATTATTGAACATGCCGAAATGTGCTTTTAGGAGTAATTGCATAATGTGCTTAATGATGTTATGATGAGCATGATTTGAGTTGGAGAAGGTAATTCCTCCAATGAAATGAGAAATGTTGAAGTTATGATGCATAATGAGTTTGTAGATGTAGTTCCTACTTTCTTGTTTTGCATTGAGCTTATTGATGTGGAGTTGATGTTTCCTTCTAGTTTTGTGCATTGTTTATAATATTGCATGCATGATGGGCTGCTATTCTGGAGTCGTTAATCCCTTAATGTGTTTACAGTGTCATTCGAGGATGAATGTACCCAAGTGGGGGATAATGTAATGACCCGTAAAATGAATAGGTGAAACCAGATCCTAACAATTGTGTGTTTGAGTTGTAATGGGGTTTCATGTGGTAGAATGATATCCTGAGCTTATGTTGAGTGGTTTAGGATTTAAACGTCAAAGTAATACTACTCAAGGACCACCCTAGGGGTCCTTGAGGAGGACCCTAAAGCCTAACCCCCAAGACCCCAAGAAACCAAAAAGCTGTAATTTTGAGATGACCCACAGATGGGGACCTACACCCCATAGGTCCATCCACGCTCCGTGGACGGCCTCCATAGGTCAAGTTCCCCAAAACCATGTTTCAGTCACAAACCAAGAAGTGATAGTACGGGGCGTGACCCCACCCACGATTCGTAGGTAAGAGTTTCGTGGATGGCACCTGTTTGTTGTCAAAGTCTCTGCCAAGTTGAGGGTGGTTTGGTAAATTCTTTAAATAGTCAGTTGAATTAATGGACGGTTATTATTGGTTTATTAAATGGTATTATGGGATGCCTTTCATGCATTGCACAAGTGTGCTTTGAGGTTACTTGGGAGTATAGTGCTCTTAAGATATAAAAACCTAAGTCTCGACTATAAATGTGGACTATGCCCAAGAATGACCAAAAGGGGTACTTAGTTTGGATGGTATTATGGGATGCCGTTCATGCATTGCACAAGTATGCTTTGAGGTGGCTTGTGAAGTAGTTCTCTTATAATATGATAGGCTAAGGGTTGAAGAATGTTAGTATGAAGGTCTAAGTAAACAATATGCTATGAACATGATTTATCTCCTATGCTCATTAACTATGTATTATGTTTACTTGTGATTATATGATGCTTATGTTGGAGGTTATTCTATGACTAAGTTATTATCTCTTATACTTTTGTCCTATGTTGACTAACCATTTTGAGATTCTCTTATGATGTTGTGCTAGCTATCATACTTGGTACATTTTGTACTAGTGCATACTTTACCTACATTCTAATCAAATGTAGGGTTTTGGAGATTCAGTTCCTTTGGAGGTTAGGTTTGTAAGGAGAAAGAAGAGTTGAAGATTTGGTGTGTCCTCATAGCTTCGAGGACAAACCTATTATTTCTTTTTTGTCATTTCTTTATGTTTTAGACTTTTTGTATGGGCTGCGTCCCAAGAGTTATATTCAAGACTTTAATAGATGGTTTGAGACAAAAGTGTAGTAAAGACTTCTGCTTGGTTTATGAAAATGTTTCGATTGTATGGATAAAAGTTTTTTAAAATTTCTGTACTTTTCTATTATCTTATGTTATGATGTGCTAAGAGCTTGTATGAGAACCCTTCGGAGTTAAGTACACCATGCTACACCTATGGTATACCCATGGGTCGTGACAAACTTGGTATCAGAGTACAAGGTTTAGAATGGTTCTAAGATTGTCTCAAACCACATCTAGTAGAGTCTTGTTTATAAATGTGAAGCGCGCCACATTTATGAATAGGAGGCTATTGGATGTTTAGGAAATCTCACTTCTTCATTCTCTAAGTCGTGCCATAGAGCTTGGTTTAATAGGCCCTTTTTTCTAATCCGTGCCCATTGATTTTCAGGGTATGGCTAATACAAGGGCAAAAGCTAGGAGAGAAGAAGAAGGCAATGAGGAGCAAGGGGTTCCTCTCCAAGTGCCACATCAAGCTCCTCCTCAAGCTCCAATTGATCCTCCGAATATGTCTAATAAGGAGATTAGGTCGACCTTTATAATGTTAGCCCAAGCCATGACGGCCCAAGCCAATAGGGAGGTGGTAGCTCCGGCAAACCCAGTAAGGGGATGGTTGCTTTGAGGGCGAGAGAGTTTATTAGGATGAACCCTCCAGAGTTTTATGGCTCCAAGGTGGAGGAAGATCCTCAAGGTTTTATAGATGAGGTGTATAAGGTACTTGCTATCATGGGATTGACTTCGGTAGAGAAAGTGGAGCTAGGCGCTTATCAATTGAGAGATATAGCACAAATATGGTATGAACAATGGAAAGATAATAGGCCGGTAGAAGCAAGCCCAATAGAGTGGGAAGGGTTCAAAGAAGCATTCCTAGATAGGTTCTTTTCCCTAGAATTGAGGGAACGAATGATGCAAGAATTCATTAACCTTCGTCAAGGAGGTATGAGTGTGAAGGAGTATGCTTTTAAGTTCACCCAACTATCCAAGTATGCTGCAACTCTAGTGGCGGACTCAAGGGCTATAATGAATAAATTTGTGATGTGAGTGTCCGACTTGGTAGAGAATAAGTGTCATCCGGCAATGCTTTTCCCTAGTATGAACATTTCAAGTCTTATGGTTCATGCCGAACAAATTGAGGATAAAAAGCTCAAGAAAATGAATAGGGAGGTAAAGAGAGCTAGAACCGATGGTGGGAACTTTTCTAATGCTAAGTCCATTGGACAAAGTAGGCCTAGGACTAAACAAAGGTATTCCGGTCAAGATTCTTCTAACACCCCTAGGTTTGACCAAGAAAAGGGTAGTGGGTCTCCATTTCCCAAGTCTACTTGCTCCAAGTGTGGGAGGAGTCATTATGGTAAGTGTCTAGCCGGCATGGATGGTTGCTATGGGTGTTGAAAAGATGGGCACAAAATGAGAGATTGCTCGATTCTTAAGGCTAAGGGAAGGGAGGATAAGAAAGTTGCATCTAGTGGTCCGGATAAGAGTGCTCAAAAGAAGAATAGGTTCTATAACCTCCAAGCTAAGAATGATCAAGAGTGATCTCCTTATGTTACTACCGGTATGTGCTTCATGCTTTATCTAGATTCCGGTGTTGCTTGTCTTCTATGACTTTTTGATATGATAGACCTTTATGTTGTCTTTAGTATGTATAAGCCTCATAGTTGCTTTCATGTGGTAGAGGATGTTTAGAAGAATTTGGTATTGGCTTACTCCCAAGGGGGAAATAGTGTGCCTAGCTAGTAAGGTCATTGTTTGTCTATGTGTTTCCATGATTTCCTTATATGCATGTTCATGAAAAAGCTTAGATCTGGATAGAAATGACTTATATGCATTGTTTTACCTCATGTTGTAGTGCTTTGCATAAGTTTCATATAGACTTCATGAGACGATTATATGAGCATGCCTTAGTTTGAAGTTGAGAGATTCCTCCTTAAATGAGTGCTTTTTGAGAGTAAATTGCATATGAGCTCCAAGAGTGTATGTTGAGCATAATTTTGTTCGGAAAAGGTAGTTCCTCCTATGAATATGATAATTTATTAGATTTGGGGCAAAAATGGGTTGTTTGATGAAGCTCCTACTTCCTTGTGTTGCATTGAGTATGTGTAGTGGGAGTTGAAGTTTTCCTCTGTGTTTATGTGCATTAGATATGTTTCATGCATGATGGCAAGCTAGTCTAGAGTCCATTTCCTTAAGAAGTTTTTAGAAATGTCATTAGAGGATGAATGTTCCCAAGGGGGAGATATTGTAATACCCCGGAAACTAGTAGACCAGACTAGAGCCTCAAGCTAGGGTTCTAGAGTGTGATGTATGTGGATTAGAGTCGTAGATGAGACTTCCCATACTTAAGAATGAGGGGTTTAGGGGTTAAACGTCAAGGCACGTGTTACACACCGTAGTTTAGAAGACCATTTAAGTTTCTATTGAGGGTGCAAGGGCAAGTGCCAAAGCAAAGGGGCAAAGCCTAATCCAAGGGCCAAAGCTGCCCCAAGCTTGGTGCACACTACCTCAAGTCCACGACCACCACCACGGCCAGTGGTGTGGACCACCGCTCGTGGTGTGGTTCGTGAGGCCAAGTCAGTAGCTCCCTAAGGTCTGCCTCAAAGTGGCTTAGCTTCACGAGCCACTTCACAACCAGTGGTCTTGACCACGGTTCGTGGGAAGGCTCATGAAGATGCCTTACAAAGAGGGAATGTAAGGCACTTTAAGTCAAGCACAGCCCCAATTTTCACGGCCATCATCACGACCAGTGGTCTTGACCATGGTTCATGGGAGGCTTCGTGAAGGTCCCTTAGGCGTTTGGAGGCAATTCTTTGAGGACAAGTCATTGGACCATGAACAATGAGCCACTTCATGGTTAGTAGTCTTGACCACGGCTCGTGGGAAGTCTCGTGGTCATGCCATGGAATGTTCAGGGGCCAAGCCAAGTGTCCTAGCTAATTTTCCCAAGACCACGAGCAGGACCACGGTCTGTGGTGAGGACCACGACCTGTGGTGCCTCTCGTGAGGCTTAGGTAGTAGGCTGACAAGTGGGGGAGTTAATGAGAAATTCCAAAGGTGTAAGTTTTTGGGTGGGGTTATTTTACCTAGTCTTAAAACCCCTATATAAGATATTTTAACCTTTTAAGCACCCATTTAACTTACTTCATCACATGACCCAAATCAAAACCCCAAAATACTCTCCACTCAAATATTTCTCTCTCTAGAAAACCCAAGTCTTGAAGAAGAATGTAGAGCTTGAAGCTAAGGTAAAGAACAAAGACTCCACTGTTGGAATCTTGTGTAGGGATTTAAATTAAGGTATGTTTAGGTTATTCATATATGGGTTCTTCCACCCATAGATTCCCCTAGAATTTCCTAGAATTTGTGAAGAAGAACCCCAATCTAAGTTGGGGTTTCTTCCAATGTGTGGGTTTAATTGGGTATGATTCCAATTGGTTGGATAATACTTATTTATGATTAATTTAGTGTTGATTCATGATATTATGATGAATTTATGTGATTTCGATGATTACCCTAGTCTAATTGATTAAGTTGAATTATGTGGGTTATTGCCATGGAAGGTGAAATTGAAGGTCAAGGTGATCTTCTATAAATAATACTTTGACTAGTTATTTTCTAAGACTAGATATCTATATACATGAATTAATTTAGAATAATGTAAATGTGATGGGTCTTGCTTGGTAATGCATGAGATTGAACTTACATGATGACTTATGACTAGAATCTCTTGATAATGAGGAATGTGATGAGAATTTCTTAAGATGAAGCTTATGACTTGATCGTCTTGTAATCTAGATATGAATAAGGATAGAATGAATTAAAGCTTTAAGAGTAAGGTTTGTAGTCATGAATGTTGAATCACTAGGGCTTTGAGAGTAGAGCCAATGTGATGCATAGAAGTTTAATAGGTAGAATTATGGTGAAAGGCCTATACTCACCTAACCTACCTTATGAATGCTTGAAAGTATAAAGTGATAGAATCACTTGAATGTGGATTGGTTGTCAAAGACATCTTTCCATGAGACATGAATGTTAAGAAAGGGTTAATAGTGAAATGTTGGGGTGTATGCTTGACCCCCAGTGGATATTGACAATGAGATGGAGTTTCACACAAGAGAGGTTCCGCGCTCTAAGTTGAAAGGAAAACCACACCTAGTTGATGTGAGGACTATCCAAGTTAAAGGGGGAACTCTTACATAGTAGAGTGTGGGTTTTCCCAAATTTAGGTCTCATGAGATGGAAGCCTTCACATAGTTGAGTTAAGGTTTCTAGTAGCAATCTCCATATCCAATGAACTAAGACATGCTTAAAGAAGCATCTCATAGTGTTCTAAAGCATAATTGAACTAAGACTTACTTAATGAAGTACCTCATAGTGTTCAAGAATATAAATGGACTTAAGCATGCTTAAGGTAGTATCTCATAGGTCCATGTTAGTGATGAACCTAGACATGCTAAAAGTAGTATCTCATAGGGTTCAATATAATAATAAACTAAGACCTACTTAAGAGAGTACCTCATAGTGTTCTAAAGTTAAAGAGAGGAACTAGGTTCCAAAACAAGAAGTATTAGTATGAGGACCTAAAAGTAGTACTTAGCATGAATAGTATTATGGGATACTATTCATGCATTGCACAAGTATGACTTACGGTCATTCAAGAAAGAGTTCTTTTGAGTGAAGTATCTTGAGAAAGGATTGTGCTATAGTTGCCTTTCATGATATGACTGACTAAGGATGGTAGTTCCCTTATTTATATGAAGTAAGCTACAGAATGAGACCAAATGAGGTAAGTATGACTATGTTGACTTCAAGATTATGCTTAATGTGAATGGTATTATGGGATGCCTTTCATGCATTGCACAAGGGTGCTTTGAGGTCACTTGGGAGTATAGTTCTCTTATGATATAAAAACCTAAGTCTTGACTATGAATGTGGACTATGCCGAAGAATGACCAAAAGGGGTACCTAGTTTGGATGGTATTTTGGGATGTCATTCATGCATTACCCAAGTATGCTTTGAGGTGGATTGTGAAGTAGTTCTCTTATAATATGATTGACTAAGGGTTGAATAATGTTAGTATGAAGGTCTAAGTAAAGACTATGCTATGAACATGATTGTTCTCCTATGTTCATTAACTATGTATTATGTTGACTTGTGATTATATGATTATTATGTTGGAGGTTATGCTATGACTATGTTATTATCTCTTATGCTTTTGTACAATGTTGACTAACCATTTTGAGATGCTTTTCTGATGTTATGCTAGCTATCATACTTGGTACATTTTATACTAACGCATACTTTGCCTTCATTCTAATCAAATGTAGGGTTTCAGAGATTGAGTTCCTTTGGATGCTAGGTTTCTAAGGAGAAAGAAGAGTTGAAGATTTGGTGTGTCCTCATAGCTTCGAGGACAAACATATTATTTCCTTTATGTCATTTCTTTATATTTTAGACTTTTTCTATGGGCTGCGTCCCCAGAGTTTTATTCAAGAGTTTAATATATGGTTTGAGACAAAAGTGTAGTAAAGACTTCCCCTTGCTTTATGAAAATGTTTTGATTATATGGATAAAAGTTTTTAAAATTTCCATACTTTTCTATTATCTTATGTTATGATGTGCTAAGGGCTTCTATGAGACCCCTTCGGGGTCAAGCAGGCCATGTTACACCTAGGGTATACCCTTTGGTCATGACATATGGGATGCCTTTCATGCATTGCACAAGTGTGCTTTGAGGTTACTTAGGAGTATGATGCCCTTATGGTCGAGAATCTTAAGACTTGACCATGTATATAGACTATGATTAAGATGACCAAAAAGGGATACTTGGCTTGGGTGGTATTATGGGATGTTATTCATGCATTGTACATGTATGCTTTTAGGTTACTTGAGAGTAGCTCTATTACGATATATATGACTAAGAGTAAAATAATGCTTATATGATGCTTATGTTGGAGACTTTGCTTATTATTATGATATTGTCTCTTATGCTTATAGTTTATGTTTCATGAAGTATTTCACATGATTTTGGATTATGTCTTATTATGACTAACCCTTGTCTTATGCTCTTAAGATTATGCTAGATAACATATTTAGTACATTTTGTACTAACACATACTTTGCCTACATTCTAATCAAATGTAGGGTTTGGAGATTGAGTTTTACTCTTGGAGATAGGCTTATAGAAGCTGCAAGGAGTTGAAGATGTTGGTGAGTCCTCATATCTTTGAGGACAAAATCCACTAGTTCCTTTATGTCTTTTATTTTCATGTTGAGGCTATTGTATGGGCTGTATCCTAAGAGTTTTATTCTTAAGTTGTATTAGATGGTTTGAGACAAAGACTAGTAAAGACTTCCACTTGTTTTTACGAATATGACTTCGATTGTATGGTTAAAAGTTTGTAAATTTTCCTTACTTTTCTATTATCTTATGTTCATGATATGCTATGAGGCTTGTATGAGGCTTTTCAGAGTCTTGTACGTCGTGTTACGTCTAGGGGGTACCCCTGGGTCGTAACAAACATGGTATCAGAGCACAAGGTTTTGGGATGCTCTTAGGGTGTCTCAAACCACGTCTAGTAGAGTCTTGTTCATAAATGTGAAGCTCACCACATTTATGAATAGGAGGCTATTGAATGCTTAGGAAATCTCACTTCTTCATTCTCTAAGTTGTGCCATAGAGTTTAACTTTATAAGGTCTCTCTCATATTCCTTATCTAATGGTCTTTAGGATATGGCTACTCGAAGGGCTTATGCTACAAAGAGCGAGGGAGTAAAGGTTAGTTGTGATGCCAATTATGGCTTTGTGACTTGATAGATTTGAGATGATAGATTGTGATGTTGTCTTTAGTATGAATAGGTTGCATTATGGAAACGTTTAGTAGATGATAGAACCCGACTTAGTCATGATGAGTTATAAGGTATGTTGATAGATTGGTTGAATAGGGTGTTTAAGTAATTCCTAGATGGGTTGAGTGAGTAGACTACTCTAAGAAGGGTAAAAGTGTAATTTACCATGGTTTAGAATCATCTTGTGTGATGGATGTAAAATCTTAGTGATGACTTGTTCCGACCTTAGAATTGAAAGAAGTGATTCTTAGAAGAGTTCGTATAGGCTTACTCCCAAGGGGGAGATGGTGTGCTCAGATAGCAAGGTCATTGAATGTTCTTGATATTCATGATTTAGGTTGGCTTGATATTCTCGCCTTGAGAGGTGTACTGAGTTTGGGAAGTTTAGTCCCGGTGTTGTAGGCTCATATGAGATCTTGAATGGTGTGATTAAGGTGTCTTGTGAGCTAGAGTGCTTAATGAGAACCTCTCTAAGTTAGAAATACTGGTGGGGATCTTAGACCGGCAAGTTAAGAAATAGAAGAACAAGGAAGTTGTTCCATGAAGTGGTAAGGAGTGTTCTTTAGTAGGGAATTTGGTTAAGAGTGCTACTTGAGAGGCCAAGTGCGAATGAGATGTCCCGATGTCCTCATCCTTTTCCTTTTATTCCTATTCTAGCTTGAGATGATTAGTTCTTCTTCATTGTGTTATGTGTTGGAGTCATGTCTGGTTGTGTTGCCATGATTTCCTTATGTGCATGTTCATGAAAATGCTTAGGCCTTGATAGAAATGACCTATATGCATGGTTTTGCCTCATGTTGTAGTGCATTTGAGTAGAATTGCATATATACTTCATGAGATGAATTAATTAGCATGCCTTAGTTTGGAGTTGAAAGATTCCTCCTTGAATAAATGCTTTTTGAGAGTAAATTGCATTTAAGCTCCATGAGTGTGTATTGAGCATGTTTTAGTTAGGAGATTTGAATTCTTCCTTGAAAATGAGTATTTATAGAATTTCATGCATTTGGGTTGGTAGATGTAGTTCCTATTCCCTTGTGTTGCATTGAATATGTTTAGTTTTGAATTGAAGTTTTCTTGCTTGGTTGTGTGCATTTAGATATGTTGCATGCATGATGGGGTGCTAGTTTAGAGTGGTGACCTTAAGAAGTGTTTAGAATTGTTAATCGAGGACGAATGATCCCAAGGGGGAGATATTGTTACGCCCTGAAAACTAGTGAACTAAACTAGAGAGTTCTAGAGCTTTTCGTAAGAGTTTTAAATTTTGATGAGAGGGTTTAAATCATAAAAATTATTCCCGTACTTAGAATGAGGGTTTTAGGGTTAGGGCATCAAGGTACGACCCCGCAAGGACCACCCAAGGGGTCCTTGAGGAGGACCTCAAAATAACCCCAAAAGCTGTCAAAAAAACAGGCCACCTACAAAGTCATCTACTGGACGTAGATGGACCCAGTGCCCGTGGGTTGGGGTCTTGGGTCAAGGTAGAGTTGGCCTGCAAATTTTAGCCACGGTACCTAACATACGAAGCTGCAGTACGGTTCGTGGACCCACCCACGTTCTGTGGGTGGGGGGTCTCACAAATGGGGCAGAAATTTTAGTTTTTAGTTTTAAGTTTGGGGTTTGGGGGTTAATTAGTAATTAGTTAGGGGATAAGGGAGGTCGGTTAGTTAGTTATTAAACCACCTATATAAGCCTAATAGACCCCTAAACTAAGTCAATTAATTCATTCTTCAAAGAACCCAAATAATTCTCTCTAGAAGTGAAGAAGAAGAAAAAGAAGAAGGGCAGCAACCTAGGTCGAAATTCCTCCATCTTTTCAAGCTTTTTCTAGGCTTTGAATCAAGGTATGTTAGCTTAATTATCTATGGGTTCTTCCACCCATAGAGCCCCCTAGGTTTTCCACCAATTGTGATGTCAAAACCCAATTCTAGTTAGAGTGTCTTCCTACATTGTGGGTAGTGTTTAGGTATGATTCTAATCTAGTGGACACCTAATTATGAATGAATTAGCATTGAATTATGATATTATGATGAATTTATGTGATTTCTATGGTTAACCCTAGTTTATGTGATGAATTTGATATGTTGTGGGTTTATGCCATGAAAGGTGAAATTGAAGAATTATAATTGATCTTCTAAAATCAATGTCATGTGTAGTAATTTTTCAAGGTTAGGAACATACAATGATGAATTGAACTAGACCTTATTATGTATGATGGATCTTGACTTGTAGAACATAGAAGTTGAACCTTATGATGAATCATGACTAGAATCACTTAATAATAAAGAATGTGATTAGAATGCCTTAGAATCTAGGGGTAATTGATGGTTTTGAGCTTTGAGAGTAAGGCTTGTAGTCAAGAATGTAGAATCACTAGGGCTTTCAGAGTAAAGCTAAGGTGAGGATTAGAAGTCTAATAAGTAGAATTGTGGTGAAAGGCCTATACTCACCGAACCTACCTTATAAATGCTTGAAAGTATAAAGTGATAGAATTACTTGAACATGGATTGATAGTCAAGGACATCCTTCCATGAGACTTGATTATTAAGCAAGGCTTAATAGTAAATCTTGGGGGTGTATGCTTGGCTCCAAGTGGATATTGACAATGAGATAGAGTGTCACAAAAGATAGGGTCCGAGCTCCAAGTAGAGAGGAGAACCACACCTAGTTGATGTGAGGACTATCCAAGTTAAAGGGGGAACTCTTACGTAGTAGAGTGTGGGTTTTCCTAAAGTTAGGTCTCATGAGATGGAAGCCTTCACATAGTTGAGTTAAGGTTTCTAGTAGCAATCTCCATATCCAATGAACTAAGACATGCTTGAAGAAGCATCTCATAGTGTTCTAAAGCATAATTAAGCTAAGACTTACTTAATGAAGTACCTCATAGTGTTCAAGAGTTTAAATGGACTTAGACATGCTTAAGGGTAGTATCTCATAGAGTCCATGTTAATAATGAACCTAGACATTCTAAAAGAAGTATTTCATAGGGTTCAACCTAATAATGAACTAAGATGTGCTTAAGAGAGTACCTCATAGTGTTCTAAAGCTTAAGAGAGGAACTAGGTTCCAAACCAAGAAGCATTAGTATGTGGACCTAAAAGTGGTACTTAGCATGAATAGTATTATGGGATGCTATCCATGCATTGCACAAGTATGACTTAAGGTCATTCAAGAATGTGTTCGTGTGAGTGATGTATCTTGAGATAGGATTGTGTTATAGTTGTCTTCCTTGTTAGTAGTGACTAAAGGTGAGAGACTCCCTTGTCTATATGAAGTAAGCTAATAATGAGACAAAAGGAGGGTAAATATGACTAGGATGACTTCAAGATTATGCTTAGTGTGAAGGGTAGTATGGAATGCCGTCAATGCATTGGTGTACTTTGAGGTTACTTAGGAGTATGGTGCCCTTAAGGTAGAGAAGCTTAAGACTTGACCATGTATATAGACTATCATTAAGATGACCAAAAAGGGATACTTGGCTTAGGTGGTATTATGGGATGCTATTCATGCATTGCGCATGTATGTTTTTAGGTTACTTGAGAGTAGCTCTATTACGGTATAGATGACTAAGAGTCAAATAATGCTTATATGATGCTTATGTTGGAGACTTTGCCTATTATTATGATATTGTCTCTTATGCTTATAGTTTATGTTTCATGAAGTAT
Organism: Solanum verrucosum; assembly: GCF_900185275.1. Taxonomy (NCBI): domain Eukaryota; kingdom Viridiplantae; phylum Streptophyta; class Magnoliopsida; order Solanales; family Solanaceae; genus Solanum; species Solanum verrucosum. The sequence continues at coordinate 216,487 of NW_026020248.1, forward strand.
TTCATATGATTTTGGATTCTGTCTTATATTGACTAACCCTTGTCTTATGCTCTTATGATTATGGTAGCTAACATATTTAGTACATTTTGTACTAATGCATACTTTGCCTACATTCTAATCAAATGTAGGGTTTGGAGATTGAGTTCTACTCATAGAGATAGGTTTCTAGAAGTTGCAAGGAGTTGAGGATTTTGGTGAGTCCTCATAGCTTCGAGGACAAAATCCACTAGTTTTTTTATGTCTTTTATTTTCATGTTGAGACTGTTGTATGGGTTGTATCCCAAGAGTTTTATTCTAAAGTTGTATTAGATGGTTTGAGACAAAGAGTAGTAAATACTTCCGCTTATTTTTATGAAAATGACTTCGATTATATGGTTAAAAGTGTTTAAATTTTCCGTACTTTTCTATTATCTTATGGTCATGATAAGCTATGAGTCTTGTATGAGTCTTTTTGGAGTCTTGTATGTCATGTTACGTCTAGGGGGTACCCCTGGGTCGTAGTTGATGAACATTCTTATGACTTGTGTTTTACACAAAAAGTACATGATGATTCACAAACTTGGTAAATGCATACTTTTCAACAAAAATGTCGCTTTTAGCATGTTTTCAAGGATTTTGTGCATGGCTATCATACTTAGTGCATTTTTGTACTAACCCATATTTTCTACATTTTTCACAAAGTGTAGGTTCCGGTTCTTAAGGTGATCTTCTTTTGGATTCAAGCTTGGATCGACTATTCTCCTAGCTTGTGGTAATTCCTCAACATTCGAGGACGTATGAGTCATTAGTAGTTTCTTTCTTAGTCATTTAATGTTTCAAATTATATTGAAGGGTTGTGACCCTATTGTTGATTCAAAGATTGTATTAGATGGCTAATCGAGACATGTTAGATTTCCGTTTGCTTTTATAAAAGACTTCGATTGTATGGATAAACGATTTTAATTTTTCGTACCATTTTATATTATCATATGTTATAATATGATATGAGGCTTTTCGGAGTTTTGTACGTCGTATCACATCTAGGGGGTACTCTTGGGTTGTGAGACACTATTCTAGGATCCTGACCCACGACCCCTCAACCACGGGGCGTGATTCCCTTTGTAGCTGGAGTGTTTTTGGGGCAGATTCTAGGATCCTCTTCAAGGACCCTTGGTTGGTCCTTGAGGAGTCGTACCTTGACGTTCTAACCCAAAACCCTTCATTTTAAGTACAGGAAGTTATATGTTTGACTCAATCCCTCACATCAAGCTCTAGTTTAGCCTACTAGTTTCCAGGGTGTTACAGATCTCCTTTCTATCCATGATATTGATTATGTCTGTGATACTAATGTCGATACTCTTCCCCTTTAGTCTGTTCCACTAGTTAGAGATTTTTCTTATGGTATTCCTTCCGATCTACCTGGTCTTCATCCTGACCATGATATTGATTTTGGAATTGATGTTGAGCTGGGTACATAGCCAGTTTCTATTACACCTTGTCGAATGGCCACAACATAGTTGAGGAAGCATAAGGAGTAGCTCTAGGACCTCTTGGGAAAGGGGTTCATCCGACCAAGTATATCTCTTTGTGGTTCTCTTGTCCTATTGGTGAAGAAGAAGGATGGCACCTTGCGATTGTGCATTAACAACAAGCAGTTGAATAAGGTGAACATCAAGAACAAGTATCTTTTGCCATGGGTTGATGATTTATTTGACTAGCTTCAAGGTGCAGTGGTGTTTTCTAATATTGACTTGGGATTGGGCTACCACTAGTTGAGGATTAGGGTGGAGGACATCCCTAAAACTGCCTTTATGACTCGGTTTGCTAACTACGAGTTCTTAATCATGTCTTTTGGGTTGACTGATTCCCCAACAACATTTATGGAGTTGATGAACAACATGTTCGGACCTTATTTAGACTCATTTCAAACTGTTTTTATCAACGACATCTTGGTCAACTTATGGAGTACGGAGTAGCATGATCAAAATATAAGGATTGTACTCCAGACCTTAAGAGAGGAACATCTTTATACCAAATTCACTAAATGTGAGTATTGTCGTGAGTCGGTAGAGTTCTTTGGGAACGTAGTGTCCAAGAATTGCATTATGGTGGATTCGACGAAGATTGAGGCAATTCATAGTTGGGCTAGGGCTACTTCTCTCACTATAGTTCACAGTTTTGTCGGGTTAGCAAGCTACTATAGACGGTTAAGACTACTTTGATGCTTCATTTACTGCAATTTATAAGAATCCCATCAACAAGCAAAAAATTATTGTATAATTAAAACCACAAAATAAGGATTTTATTAAAAATCATAATTTTTTCAAAACAATTACAATAAACCTTAATATTAATGCATTAATAAGATGAATAATTTCAAAATAATACAGTCAATAAGTGAAACATAATCATTAGTGTGATAACTATACCCCAAAGCAAAACCTTAAACAGAATCGTAAAAGAAATACATGATAAAACCCTATCTAGAAAACAAAAAAAATACTATATAAACAAGAGAAAGAACAAAAAATAGATTTCTTAGAATATAATCAATTACTTGGAAAGAATTTCATCCTTCATCGAAGAAAACTCACTATTACAGTTATGATCAGAGCAAAAGCTTCACTACTTCACCAAAAGCTTTGAGGTTTGACTTTATTACGCAGATATTTTAGGAAAAGAGAAAAGTTAGAAGAATTCACACAAAGCTTCGAGAAGAGAAATTGAAAATCTTCACCCAAATCTTTACCCAAGCTTCAACAAGAAACGTTCGAAATATACAGATGATTTGACTTCATTGAATAAGGGCTTTTATAGATATAGGGTCGAGTAAATATCTATTTGGATTTTGATATTAAAAAGGGTCAGGTAAATATTTATCTACATGGACATCAAGTAGGCCATGCTTCGATGGTGGATAGCGTGTGTATACACGATTGATGTCTTTGGACGGTAAGGGTGCAGTCGTATATTAAAAATCAAGTTCAAGGGAGGGGAGTATTTAACCTTGATATATTTAAGGTGTTCGCTGAATAAAGAGTTACAAGTCCAGGAGGTATATAGCACTTCTCTCTCTTCATTTCAAAAAAAAATATTTTAATTCAAACTTTTAACATGACATGCTTAACACTACTCCCTTCGTCCTATATTGGTTGATCATCTTACTAAAACTAGTTTTCCCATGTTAGTTGTCCACATTCCTAAATTTTATATTACCCTTGCAATTAATTCTTTTTGAAAGTGTTCATATTTATTTGCAAAATTCCAAAAAGTTTTTTAAGGGGTGAATTAGTAAAATTACTTATTTATAATATATTAATATACGTGTAGAAAGGAAAACGATCAACAAATATGGGACGGGGGGATTATTTCATTTTCATACATTAGACATATATTAAATGTAACATGAAAAGCATCAGGTACTATACCAAAAATGATCTTTAGCGACAATTTATTACTGAAAATAGCTTAATTAATATGTTCTTTTATAGGCAATTAGCACTCTTTGTACATGTCCCCTAAAGCCTTCAGTGATGTTGGATCAAATAACAATTAACTAATATCGGTAAAGATTTTAACACTCTTTGTTAATGTTCATATTTAATACCGCTAAAAGTTATTTTTATTATATTGTAGTATTAATTTCTCTGTTTTGAATGCAAGATATTGATGAATTTTCATATCAAAATACCAATACATGTGAACAAAATTGCACAAACACACCAGGGAGTTATAATTGTTCCTGTCCAAAAGGATATTGGTGATCGCAGAGAGAATGGCCGTGGCAGTATTGCACCAAACTCAAACTCTGAGTTCCCATGGATCGATATTTTTATTGGTAAGTTTCTTATAATTTAAACTTGAATTTTTCTCTTCTCACATATGGATAAATTTCATGCATACTTTATATTAAAAAGTCATGGCTTATACATGCTAATAATAAATCTTGAATACATTTCTTGAAGTGAAAAATAAAATTACAATCATGTTCATTCGATTTATTAGATTTTCAATTCCCACAAAATTTGTTCAATAAACACAACTACGAGTGTTCGTTTTGTATCTCTAGTGGTTGGGACAACATGGCTCTATTTAGTATCATGAAAAGAAAAGTAATTAAACTTCGCGAGAAATTCTTCCAACAAAATGGTGGTTTGCTATTGAAACAAGGAATTTCTTCTAATGAGGGTAGTGTGGAAGCAACAAATTTTTTTACAGTCGTGGAGATAAGAAGGCTTCAAAGAAGTGTGCTAGTGAAAGAATCCTTAGTCGTAGTTGAAATGGAATTTTTTACGAAGGTATTCTACCTGATAACCGCATAGTTTGTATTAAGAAATCTACGCTTATGGACAAGGAACATATTGGACAGTTCATCAATGAGGTATTTATTCTTACTCGAGCTAACAATAGAAACGTGTTGAAACTCTTTTGATATCGATTGGAATCCAAAGTTCCTTTACTTGTCTATGAATACATTTCTCACAGAACTCTTTATGAGCATATCCAAAATTAATATAGAGCACCTTGGTTACCTTAGCAAAATCGGCTAAGAGTTGCTAGTGAGACAACATGTGCACTTGCTTACTTTCATTCTTCTGCTTAAATTCCTATAATTCACAAAGATGTCATGTCTTTCAATATTTTTTTTATATTATGTTTACACCACGACAATGGCAGAGTTTGGAGCTTCAAGGTTAATACTGTCACGACCCGGGATCACCCCCTAGTCGTAACCGGCGTACTCGACCTCGAAGAGGTCTAATACAAGTCTCTTAGCATTCATTCATCGCATAGACCTCGAAGCCATAAGGAATTAAAAACTTTTTTTACCAAGAAAACATTTCATTAAAAAAAAACAATAGCAAGAGGAAGACTTTCTAGACTTTATACATGATGTCTCAAAACCATCTAATACTTTAGAGTACAAAATTCGGGACCAATCCCATACACAACTTAAACAATACTAAAAAGACATAAAAGAACATATGGGGTATTGTCCTCGAATATATGAGGACTCACCAAGTCTTCATCTTCAACACTTAGAAACCTATCAAATAGCCATGACATATCACCATCTCCAAATCCCTACACTTTAGTCAAAAAGGGAAAGAAAGGGATTAGCACAATTAAGTACTAAGTATGGAAGCCATGCAAAAACATGCTAAAAGGGATGTTTATTGGAGAAACATGCTTTTATGCCGTTTGGTAAAACTTCATGAAAAAAATACAAGTATAAGAGTCACAATATCCAACCATAACCAACATACAAGTCATTAACCATTTTAGCACATACGCCACACATAACCCATTCCTTCACCTTAAACCATCCACCTCAAATAACCCTTCGACAACACTTTGTGCAATGTATGGATAGCGTCCCATACCACCATCCACACTAAAGCATCATCCTAAGGCCACCAAATGTGAACTTACCACTTATCATGCTTTATATCATAAGCCATCATGCACAACTAGTACCAATGTACAACACATGAACATAATTGACAAGTAAGCCTTTTCATCATTTCTTGACCTCTATCTCAAGTTACCCAAAGTCACACTTAAGTGAAACATGAAGTGACCGCCCATACAATCTCTTCATATACACCTAAGTGTTCCTAAGGGTTACCATAGATAAGGAAATTTACCATTACAATATAACATACTAAGTCAATGTTCACATATAAAACCATAGTCAACCGTATACATACTCAACATATATTCATATACAACCCATGCTTAACTTTAAAGGAACACATGCCATTTCATTACCATAGGACCTCTACCTAATATAACCTTAAGACACACTTGAGTAAGACAAGAAGTGACCGCCCATACAACCTCTTCAAGCACGCTTAAGTGTTCCTCAAGATTACCTTAGATAAGGACATTTCCTTTACAACATAACATCAATAGACCAACATTCTCTAAGAAACCATTTTTGGAGACATTCAAGCACATAAGGGGACTTTCACATAATAGTCGTTAGACTTAGGGAACTCACTTTAGTATCTTCAAAGCCTACTCGTGCCATGTGTAGATAGCATCCCATACTACTACCTACACGTTGTAGAACCTATCCAATAACTAGAGTGCACATCCCACATGATGGGAATAGGCATAACCGACATAGACCATACTAGCTAGGTATGGAATCCAGAGTCTATCCTACTCCGTGGAGGTTGTTCTACTTGCCAAAGGTAGAACTAGTAAGCAACCCATGTAGGCACATGGTTTAGGGGATGTCCAAGGAAGTTCATTGTGTCTAATCTCATACTCAACTAGGCCACCTTCCTAACCACATCCACTCGGTGCTAGCCTTGTTTCCCATAGAGTATTCAATCACATATGTACTTAGAGAAGGTTCATTTTCTAGTTCAACCAACTCATAGTACCTCTTCCCAAGAAAGGCCCCATTTCTTAGTCATGGCCAATCAAGGTTCATAAGGCTAGCTCATTAAATCCCCCTGGAAGGGTGCCTTAGGCCTACCGATTTTTCATTAAGGGTGCCTTAAGCCTGCCGATCCAAGGTTCATCATTTCACACATGAGAAGGGCTACCACCATTAGGTCTACCGATTTCATGGTTTTACATTTACTTAGGAAAGCTAGACTTATGAAAGGGCACCATTTCTTAGTTTTGCCGATTCAAGTCTTGGCCTAGAATTCCTCTTTTAGCATTTATAGAAAGGGCACCATTTCTTAGTTCTGCCCATTTCACACATTCATGCATTCAAGACTTTAAGTAACAAGGAGGGACACTTTAGTCTACCAACCAAGTCACAACATTTTCATTTAAGGATACTTCATAATCCAACATCATTTCATATATACATCATGAGAAATCATACTTTAACTCACAATGCTATCCACTTTACATAGGATCATCACAAGATCACATAAAACTCATTCACATCATACCTTCACATATAGCTTCACATAAAACTCATTCACATCATACCTTCACATATAGCTTCACATAAAACTCATTCACATCATACCTTCACATATAGCTTCACATAGGACTTTACATATAGCCTCATTCATATATAATAATATAACAATACAATAACACTCATATAATGCCCTTCATGGCCTCAATTCACAATAATACAATATTCCAACATTATGCAACAACTTCCCCAATGCCTTCATGGCTACAATTCACAATAATACCACACAAGAACAAGATATACACTTCCACCAAAGGTGGATTCAACCTACCAACAACAATTAATTCAATAAAGAAAGTTCAAGCTTTCTTACCATAATTCAAAGTCATAGCCAAAATCACCAAAAATCCAAGCAATCACCAATACTTCACTCATAAGGCTTACCACCCTTAATTCACCCATTATCAACAATTAATCATGAATAAACATTAAACAACACAAGAGATATCAATACAATTCACTTTACACATAATTCCATCAACTTTGAATTTATAGAAATAGACCCACTTCATAAACACATTTTGGGGTTTTGTAGAATACAAGGATTCATGGAGTTTTTCATCTTAAAACATCAAATAAACATCAATAATATCATAACTTATCATTTGAAATCGTTTCATGCAAGAACCCATGAGTTTGAGTAGAAATTAGGCTTTTTCACAAACTTTGGAAAAGTTGAAAACCATTTGAAATTGGCTCTAGGGTGATAGCTTGCCCTAGATAAAGAACTCCCATACCTTTACTAAGATTCCCCAAGAAATTTGATGAAGAAAACGTCTTGCATCCACAACCCTAGCTCCCACTTCTTCTTCTTCTTCTCTCTTCTTTCTCTCTTCTTCTCTTCTTCACTCAAGAACCCTAACTCTTACTCTTTTAAAATGGAACAAAAATGATCCACAATCAGACTAACACAACAATATAACCTCAAAAGAAATGATTTGTGAAAAGACCAAAATGCCCTTAAATTTCCGGACGGACTCCCTGCCAACTGCCCAACTTTCAAAGGGCATAACTCGCTTATACAAACTCGGAATCGAGCAAACTTGGTGGCGTTGGAAAGATCGTTCCAAGGGCTTTCCAAACATAACTGGATCAACTCCTGGATCATCCTGAGCTAGGAGTTATGACTGCTCAAAGTTGGCCAAAAACTCACTGATTTCCACACTTGGCCGAATTTCCAGATTCTGAATTTTTTTCCAAATATGACTACTTCCAATTTCAAGCTTCTTCATATTCATTTTAAATTGTCGGATGTTACAAATACCTATTGATCAAACACATCTTGCTACAATGATTCAAGGGACACAAGGATACCTAGATCCTAAATATTATTGCACAAGTCAATTGACAGAGAAAAGTAATGTTTGTAGTTTTGGAGTAGTTCTTGCAAAACTTTTGATAGGTATGAAACCTATTTGAGGGACAGAAATGACATGGACAAGAATTTGGCAAAGTATTTTATTTTATCCATGAGAAAGAATCAACTGTTTCAAATTCTTAAGCGCATAGTGGTAAGAGAGGAAGACTTGAGCAACTCCAAAAAAGGGGCTAAACTAGTGAAGAGTTGCCTTAGTTTGCATGGTGATGATAGGCCTAGATTAAAGAAGTAGCAATGGAACATGGAAATTTGAGAAAGCTAACAAAAAATAACTCTTGGGCTAATGGACATGAAGAGAACAAAGATGAATTATCAGATCTCTATACAATTTTAATTAACTATAATACAGGCATCGACAATATCTTTGGACAATATAGTTCAAATTCCAATACAAATAGCAGCAACTTTTAAGGACAATATAGTTTGGGCAGTACTTCTAACACAAATAGCCCATTCATTCAAAATAGATGGGCTATTTGATTAACCTCTTTGAATTTTTTATGTAATTTTCTTCCTTCTAATTCGTACTTTCCTCAGTGAATTTTTATTTACATTTGAGTCAAATTCAATCTTATGTTACCTTTTTTAATGTATTTTTTTCTCATTTTATGTGAGATGTTTTTTTTTAGACTATTTCAGTATATTTTAGATAAATTGGTTTATACTTAATTTAGTTCAAAAAGTTGGTAAAACTAGATTTCTTTATCTATCTAACAACAAAAGAACTAGTTATCTAACACACTGGTTATATATATGGGATCATGCACGGATTCACCATGCTTCACCAGCTCAACTGTCACCATGTTCTACTCTCAATAAAATCCAAAATTATTACGTATATGGATTCAAGAATGATAAATGCGCCGGTTGAAATCAAAGAGCATCGGGAATAGGATAACCATTTACCACATTAATAAAATAAAATATGATATTTATTAAGGAAAATTTTACTCTACTTATAAGATCTTGTAAAGACATTAATTTGAATCACTCACTCTTCAGCCTCCTTCTACATAGGATACAAAGGGGATACCTATGGAAAGGGTTTCTACACTTCCCCTCAAACTAATTATCGAAATATTCTTATGGCTACATGTTATGTCATTTATGTGTTTTACATGTGTTTCGATGTTTCGATGTTTCTTAATTTCCCTGTGTTGTATTTAGATTTAACTTAATCATTGACGATCTATGACTCGCGATGGTGAAAAAAATATCTCATGGGGAAAATTGAAGAGCTATATGACATAGATCTAAATGAAGATGTAAATGCCCCTAGATGGAATTTTTATAGTCACGGTCAATACTTTATGTTGGATTTTATAAAGATGTGAATAGGAAATAAGAATAAATGAGAAATTGGGAAATGTGGGGAACCAATTTGGAAGAAAAATAAAAAGTCTTTGAAAATGAGAAGTTATTTCTCCCATATTGGTAGAAGAAAGGAAAAAGGTTGTCCTTATATTAGGAAACACTTCCTTTAGCTCTTAAAGAGTTAAGAAGAAGGTGCCCCCTCACGCCGTCATCATCGCTCGGCCTCGGCTTCGGCTTTGGTGTTGGCTTTGACAAAAGATGTGATTGATTGATAATTTTTTAAGCAAATTTATTTAATCAATATCATTTAGTAATTTCTTTTTTCTTTAAAGTTAATTCAGAATGATAATTAATTAATTTTGTGTAACGGAATTGTTTAAAAATTTGCGTAACAGCAAAGTCTCTCAAAAGGGACTTGTTCCTTCTGAACAAACACTTGTTCTCCCAAAAGACACAAAGGTTCAGGAAAGACATGTCTGAATAGATGAATTCACACCCTTGTCCGAATGAACGCATTTCTTGCTGCAGTTGGCTATAAATAGAGAGATATCTCTCATTTTTCAAACACTAAACAATTTCTCTCTTCTGCATACAATTTCTTACAAATCAAATTGTCGATTGACTGAGTCTGTGTGCTCTCTCGTTGTTGTTTTTTGAGTTCTCTGAAATTATTAAAGTTTAAGGTACCACTAACTTCTTTAATAGTTAATCTGTTTTACCTTGGGAGGAATTAATCTACAACCTCAGGTACTAGAGGAGATTAAATTTATTAAGGATACACAGTGGGTTCTATGGACTCAGATTATTTATTTTCTATCAATTTCATCTTTTTGTTTCTCTTCTTACTAACATTAATACAGGAGATAAAAAACTTAAAAATTTTAATATTTGTTTCTGTATTTGAGGTTTCTCGAGATTAAAACCCTTCTGGTTTACTACTCTATTTGAATTTTAAAATTTGTTCGATTAACGATTAGAAGAACATAAAAACTTCATCTTAAATTAGAAACATGTTGTACAAAGATTTCTTCTTTATTGTAAGCGTGCTGCCCTTGCACTGGCTGAAAAACATGCAAAAGTTTTCTGGAGTCGACTTCAAGAGATGGCAACAGAAGATTTTCTTTTATTTGACTACGTTGAGTCTACAGAGGTTCATTAGTGAGAACGATCTTTTTTTGTCAGATGAAACTCCTGAAGAAGAATGAATCTTGGTAATATAAGCATGGAAGCATTCAGATTTTTTTGTGTAAAAACTATATTCTGAGTGGCCAACAAGATGATATGTACAATGTATATAGTAATTTGAAGATCTCAAAAGGACTGTGGGAAGCTTTGGAAAACAAGTACGAAACAGAGGATGCCATAATAAAGAAGTTCATCGTGGCAAAGTTTTTCGACGATAAGATTGTAGACACTAAGACTGTTATCACATAATTTCAAGAGCTGCAGGTCATAATCCATGGCGTCCTTGCCGAAGGTATAAGTTTATATAATACCTATATTTAAAATATTAAGTTTATTCTTAATACTCACATAATCATTAATTTAAGATTGATTGTGAATGATGTTTTTCAAGTGGCGGCCATTATTGAGAAGTTACCTCCATTGTGGAAGGAATTCAAAAACTACTTGAAACATAAATGCAATGAGATGAATGTTGAAGATCTCATGGTAAGGCTAAGAATCAAAGAGGATAACAAGACCGCAGAAAAGAGGTCACGTGATAATTCAGCAATATCTGGAGTAAATATTGTTGAAGAAGATCCCATAAAATCAAGGAAAAGAAAGAAAGCATCTGGACCGAAGAGAAATCTTCCTAAGAAGAAGTTCAATGGAAACTACTTCAATTGTGGAAAACGTGGTTATAGGGCTACTGAACGGCAGGGTCCTAAGAAAGACAAGAAGAACGATCAAGCAAATTTGGCTGAATCCAAAGAAAAGATGGACGATCTATTTGCAATGCTTTCAGAATGCAACTTGGTTGTATACCCAAGATAATGGTTAATAGATTTTGGTGCCTCGTGTCATGTGTGTGCCAACAAAGAATATTTGCATCATATACTCCTGCCCCAGTAGACGAGAAGTTGTTTATGGTGAACTATGCTACTGCAAAGGTTAAAGGAACATGCAAGATCTACTTAAAGATGATCTCAGGCAAGGTGGTGACTTTGAATAGGGTCTTGTATGTTCCGGAACTGCGAAAGAACTTAGTGTCTATAACAGTTTATACCAAGAACGGATACAAATGTTTATTTGTTTAAGATAAAGTTGTAGTAAGAAAGAATAAGATGTATGTAGGAAAAGGTTACCTTACTAAGGGCCTCTTCAAACTCAATGTATTTGTAGTCTATATGAATAAGGATTCCGCTTCTTCTTACTTGCTTGAGTCAAAAAATTTATGGCATGAACGTTAGGGACATACCAATAACAAAACCCTGCAAAAACTGATTAACTTAAATGTTTTGCCTAACTTTGAGTGCAATAAATCAAATTGTCAAGTCTACGTTGAATCTAAGTATGCTAACCATCCTTATAAATATGTTAAGAGAAATTTATACCCCTTAGAACTGATTCACACTAACATTTGTGACATGAATTCAACACCATCACTTGGTAGGAAAAAGTATTTCATAACTTTTATTGATGATTGCACTAGATAATGTTATGTCTATTTGTTAAATGGTAAAGATGAAGCAATAGATGCATTTAGGCAATATAAAACTGAAGTTGAAAATCAGTTGGATAAAAAGATCAAAATGATCAGAATTGATAGAGGTGGAGAATATTAATCTCCATTTGCACAAATATGTTGGGAAAATGGAATCAACCATCAAACTACTGCTCCTTACTCTCCTCAATCTAATGGAATTGCGGAAAGGAAAAATCAAACTTTAAAGGAAATGATGAATGCCTTACTTATAAGTTCAGGTTTACCACAATAGTTGTGGGGGGAAGTTATCCTTACAGCAAACTGAATACTAGATATAGTGCCTCACAGCAAGACACATGTTATTCCATATGAGAAATGGAAAGGCGGAAAAACCAACTTGAGATATTTCAAAGTGTGGGGGTGTCTAGCCAAAGTCCAAGTTCTTGTACCTAAGAGGGTAAAAATAGGACATAAGAATGTGGATTGTGTATTCATAGGATATGCCACAAACAGTAAGGTGTGTCGATTTTTAGTTCATAAGTTCTAGCATTTGGATATTCATGACAATACGGTAATTGAATCAGATAATGTTGAATGTTTTAAACATATCTATCCATATAAAACTAGACTTGAGTTATCTAGTGGAAGGTCTAAATGACCTCGAGAAGAACCTAAAGATAATGTACCTAATGAAGAGAGTCCAAGGCACAGTAAACGTCAAAGGAAAACTACTTCATTTGGATCTGATTTTGCAACTTTCTTTCTTAAAAGTGAGCCTCAAACATTCAAGGAAGGTATGTTGTCTACAAGCTCAAACCTTTTGGAAGGAGGCTATCAATAGTGAGATTAAGTTAATCTTAAGCAATCATACTTGGGAGTTAGTTGATCTTCCTCTAGGAAACTAACCTTTAGGTTCGAAATGGTTTTTCAAAAGGAAGATGAAAGATAATGGAACTATTGAAATATGCAAAGCAAGACTTGTTGTCAAAGGCTTTAGATAGAAAGAAGGTCTTTTGATTATTTTGACACATACTCGCTAGTGATTAGGAATACATCAATTTGGATGCTAATTGACCTAGTTGTAGTATATGGTCTTGAAATCCATCAAATGGATGTGAAAACCATCTTCTTAAATGGAGAGTTGGAGGAAGAGATTTACATGGAATAACTTGAGTGCTTCGTAGTTCCTGGTAGGAAAATAAAGTGTGCAAACTTGTTAAGTCAATATATGGAATAAAACAAGCACTGAAATAATGACATGCAAAGTTTGATCAAACCATGTTGGCAAATGGATTTAAGACCAATGAATGTGATAAATGTGTTTACATTAAAGAGGTTCCAAATCAAGAGGTCATTGTATGCCTATATGTGGATGACATGCTGATAATGAGCAAGGACATTGCTAATGTAAAACCTACGAAGAGTATGTTTGCTACTAAGTTTGATATGAAAGATCTAGGAGTTGCCAATTTGATATTCGAAATTAGGATTCATAAAACTGGTCAAGGTCTAGCATTGTCTCAATCTCGTTATATTCAAAACGTATTGAAAAAGTTCAGTTACTCGAATTTCAAAAGGGCAAAGACACCAATTGATGTAAACCTTGATCTTTCTAAGAATAAAGGTGAAAGTTAAACTCAATTGGAGTATGCCAGAGTATTGAGAAGTTTGATATACGTCATGAACTGTACATGACCACAATAGTGATGGCAAGTAAACTGAGTCGATACACAAGTAATCCCAATCAGAATCATTTGATGGCAATGAATATAGTTTTGTGGTACTTAGATGACAGTTAAATCTATACTTTGCATTACAACAAATATCCAGCAGTTGTTGAAGGATATAGTGATGCAAATTGGATTACTAGGTCAACAGAAACTAAATCAACGAGTGGATATGTTTTCACTATTGGTGGAGAAGCAATATCTTGGAAATCATCCAAACAAACCTGTATAGCTCGCTCTACAATGGAGTTTGAATTCATCACCTTAAACAAAAAAGGTGAAGAAGTTGAATGGCTCAAGAGTTTCTTAGAAGATTTTCCATTTTGGCCTAAATCAATGGCCCATATATGCAGACATTGTAATATTCAAGCTGCAATAGGAAGAGCTGGAAGTGTTATGTATAACGGAGAGTCTCATCACATATGATGAAGACACAACTCTATTTGATGACTACTCTCTAGAGGAATTATCATGATTGACTATGTAAAGTCAAAGGATAATGTGTCGGATCCACTTACAAAAGGCCTAACTATAGAGGAAGTTATCAGATAAGCCGTGTACAGGACCACGACCCATCATCCCCATCGTGGTTCAGACTTGGCAAAAATGTGAAGGAACACAGACCCTTCATGGGTCGTCGAACTCTACATGAGCCGCCAGGTTGCCCGTCAAAGTGACTAGGAGCCATCCAAGGCCATTGTGAGGAACCACAGACCACTAAATGGTCTGTGGAATACCACATGGGTCGTTAAGTGTACAGTAGAAGTCACCCCAGAATCACCATAGTTCTTTTGAGGAACCACAGTCATTTATACGGCCCGTGGTGCTTCACACGGTCTGTGAAGTGGACCGTGGAGGGAAGATGTTAGCCTTCAAGTTTTGGGTCAACTTTAAACACTCATATATTTTAGCACAAAATGAATTAGGTGGCCCATGACCTATTAAATTAATAACAATTGAGTTATCTTTCCAATGCCACCGACTTCGCTAAAATCCAAGCTCTGAGTAAAAAGTTATGCTTATTTTAATAGAGCCCTTTTGTGTAGGGCTACAAACCATGACCCAATTGACGGGTAGTGGTTCAAATGACGGCCCATCAGTCCCAAAATGACCTTGACTTAAAAGTTTATGAAGACCCTTCACGATAGGACTGATGGGCCGTCATTTGAACCACTTACCATCAACTAGGTCATGGTTTGTGGCCCTACCCAATAGGGCTCTACTAAAATGAGCATAACCTTTTACTCTGAGCTTGGATTTTAGCAAACTCGATGGCATAGGAAAGAGAACTCAAGTCTTGTTAATTTGATAGGTAATGGGTTACATAATTCATTTTGTGCTAAAAGATATGACCATTTAAAGTTGACCCAAAACTTGAAGGCTAACATGTTCCCTCCATGGTCCAATTCACAGATCGTGTGAAGCACCACAGGCCATATAGATGACTGTGGTTCCTCAGAGGAACTAGGGTGGTTTTTGGGTGACTTCTATGGGCCACTTAGCTGCCCGTGTGGGTTCCACAGACTATTTAGTGGTCTGTTGTTCCTCACAAATGCCTTGGGTGGCTCGTAGTCACTTTGATGGGCAACCTGATGGCTCATGTGGATTTCGACTGCCCATGAAAGGGTATATGGTCCTCCACATTTTGCCAAGTATGAACCACGATGGGGTGACTGGTCGTGGTCATGTACAGTGCCCGTGGACACCTCCATGGTTCACCTCTTTTTTCCTCATGTACAGTCCTCGTTAGATTTTTGAGGTGTTACAATATATTCCCCTTGGGATCATTTATCCTTGAATGAAGACTAAATAAGCCAAGTTTAGATAAAAGAGTTTAAATCCCTACCAACTAAATACTAGAAACTAATATCTCACTAAATTGAGTTCCATGAACATGCCAAAAGGCTTGAATACAATGATAACTGAGGGAACAAGATACTGAGACTGAATTACTCAAGAGTAAGCCGAAAGGCTGGAGAGGAACTATTACCTCAAGCAGGAACTGAATCGGAAGGAAAGAGGTGAAGGTTCTTGGACATCATGGCTGCTTTTGCTTCTCTAGTAGCTTCATCTACGAACTGACTCCTCCACAAAACATTCACAGAAGCGACTTCCTTATTTCTCAAACTATGAACCTGACAGACAACAATCTCAACTGGAATCTCCTCATAGATGAGGCTATCCTTCACCGCCACACTCTCTAAAGGTACTATCGATGTCGGATCACCCACACACTTCTCTAACAAGGAAATGTGAAAGACTGGATGAATCGTTGTTAGTTCTGCTGGCAACTCTAACTCATAAGCCACCTTACCGGCCCTTTTCAGAATTCTATAATGACCTACATGCTTGGGACCGAGCTCCCCTTTCTTGCCAAATCTCATCACCCCCTTCATAGGTGACATCTTCATGACAACCCTATAATCGATTTTGAACTCTAAGTCCCTTCTTCTTACATCTGCATAGGACTTCTGATGACTATAAATTGTCTTGAGTCTCCCTGATGAGTTGCACTTTCTCCATAGCCTCATGAATCGAATCTGGCCCAATATAGGCTGTTTCACCTACTTCAAACCAACCAACAAAAGATTTGTGTCTACGCCCATACAGTGTCTCATAAGGGGCTATCTAAATAATAGAGTGGAAGTTGTTATTGTAGATGAACTTTATGATAGGTAGGTCTTCATCCCAACTACCCTGGAAATCGACCACGCAAGCTCTCAAGATTTCCTCTAAGGTTTGAATGGTACGCTCTGCCTAACCATCCTTCTGCGGATAAAATGTTGTCCTAAGATTTTACCGACTACCAAGACCTTTCTGAAACGATTTCTAGAAATGAGATGCAAACTGAGGACCTCTATTCTATCTGAGATGATAAACAAGGGAACCCCATGCAATCAAACTATCTCTCTAATGTAGGGTCAACCATAATCCTCCACTAAATTTGTAGTCTTGACGGCCAAGAAGTGAGTTGAATTAGTGACTTTGTCCACTATTACCCAAATGGAGTCATGTTGTCTATGAGTACGAGGTAAACTTGTAATTAAGTCCATGTTTATCAGTTCCACTTCCATGTAGAAATATTAATCTCTTGACTCATACCTTCTGGTTTCTGATGTTCTACCTTAATTTCTTGACAGTTAGGACACTTAGCCGAAAAACCTGTGATGTCTCTCTTCATGTCGTTTCACCAAAAGACATCTCATATATCACGGTACATCTTAGTGGCAACTGGATGAATGGAATATCTCAAATTATGAGATTCTGTAAGGATCTACTTCCTCAACACACCCACATTAGGAACACATAAAATGAAGTACACCATCTCCCCCTTGGAGAAAACCTCTACTCTCTACTAATGAACTGCACCTTTCAACTGAAGTAATATAGGATCACTATCCTATTTTTCCTTCACCTCTGCTACCAATGAAGATTCTGACCCATTCTGAACTATCATACCACCATCTGACATGTCCATAAGGTAAAATCGTAAGCGAGCAAGTTGGTGAACATCTTTGGCTAATTTTTTCTACTTTTCCTCAACATGTGCTACACTACCCATTGATAGTTTACTGAGGGTGTCAGCTACTACATTGGTATAACCCGAATTGTAGAGCACATTCATGTCATAGTCTTTGAGGAATTCAAGTCATCTCCTCTGACAAAGATTCAATTCTTTGTGGGTGATACATATAGTGGCTCTTATGATCTGTGAACACATCAACATGAACATCATACAAGTAGTGTCTCCAAATCATTATAACAAATACTACGACTGCAAGCTCGAGGTCATGAGTCAGGTAGTTCTTCTCATGGACCTTAAGTTGCCTAGAAGCATAATCTATGTGTAACGACCCTCAAAATAAAGTAGGATAAAGTAGAGCCTCACATGGGTTTTATGCATTAATAACTTTTCAAAATAATGATGAATAGCCTTTTAAGTCAGTTTTAAAGAGTTTGGAATTCAAACGTCAAGGGATGACCAAGATGTTCGGAAACTAGTCTTTTACGTGTTAGTGTGTTCTAGTATGTTGTTCATGTTTTTATGTGTTGTTTGGAGTCTAAAATAAGTGGAGTAGACCCTAGTGTCTTAATAAATGTTTTAAGGGTCAAACCGTTCGGATACGACTCCCCGGGGGCCACCCTAAGGGTCCCCGAGGAGAACCCCAACTTTGGCCAAGCAAGCTGCCAAGGCAGCTTGAAGTTGTGCTTGGAGGGAGCATGTCCCCGTCGCGGACTAGCTCCACCAAGGGCCAAATGTTTGGTCCGAGTCGTAGACATGACGCAGACTCTACTGTCTCAAATTTAATTTCCAGAAAACTTGTGGGAACACCTCCGCGTCGCAAACTTGTTTCCCGACGAAATCTGCAAAAATAAAACTCAAGTTTGACTTATTTAAAAGGTCCAACTAAGTGAGGGGTAGTTTGGGTACTTTGGGGAATTATTATAAACGGTTATTCTACCTATTTTAGGGTATTTTAAGTTGGTTAAAACCCCAAAAACCTAGAATTACACCCCATTCTTCAAATTGACCCTTCCCTCTCAAAATAGATTCTCTCAAAAACTCCATTGAAGACCTTGATGAAGCTCAAGCTAGATGATGGGTTTTCAACTGATTTCTTCTTCAATTTCATGGGTCTTCAATAATTAGGTATGGTGACTCTTGATTCTTGAATAACCTCTCATTCAAGGAGTTCTATCAAAGATTTTCAAAAGTGATTCAAAGACCAAAATTCCCAATTTTCAATCTAAACAAGGGTTACTTGTCAAACGATTTTTTAAATCATTCTATTGATGAATTGATGTGGAATTAATGTTTTTAAGACAATTTTCAAAGGAATTCCTTAAGAACCCATGATCCCCAAATTCTCAACTGAATGCAATGACCAAGTTTATAACATGCTGAGACTGAATACTGAACTATACTGAAAACATGGTCAATGAAATAGAATTTGACTGAACTGTAAGGAGGTTACTAATAACCGACATAAAACCACATGAGCTAAATATGGAGTCCGATGTATACGCCCCATCGAGAGGACCGAATATACCCTGCCAAAGGTATAGAGGCATGCTAGTGTGATCAGTGCCCGGTGTAGCATTACTCTGAACTTGGGCATCAGTGCTCGGAGTCACATCAACAGAAATAGTGGGTCCACTAGGGTAATCCAAGGGCGTATCTGCCAAAGAAGTCTGCACAGCTGCATCAATCATGCCCTCCTCAGGGTCTCTAAGGCCCTCATATGAAACCTCCTCAGCAACCCCAAGCATCACCTAATCTGTCTCTGCCTCAGACTCGGGATATGCTACCTCCTCAACTCAAACATCATCTTTGGTGGTAGCCGGAGGCATATCTCGCTTAACTGACACATCAGGGATCTCCACCGTCCCAAAAATCATGGACATGTCGATGGACTTCAGCTGGTCCACATATTTCCTCAGCGCAGCAATAGCGGCCTTTAGAGTCGTCACCTCCTCAGTGGCCCCTTGGCCACGCTCGCACACCGTTATTCTAGCCACAAGGGCATCAATGGTAGCACTCAAGGGTGTAACAACATCAGTGAGGGTTGTCTGAATCATGCCCAGAATGGAGGTCTCGACTCTGGCGGCAAGACGATCAGTAGAATGGGCTAGCTTCCCCATCTGAAGTAATGCAGCCTGAGTGAGCAGGGGCCGAGAAACAACCACAGTAGATCTCGGAAGCACTGTAGCAGCAGAGAAATCGGGGTATCGAAAGGAACAACACTAGGAGTACCTGAAGGCCCATGGGCTATAGTAGGCAAAGGTGCCTCTGCAGGTAATGTGTGTATTCACAAACGGGGAACAGTCCATCGGGGCTGTCTTCTTCTTCTCCGCCTCATCTTTTAAATACTCCGCCTCGATTCTCCGATTATTAGTAGAAGATGTGGGAATCACTTCCACATCTTTCTTCTCATCTCTAGGAACCCAAGCCCGTCTGTACAGCTTGGTGATCAACACCGAAAAAGGGAGGGAAGTATGGTGCTACTTGGCCCTTATGACCATCTCTTGTGAAATAATCATCCACAGATTCAGCCTCGTCTCATCAATGATGCAACCAAGACAGGCTGCTTTGGCATGGCGGAGAATCGACTCATTCTAGGATGGCATAATGGTACTGCTGATGAAGCCAAATCAGAACCTGGAAGCTATGTTTAGATCCTTTTTCTCGATAGTTGCTCCAACCTCAAGCCATTTGGGGGTATCATCTGATATGAGAGGGGCCAACCACTTCTTATTTTTTAATGTAGTTGTCCGGATCATGTGTTGGCAATCGTCATCAATATCATCAGGACATTCCATGGCAGCATTAATAGCCTCACTATCACACTTGACCTTCTTTCCATGGACAACTACATAGTCAACCGGCTTGAATGCAGTTATCTGATTCTTTCTCAATGGTACCAAGGCTCCATAAGCATAAAGAAAGGTCACCATTTACATCAGGTTTCTTCTAAGAAAAGGATAAGGCTCAAATGGTGTTCAAGCAAGGATCACACACTCACAAGGTTGGCCACAAAAGAGGTATAATGTTAAATTATTTCACACGCTTCAAAGTTGCGTAAGATCATTTCAACAGATTGCATCACTTAGTCAACCAAACCAACGGGGCAATTTCTAGGTGTCATCACACATGGTTCACGGTAAGATCATCACACAAGAAATTGGCACCAAATATCAAACAACACTCCATACTTTCGCTAGTGTGCAATGATCATCACAAGAGACTCAATTTGATAACCGGCTAGTCACAATGAGATGAAAAAAGTTCACATATTACCTATTCAACTTCATTTGGCCTTATCGTAGCCGCACATTCACTTTTGTTTGATTATGAGCATTATTCAAGCCATCGGTATTGATCAAGACCGGTACTCAAATTTACAAGAGAACAGCCACATTCAAACGCAATCAAGAGGTGGCACAAAATTTTTTGGAAGGGTCAAAAATCATTTGCAATTAAAATAAGGAGCCACAAGCTCAAACATCCACAAAAGCAGTATTAAAGCACAATAAATTGCTCAAAAACCCAAATATATACATAAAACAATAGTCACAAAAGGTGGGCCTCACCCCACCACAAAAAAAAGCTATTTGACCTCAAATGCAAGAAATAAAATATCCAAAAAGTCAATAAAAGAAGAAAGAGAGGGACATAAAGAGAAATCCTATCTACATAGTTGCTCCATATGTCTAGGCATCAATGTCCGGTGTAGCATCACTCTGAACTTGGGAATCTGTGCCCGGAGTCACATCAACAGATGTAGTGGGTCCTCTAGGGTCATCCAAGGGCGTATCTGCCAAAGAAGTATGCACAGCTGCATCAATCATGGCCTCCTCAAGGTCTCTAAGGCCCTCATATGAAACCTCCTCAGCAACCCCAAGCATCACCTAATCTGTCTCCGCCTCAGACTCGGGATATGTTGCCTCCTCAACTCGAACATCATCTCTGGTGGTAGTCGGAGGCATATCTCGCTCAACTGACACATCAGGGATCTCCACCGTCCCGAAAGTCATGGAGATGTTGGTGGACTTCAGCTGGTCCACATATCTCTTCAGCGCAGCAATAGCAGCCCTTAGAGCCGTCACCTCCTCAGTGGCCCCTTGGCCACGTTCGCACACCGCTATTCTAGCCCCAAAGGCATCAATGGTAGCACTCAAGGGTGTCACAACATCAGTGAGGGTTTTCTGAATCATACCTAGAATAGAGGCCTCGAGTCAGGCGGCACGACGATCAGTAGAATGGGCTAGCTTCCCCATCTGAAGTAATGCAGCCTAAGTGAGCAGGGGCCGGGAAACAACAACCGTAGATCTGGGAGGCACTGTAGCAACATAGAAATTGGGGTATCGAAAGGAACAACACTAGGAGTACCTGAAGGCCCATGGGCTGGAGTAGGTAAAGGTACCTCTGCAGGTAATGTGTCTGTACCCACAACCGGGGAATAGTCCACCGGGGCTACCTTGTTCTTCTCCGCGTCATCTTTTAAAGACTCCGCCTTGATTCTCCGATTATTAGTAGATGATGTGGGAATCACTTCCACATATTTCTTCTCATCTCCAGGAACTAGAGCCCGTCTGTACAGCTCGATGATTAACACCGAAAAAGGGAGGCATGTCTGGCGCTACTTGGCCCTCATGACCATCTCTTGTGCAATAATCATCCCCAGATTCAGCCTCGTCTCATCAATGACGCAACCAAGACAGGTTGCTTTGGCATGGCGGAGAATCGACTCATTCTGGGATGACATAATAGTACTGCTGATGAAGCCAAACCAGAACCTAGCAACTATGTTTAGAGCCTTCTTCTCGGTAGGTGCTCCAACCTCAAGCCATTTGCGGGTATCGTCTGATATGAGAGGGGCCAACCACTTCTTCATATTTTTTAATGTAGTTGTTCGGATCATGTGTTGGCAATCATCAGCAATATCATCAGGACATTCCAGGACAGCTTTAATAGCCTCACTATCACACTTGACCTTCTTTGCCCGGACAACTACATAGTCAACCGGCTTAAATGCAGTTATCTACTTCTTTCTCTATGGTACCAAGGCTCCATAAACATAAAGAAAGGTCACCATTTACATCAGGTTTCTTCCAAGAAAAGAATAAGGCTCAAATGGTGTTCAAGCAAAGATCACACACCCATAAGGTTGGCCACAAAAGAAGTATAATGTTAAATTGTTTCACACTCTTCAGAGTTGCCTATGATCATTTCAACAGATTGCATCACTTAGTCAACCAAACCAACGGGGCAATTTCTAGTTGTCCTCACACATGGTTCACGGTAAGCTCATCACACAAGGCATTGGCACCAAATATCAGACAACACTCCACACTTTTGCTAGTGTCTAATGATCATCACAAGAGACTCAATTTGATAACCGGCTAGTCACAACGAGATGAAAAAAGTTCACATATTACCTATTCAACTTCATTTGGTCTTATCGTAGCCGCACATTCACTTTTGTTTGATTATGAGCATTATTGAAGTCCTCGGTATTGATCAAGACCAATACTCAAATTTACAAGAGAACAGCCACATTCAAACACAGAACAAAAATTTTTGGAAGGGTCAAAAATCATTTGCAATTAAAACAAGGAGCCACAAGCTCAAACATCCACAAAAGAAGTATCAAAGCACAATATATTGCTCAAAAACCCAAATATATAGATAGAACAATAGTCACAAAAGGTGGGCCTCACCCCACCACAAACAAAAGCTATTTGACCTCAAATGCAAGAAATAAAATATCCAAAAAGTCAATAAAAGAAGACAGAGAGGGACGTAAAGAGAAATCCTGTCTACGCAGTTGCTCCATCTGTCTAGGCATCAGTGCCTGGTGTAGCATCACTATGAACTTGGGCATCAGTGCCTGGAGTCATATTAACAGAAGTAGTGGGTCCACTAGGGTCATCCAAGGGTGTATCTGTCAAAGAAGTTTGTACAGCTGCATCAATCATGGCCTCCTCAGGGTCTCTAAGGCCCTCATATGAAACCTCCTCGTCAACCCGAAGCATCACCTAATTTGTCTCCTCCTCAGACTCGGGATATACTGCCGCCTCAACTCTAACATCATCTCCGATGGTAGCCGGAGGCATATCTCACTCAACTGACACATCAGAGATCTCCACCATCCTGAAAATCATGGATATGTTGGTGGACTTCAACTCGTCCACATATCTCCTCAGCGCAACAATAGCGGCCTTTAGATCTATCACCTCCTCAGTGGCCCCTTGGCCAAGCTCGCACACCACTACTCTAGCCGCAAGGGCATCAATGGTAGCACTCAAGGGTGTCACAACATCAGTGAGGGTTGTCTGAATTATGCCCAGAATAGAGGCCTCGAGTCAGGCGGCACGACAATCAGCAAAATGGGCTAGCTACCCCATCTGAAGTAATGTAGCCTGATTGAGCAGGAGCCGGTAAACAACAACAGTAGATCTGGGAGGCATTGTAGCAGCAGAGAAATTAGGGCATCGAAAGGAACAACACTAGGAGTACCTGAAGACCCATGGACTGGAGTAGGAAAAGGTACCTCTACAGGTAATGTGTCTGTATCCACAATCGGGGAAGAGTCCACCGGGGCTGCCTTCTTCTTCTCCACCTCATCTTTTAAAGACTCTGCCTCGATTGTCCAGTTATTAGTATAAGATGTGGGAATCACTTCCACATCTTTCTTCTCATCTCTAGGAACCTGAGTCCATCTGTACAGCTTGGTGATCAACACAAAAAGGGGACGGTTGGCGCTACTTGGCCCTCATGACCATCTCTTGTGCAATAATCATCCCCAGATTCAGCCTCGTCTCATCAATGATGCAACCAAGACAGGCTGCTTTGTCATGGCGGAGAATCGACTCATTCTGGGATGGCATAATGGTACTGCTGATGAGGCCAAACCAGAACTTAACAACTATGTTTAGATTCTTCTTCTCGATAGGTGCTCCAACCTCAAGCCATTTGGGGGTTTCATCTGATATGAGGGGGGCCTACCACTTCTTCTTATTTTCTAATGTAGTTGTCCAGATCATGTGTTGGAAATCGTCATCAATATCATCAGGACATTCCAGGACAGCATTAATTGCCTCACTATCACACTTGGCCTTCTTTCCCCGGACAACTACATAGTCAACCGGCTTGAATGCAGTTGTCAGCTTCTTTCTCTATGGTACCAAGGCTTCATAAGCATAGTAGAACTCCCGGACCCAATAAGGAATGTAAGGGCCATGGGGTTTGGTGAAGAGTTTGAAATTGTGCGACTTTAGACAGATCATTATCTCAGGGTACCTGTTAATAACCCCATTAGTGGACAACCTCTTTTCTTCAATATTTGTCCTTAACCCCACAGTTTTCAGTCTATTCATAGACCGAGTGGGAGGACCCTGTACCGGTGGTGCTAAGGCCACAGCCAGTGCTCAAGCTGGAGGAGAAGTAGTGGTGGCCTGGGGAGTCCTGATCCTAGACAGATCATTCATCATTTTGGATCACAACTTTGCCCTCTTTGCTACTAGTGACTCATCCTCTTCAGGCTCAAAAGTTGCAGCCTGATGCTCCTGGTTCTCACTCACTCTCAAAATTGGTGAGGTGACCAGCGTAGATATTGTCACTGTCGGAGCTGGCCTTCGGTGACGCAAGTGCTTTCACTTTGACCTTTCCTTTCCCACCAATTGTGGGTAGTTTAGTCGTCTTGGCCCTGGATGAAGCTGCATCCTAATTTAGTTTTATCCCTTTGGCCCTAATGCGGGGCGGCATTTCCCTACCAGCAACCTTTGGTCTAACCATGTCTGCAAAAACATCAAAAAGACTTAGAAACAATTCAAGCAAAAGCACAGAAAAGTAGTTGCAGACAGACTCGCCGAACAGGCCGACGAGTCTCCGAATCACTTTGGCAAGCTAGATCGGGCACGCCGAATGGATTGGCTCAAAAATTCCTCAGACAACTAGCATATCGGCGATGGGAGGACCTTTCGGCGAATCTCTGACAGCATTCGGTGAGCATGGATTAGCCCGTCGAAAGTTACAATGAATTTTAAGGGTTAGGGGCGTAGAGAAGGGTAATCAAGAAAGACATTCAGTGAGTCACCGAGTGCACTCGGTGAACTCAGGCTTTTCGCCAAAATAAACAGAACCAAACTTCAAATTTAGCATGAAATTGAAGGCGACAAGGGGAACTTCGGTGAACCACCGAGTGGTTCGGCGAGCTCGACCCAGCTCGCCAAATGACCCAACGTGCCTACTTTCAACCCTATCTTCCAAAATCAACCCCGCAGCCCCTGAAAATAAAATAAAAACACGCACCCACAAAATTAAACCAAGACCCATTACACCCATTCCCCGGGATACTCAGACTTCTCTCGGTTTGGCCAAATTTGGCTATTTGACGACTTTTGCCCTTAAGAATGACGTCAACAACTCCATCATTGGGAAAAATACGTCATTTGGCACAAATGCAGGTTACTTAGACTTGACCCGACTAGACCCAACAACATGCAATCACAACCCTATAATTTTAATCAATTTTAAGGCACAAAATCTTGGGAATTCAACAACATAAGCATTACGGGCATGATAATCAAATTAAAACAAACACACACATATACAACTACTAACAGAGAGGACCAACACACATCATTAAGACAAAATTGATTGCAAATGAGTACAAATTACTAAAAATGAATTCGGGGTTCAGAAAACCAACCTTTGATGCCGAATAAATACTTTGAAATGCTAGGCGGCAAAGAAATCCAACTCTGAACATGAACTCGATGACAAAAATATGATAAAAGCACAAGAAATACGGGAAAAGTTTGTGAGGGTGTGAGTTTGGGAACTGTAAAAGTGAGGGAAACTGCAAGAGTTTGAAAGTTTAAACCTTTGGCCTTTAAAACCCGTCCAGTTCTCACCCATTTGGTGACATTAGTATTTCTCGCCGACTCACTCGGTGGCACGCTGAGTGGGCACTTACCTCGTCGAGTTTTGCAGGACCTCCAGTTATTGTGGGGGTCCAAACGGCGGACAAAGTCATGATCGTCGACTTGGTCGGCGACTCTCCAATATGCACCTGGGATCGCCGAGTTTTATAAACTCCAATTTAAAAATGTCTTGAGTCCAACGGCGGTCCAAGTTGGGCTCTCCAATCATTTCGGTGAGTCACCGACTGGACTTTTAGCTCGCCAACCTGCACTTTTCAAAAACCTTCCAGACTTTGAGTTGTACAATCAACACACCATTGTTTCAAATTTAAAAAGAAAGCAAATAAAACTTGGGTTGCCTCCCAAGTAGCGCCTTAGTTAACGTCGCGGTATAACGTAAGTCCATGCTCAAACCTCATTCTTGAGGTTGGCCATAGTATCACTAGGCAAACCCTCTTACTATCTCAGGTTTAAATGAGACGAGATATGACCCATTTGGGTCTCCAACTGTTTGATCGATACTGAATAGGAGGTAACCGTCTAGCTAAGGGTCGACACATCTTCTTTCGTTTCTTTCAAAATCTTGTCTGGCCCCTCAACTTTGTTGAGGATACAAGAAAGCATATCCTCCTATCGACCTCCTTCGAAATCCTTTGGCTATTGGCATTCATAGGGAGGAACATATCTATCCTTCTCCCCATCCTTCCAATTGGGATTTCGATCCCTCCATTCTCAATCACGATCCCTCCAACCTTCATCCATGTTCCAACCTTAGTTACCACCCTGCGTCTTGTAGTTTGAACGATAACCACCACCTTGGTTGGCTAGGAAGTTCACCTCTTCGTTGTACAAAGCCTCAAACTTGGCCTCATCATTATTAACACACCCGACACCCACGACATTGCCACTTCGAGCACCAGCTCCCATGACATTTTTGGACAAAATGTCAAGTTGTGTCATGATCTTGGCCATGTTCTGGTCCCTCTCTTGGTCTTTCTCCATCTGCTCCTTGGTCAGTTTAAACGTAAGAGGGGAGACCTAATCTTCGCGGGTGTACCAAGCCCGATTTATCGTGGTCATGCCATCCAAGAGCTGAGTTACTATCACATAAGGTTGCTGCATCAAACCTCCAGGAGAAAGTTGGTCAGCAACACCCTTGTTTATCGAGTCAAGGCTCCACTAAAAATATTGCAGCAACGCGTTGTCAGGCAAGCCATGAGTTGGGAATTGGAGCACCAATTTCTTGAATGGTAGCCAAGTTTCATGAATTGGCTCGCCCTCCAGACTCTTGAAGCTCTAAATGCTGTCCCGAAGAGTCATCATCTTCGAAGGAGGGAAAAATCGCACTTGAAATGCGGTGACCAGCTCCTCCCACGAAATGATTGATTCACGTGGCAATTCAGCCATCCCCTTACATGCTTCTCCCATTAGAGAGAACGGGAATAACTTCAACTGGACCAACTCTTGGGATATATTCTTGAAGGAGAACGGCCCGCAAACATCCATGAAATTTATAATATGCTCATGGGGATCCTCATGAGGTAAACCACCGAACATTCCCTTGAATTGCGAGAGCTGCAACATAGTACTTATGATATGGAACACAACGTTCCCTTCAACCGAAGGCAAGCAAATGGCACCAATTCCACCCTTAAGATAGGGGTCATTAGCATTAGGCTCGTTGACATCGTTGAGGTTTCCGATGTCATCTTGTTGGCCTACTTGGCTACCATTGTTGCCGTTCACAATCATACTGTAACGACCTATTCCCGTCGTTATGGAAAAGCCAATAGGGAAAGAATTGGGGCCAGAAAACTTTTGAGATTTAACTTTGGATTCCTAGCCTAATCCAGATTTGGACGAAATCAGAGTCAGTGAGGTCTAAGAAAATCTGGTAACAAATTAGAGATCTAATTATGATTTTGATCATATGAATAGATAGCTAAGACGTTAAAGAAGTCGTACGACTTTACGAAATTAAATTCGGTCAAGTAGAACTCCCAAAAATGATCTTAGCGTGAACGAGTGGTTTTTGAATGTGAAGGGTTGAAGGTGTGTTGTGAAATAGGGGCATGGAATTCAAATTCCAGCATTCTGTCTCCGTGCATGCCGCTGTAGCGGGATGGGTCCCACCGTAGCGGGACAGATGTAACTTAAGTCAGAAATAAAACCCCAAAAATGTTTTATTTTGCACTTTTCAACTTTCAGAGCTAGGAGACAACCCCAAATGACTTCTTGATGGTTTTTCACCATTCTTGAGGCTAAAGGTAAGGTTTTTACTCCTCGAATCCATGTTTTGATCCATAGAATTTAGTTTCTTGGGTAATTATCGATGGGGAGGGTTTTGATCTGGGAAATATGGTGGAAAAAGCCCTAGTCTGGGTATGGGGATTATGGGTTTGGTCTAGGTTTATTGAGTTCATTATAATCTAGATAATTAGACCTTTGAATGTTGAGCCTTGTATATAAATTGTTGTTTGTAGACCTAAAACAAGCGGGAAGAATCTGAAAGGGAAGATTCAAGTGCCATAGGGGATTCAATCTTGGATTCGAGGTAGGTGATGATTGTGATTTCATGTTGGTGTAATATATGTTTGTAATTGCTCATTATAATGCATATATGTATGCAAATGTTGCATTACTAATCACCCTAATCATAAATGAGGATAATTGAATAATTATATGCCATGAATCACCTCTTGTTGTATGATTGTGAGAATATACATTGTCATTGTGATTATAGTTTGTTGAATGGATCGGGTGTTGCTTTCTAACACACTAACTTGGATCGGTTGCCACATTCCGGCATAAACATGAAATCTGTTGCCACGTTCCGGCATAAAAATGGGATCGGTTGCCACGTTCCGGCATAAACATTGGATTGGGTACCACATTCCGGTATGCTAACAGTTTGGGTTTGGGTTCCATAAGAGGACCATTGATTTGACATAACTGTATATCTTGATAAATGTGACTTTATTCATTGTTTGTAAATGATATCGATATTGTATAATTCGGTGTATTGATAAGTCCACAAATTGGACTCATTTATGGCTTTATTTTAATGGAAATAGTGTCCTTGAATGTTTGTTTTATCTCAATACCTGATTAAAATGCTTAAATTTCAGGTATTTGAAGTTTTAGTGGAAGCATGGACACTTAGGAACAAAACGGAACAAATAGGGCTGAAAAGAACAAGAAATGGAATCCTACGTGAAACGACCCCAAAAAATGCCCGAAAATGTGCTTCGGAAACACCTATAATTGTAATTTCCATATATCTCAAAATCCGTTTCGTTTTTCGAAAATCCGACTTCATATTCTTGTTTAGGGGGTCAAATTGAGTGGGAAATGGGTCTAACCCAAATTTTAGAGCAACCGTATCAAAATCCAAAATTTCCAAGTGAAGCCTTTTTCGAGGGTCTACTTTGGAGGGTCATATCTCCTAGCACACAAATTATTTGGTGGCCAATAATATATCCATGGAAAGACCTTTGAGTTATCTATCTAACGCACTTCGTTTCACCTTATTCGGAGTTCGGACGAAGAAGTTATGCCCATTTTCGTAAAGTCTGTCCGGCAGAAAATCCAAATTCCAGTAGCTGATTTTACTGTTCATCTACTGTTCACCCGCCTGTTTTTTTTTCTAAGTGTTGGACCCTTTTTTTCAAAGGACTTATATTAATTCCTAGATACCATAATCCAATTCCCATCCCAAAAAAAAACATTTCCCTCTCTACAATCCTCCATTTAAGAAGAAGAAGAAGTGGGAGCTAGGGCTTTGGATTCAAGGATTTCTTCATCAATTTTCGTGGGAGATCATAGCAAAGGTATGGGGGTCTTGATCCTTGTCTAATTTTCCATACAAGGAGCCAAATCCAAAGTTACTTCAAAATATGAAAAATCTAGGTTTTCACTCAATCTCATGGGTTCTTCCATCAAATGGTTTTAAAAGGTTTCTAATGGCACTTTATGGTTATATTGTTGTTGTATTGACGATTTAAGATGAAAATACTCCATGAACCCATGATTTCTCTCTATTCCTAGTTTATGCCTTTATGAAGTGGTTGCTAGATAATGAATGTATATGAATCAAACTTGTTTAAAGGTCTTTAGATTGTTGAAGTATGTCATTACCCATGCTTATTTTATGGTGTATTGTTGGTGTATTGGTATGTGAGGCTTATGGCCTTAAAGGCATAGTATGAGAAATTGGAGTGTTATCATGACATTATATGAATGAGAATCCAATGAAGATAATGTGATCATGTTATGAATGTAAAGGTGTTGTTGTAGGTTGTTCACTGTTTTGGTTGCATAATTACTACCCTAATTTCCATGCTCTTTGATTTCATTACATGCCTTCAAGGTGTTTGACAAAATGTCCAACTATGGAGAATTGATAAATTGATGTTTTAAAGCTTGAGTTATGAGATGTATGGAACTTCAAAGATGTGTTGATGACAAACTAAGCTTGTGTATATGTTCATTCCATACGTGAGATTGCATTAGAGCCTAATGAGAATTTCCTATATAAAGTGTTGCATGACCATGCCCGGTCCGGGGGAAAAGAACCGGACAACCATGTGAGAGGTTTATATCTCACCACCTAGGATGTTTGGGGTGTGACCAACATCAACCATGTGAGAGGTTTATATCTCACCACCTAGGATGTTTGGGGTGTGACCAACATCAACCATGTGAGAGGTTTATATCTCACCACCTAGGATGCTTGGGGTGTGACCAACATCAACCATGTGAGGGGTTTATACCTTGCCACCAGGGTGTCCGGGTGTGAACGGCATCCCCCATCCTAAGTTGGGGTTATAGATTGGTTGGATCATGCATACACATATGATATCTACTATTAGTATAGATTTACTTAAACATGTTTTGACTTCACTTTGATCATGCATCCTCATATTGTTATTCATAATGCCTATGAAACTATTTCTTGTATTTCGATTGTGTCCTTGTTTATTGTTGTGTTGCACCCCGCATACTTAGTACATTCCAAGTACTAACGCATATTTTGCCTACATGATGTCACCATGTAGGGACCGAAGCTACTCTTGATCTTTCTCTCCATTCACGTGGCTAGTACGACGGTTATCCGAGTTTGTTGGTGAGTCCTCAATAATTCGAGGGCTATGTTATGTTTCTTACTCCTATGTTTTGAGACTTTAGCTTGCAATTGTATTTTAACTATGAGGGGAGCCGGTAATATGTCATGGCCCCCGTCCTATCTATGTATGTAGAGGTGTGAGTTGGACAAATATTTTGTAAACGAGCTTGACTCTTATTCTATGATGTCATTTTGAAATGGTTTGCCTTAGTCCCTATTTCCCGTTAATTAATGTTGAATGTACTTCCGCGACCGATGAAGTGTGATGACAAGTTTGAGAGGCTTGTTTGGGGTTCCTTCGGGTTCTTCATTCGCCATGTCACGTCTAGGCCCTAGGCTTGGGTCGTGACACTACGGATCGTCGGGTTTAACTTGGCGAGTCACCGAAACGACATGAACCGCCCTTCGTTCTAGTACGCGAAGCCTTGAAGGAAGTGGATCAAAAGGCAAGGAAAAGAGAAGTCAGCGAGTCGCCGATCAGTTCCGCGACACAGTACTGTATCGCCCAATGATCTAGAATGCAAGGATGATAAAGACAAGACACTGAAGGTGATGAGCTGACCAAAGGGCGGATCGCCGAGTTTATCAGCGATCTTGACTAATGTCGCCGAACAATCCTCCGCAGCACAATCTGTGAAAACAATAAATACTATTTAGCATTGTAGTCTTAAGAGATTTATCGGGAGTGGAAAAATTATTATTATTATTTTCACTTTAGAACATATTCTAGCTGATATTTTTCTCCCAAGTTTGGAGAAGGTTTTGTGGAGACTTGAAGAAAGGAGTTCTTTTTCCCCAAGTTGGAAGTGGGTCTTCTCTATTAATTTTCCTTTGCTTAATTTAAGTTTTAATTTCTTATACCCAGTTGATTTCATTATCATGTTAGGTATAATTTCTTATTTCTTGATGTGTGGCTAAAAACCCCCATTCTTGGGTGTGACTTAGCAAATATGGGTTGATATTTATTTGCTTGATATTCTTGTTGGGTCTTGCCTGCTGATAGGTTAGATGTATTTTAATGGTGATTTCACCTAGTGATTGTGGTTTAATCTAAAGGGTTTGTAGTTGCATATACAAAGCCACCCATGTGTTTTCAGCTTGCCCGAGAAGGAGGTCACAAAACCAAAACCACTAGACCGATGGCCTAAGGAGTGGGTCGACATGAGGTTCAGCCCGAGAGGGTGAGCCCTAGTCCCATATACTAACACTCAGCTCAAGAGAGTGAGTGGGGTAAGGCATAGGCTAGTCTTCATGCGGCAAATGGGTGTCCGAGAGGAACGCATTTGAAACTGGGTAAGTTTCCCGAGAGGGAACTTATTTCCATTTAAAGCTTAGCCTAGTCACTATTTTTTTGCAAATTTCCTATCGAAAGCATGTACCCAACAATTTATCTCAACTTGTATTGCGGTCACATCCCAAGAATCTTTCCCCATACTTGATTTTCGTGTTTATTTTGCTGCTTTATCACTTGTTACAAAACCCCCATTTGATATTTGACACTTTCGTGTCACCCCCTTTTATTTACTATGTTTTTGTTCGTTAATATCTTTAGCTACGACTAGTTAGAATGTAAATTCTATTTTTCTATCAATTCTAAAAACTGCTCCCTTGGGACACGACCCCAACCCTCGATTGGGTTACTATATTATCAACGATCGTAGACACTTATACCGTAGGTTAGTGTCGTTGGTCACGATAAGCATCAAAATGGCGCCGCTGCCGGGGAGTGTTGTTATTTGAGAATTTTTAGTTGAGTAAAGTTTTCGTTTTGTTTTAGTCGTAGTTTACTAACTTTACTCTTAGTTTTGTTTTTCTTTGAGTTTTTGATTGTATGTAATCCCAAGGATCATTGGCAAGAATTTCTGTTTTTCTTAGTTTTAGCTTTACTAACTTAATTTTTAGCTTTGCTTTGCTTGTTTGTGTTGAAAACAGAAATTATGAGTGAGGACGTGGGGGACAGTTGCCACGCAAACAACCCATTGAATATTGACTTGGACCGAGATGACATTGACGATGCAAATAGTGTTTATGACCCCGCTCCATTGGGTGAGATAGGTGCAATTCGCTTGTCGCAGGGTGGTGGAAACGGAAATTTTGAAGTCACTAGCACAACACTCCATCTCATACATTCAAGGGGCCTATACGAAGGATTGGATCATGAAGACTCACATAAACATATCCAAAGCTTTTTGGACGTAAGTGCTCCGTTATCATTCAAAAATTGGTCGCAAGAAGCCATCAGGCTTCTCTTATTCCCATTGTCACTGACAGGAGCTGCCACTACATGGTTGTTTGAGCTTCCCAAAAGTTTTATCACATCATGGAAAGAATTAGTCACTGCTTTCCACAATAGATTCTTTGCCCCGTCAAAAATGATGAAGTTGAGGGACGACATTCAGAATTTCAAACAAAAAGCAAGTGAACCAATTCATGAGTCATGGATTAGATATAAGAGGTCTCTGCGAAAATGCCTAACACATGGGTTGCCAAGTAAGTTGCTACTCCAATATTTTTACCGAAGTCTTGATTCAGTCAACAAAGGGATAGCTAATCAATTGGCCCAAGACGGCATAATGCTACAGCCCTTTGAGGTGGTCTCATTTCTCCTAGATGGTATGGCGAGAGTAAATCAAGCTTGGTACACCAAAGAAGATCAAGTCTCCCCTCTGTGTTTCAGGATAACACAAGAGCAACTCAATAAAGAAAAAGAGAGGGATGAAAACATCAAAAAGATGTTGTCTCGGATGGAAGATTTACAAGAGCACATGAAAGGCAACTATGAAGTGTTTCGCACAGAGGGGGTTTCTTTTTCCAATAACTTCAAATCGGGAGGGAATTAAGGTAGGAACCATAGAAGGAATGAGGAAGGTTTCCACCCGCACTATCAATCGCGGGTTGGAAATCAAGGTTGGAACCACCCTAGAGGTGAGGGACCTAGGCGATATTTCCAAGAGTGGACTGAGCATACCGATCATGAAGAATACCAAACTCAATTGAGTGACAGCCCGACATCAAGGGGGAGTGACAGCAGCCCCAGGGTGAATGATCTACTGACACGAATTCTTAAGAAAGATGAAGGTTCTGATGATTTGCTGAAAGGAATGAGAGATCATTTTTCTTCACTAAATAGCAAGGTGAACTCTCATGCTAATGCCATCAAGATGCTGGAAGGTCAATTGAATATCCTATCGGCTCAACTAACAACCAAGATGCCAAAGGAAAATGAGGAAGAAGAGTTGGTTGTAACTACCCGTAGCGGGAAGGTAGCAATAGGTAATGAAGGAGAAGAACGTGAGGAAAATTAGGGTGAGGAAGAAGCAGAAATTACCGATCATCAAAACATCGGCAAGAAAGCACAAGAAGCAATGAATCAACACAATGAAACTCCAAAAATAATACAACCCTTACCCAAAATACCTCCACCTTTTCCCCAACGTTTGAAAAAGAAGAATGAAGATGAGAGGTTTAAAAAATTCTTGTCTGTGTTCAAGAAGTTGCCCATCAACCTTCCTTTGGTGGAAGCATTGCTGGAGATGCCAGGGTATGCTATATTCATGAAATAGTTAGTCACTAAGAAGAGGATCTTGGATTATGAAATGATTGAAGTGCCTCATAGTTGCAGTGCGATCATGACAAATGAGTTAATCACTAAAAGAGAAGACCCTGGTGCTTTCACCATCCCGTGTACTATTGGAATGCTCCAATTTGCCAAGGCTTTATGTGACCTAGGATCAAGCATCAACCTGATGGAATACGCCATATACAAGCAACTTGGATTGGGAGAACCAAAGGCAACTACCGTGAGACTTCTCAAGGCAGATCGATCAATCAAGCATCCTGTTGGGATCCTCTACGATATCTTGGTCAAAGTGGATCGGTTCATATTTACAGCTGACTTTGTGATTTTAGACTGTGACATTGATGTTGAGGTCCCCATTATTTTGGGAAGGCCATTCTTAGCAACCGGCAGAGCATTAGTGGATGTTGAAAGCGGCAAGTTGAAATTCTGTGTGAATGACGATGAGGTAACTTTCAACATCTGCAAATCCATGAAGCAACCAAGTGATATCCATGTAGTGTCTACTGAAGATGTTATAGATGAGGCAGTGGCAAGTGTGAGCCATCTGCTGCGCAAGAATGAGCCTCTTGAGTCAATACTTGCAAATCATGACGATTCGGAAATTTAGGTATATGATGAAATGATCGCAGTGCTAACAGGGTTAGGTGCATATACACGAAATCCAATTAAGTTGGATATCGACCTAAAAAACCGATGCAGCCCACCTGCAAAGCCATCAATTGAAGAGCCACCAACTCTAGAACTGAAAGTACTCCCATCCCATCTCAAGTATGTTTTGTTGGGAACTAACAACACTCTGCCAATGATTATTGCAGCAAATCTGAGTGAAGGGTAGATAAAAGTGCTTGTTAAAGTACTACAGAAGCACATAAAAGCGATCGGATGGACCATAGTTGATATCGTGGGCATCCCGCCTGGTATCTGCACTTATAAGATTTGACTGGACAGTGAATGCAAACCCAGTGTGGAGCATCAGCGAAGGTTGAACCCCCAAATGCAAGAGATAGTAAAAAAGGAGATCATTAAGTGGCTTGATGCAGGATAAATCTATCTGATTTCAAACATCAAATGGGTCAGCCCAGTGCAATGCGTACCAAAAAAAGGTGGAATAACAATGGCCCCAAATGCTAAAGGAGAGCTTGTGCCGACTAGACCTGTAACAGAATTGAGGGTGTGCATGGATTATCGAAAGCTAAATTCATGGACTAAAAAGGACCATTTTCTAATGCCCTTCATGGACCAGATGCTTGACAGGTTATCAGAGAAAGGGTGGTATTGTTTTTTGGATAAATACTCTGGATACAACCAGATATCTATCACACCAGAAGATCAAGAGAAAACCACTTTCACATGCCCTTATGGGACCTTTGCATTCAAAAGGATGCCATTCGGACTTTGTAATGCACCGGCAACTTTTCAACGATGTATGTGGTCCATCTTTGCGGATATGGTTGAGGACTCTCTGGAAGTCTTCATGGATGATTTCTAAGTTGTGGGGGACACATTTGAAGAATGCTTGACACATTTAGAGCAAGTGCTCCAAAGGTGTGTGGAAACTAATCTAGTCCTAAATTGGGAGAAATGCCATTTCATGGTGAAAGAAGGCATTGTTCTTGGGCATAAAGTGTCGCAACAAGGGCTGGAAGTTGACAAAGCAAAAAGTGAGGTTATCGAGAAACTACCACCGCCGATCTCAGTAAAGGGGATTCACAGTTTCTTATGCCATGTAGGCTTCTACCGGAGATTCATTAAGGATTTCTCAAAGATTGCATAACCATTATGCAAACTCTTAGAGAAGGAAGTGAATTTCTACTTTGATGACGCTTGTATGGCAACATTTAAATGTTTGAATGAGAAATTGATATCCACACCAGTTATCATCAGCCCAAATTGGTCAGAACCATTCAAAGTGATATGTGATGCGAGTGGGATGGCACTAGGTGTAGTATTGGGACAAAAGCGTACCAAACTGTTCACCCAATCTATTACGCAAGAAAGACTCTAAATAGTGCCTAGTGAAATTACACAATCACTGAACAAGAGTTGCTAGCAATGGTCTATGGTTTTAAAAAGTTCTGGGCATACTTGCTAAGCACTAAAGTAGTTGTTCATACAGACCATGCAGCACTCTGATACCTCATGGCAAAAAAGGATATGAAGCCAAGACTGATAAAATGGGTGCTACTCTTGCAAGAATTCAATTTTGAGGTGTAAGATCGAAAAGGTTGCGAGAATCAAGTTGCAGATCACCTATCACGGTTAGAGAATAAAGCAGGTACTGAGCAGGAAAAAGAGATAAATGACTCATTCCCAGACGAGCAGATATTCGCACTGTCACTCACAAACGTGCCATGGTATGCTGACTTTGCAAACTACATCGTATATGTGGGTTGATTCCCGATGAGTTAAACTCTTACCAACGAAAGAGGTTCCTATTTGATGTTAAAAGATACTTCTGGGACAAGCCATACTTATTTTGGGAATGTGTTGATCATGTCATAAGAAGGTGTGTTCTGGAAGAAGAATCAACAGAGATCCTCCATGCCTGCCACACATCACCAGTAGGGGGTCATCATAATGGAAACCGTACCGCAAATAATATTCTCCAAAGTGGTTACTATTGACCTTCTCTTTACAAAGATGCCCACGATTTTGCAAAGATATGTCCTCAATGTCAGCAGCAAAGCGGAGTGTCAAGAACACACGAGTTTCCCCTTACACCTATTTTGGAAATCAAACTACTCGATGTGTGGGGAATTGATTCATGGGTCCATTTGTCAGCTCGTTTGGAAACAAGTATATCTTAGTAGCTGTGGACTATATGTCCAAATGGGTGGAGGCTGTCGCACTCCCGAATAATGAAGGAAGAAGCGTTGTCCAATTTTTGAAATGCTATATCTTTGCACGGTTTGGCACTCCAAGAGCAATCATTAGTGATGGAGGATCGCATTTTTGCAATAAGTGGTTTTCTAGTGCATTGAGAAAATACGGAGTAAAACACAAGGTCGCCACTCCATATCACCTCCAAACAAGCGGACAAGTTAAGGTGTCAAATCATGAGATCAAAAGCATTCTATGCAAGACAGTAAATGGCAGCAAAACCGACTGGTCTAGAAAGCTTGACGATGCCCTGTAGGCATATCAGACTGCTTACAAGACAACTATAGGAATGTCCCCATATCAGCTAGTTTTTGGTAAATCATGCCATTTATCTGTTGAGCTAGAACACAAAGCCTTATGGGCATTGAAAGCTCTGAATTTAGATTGGACAAAGGCTTCA
Organism: Solanum verrucosum; assembly: GCF_900185275.1. Lineage (NCBI taxonomy): Eukaryota > Viridiplantae > Streptophyta > Magnoliopsida > Solanales > Solanaceae > Solanum > Solanum verrucosum. The sequence goes on from NW_026020248.1 coordinate 254,901, forward strand.
AGGGAGAGGTTGGACCAATTGAATGAATTAGATGAGTTCAGGCTCAAATCTTACGACAGTTCAGCCATTTACAAAGAGAAAATGAAGAAATGGCACGACACACAGATAGTCCAGAGGGAATTCAATGTTGGAGATTGGGTGCTATTGTACAACTCACGACTAAGGCTATTCCCAGGAAAGCTAAAATCCAAATGTATGGGCCTTTCAGAGTGACACGAGTGTTCACCAATGGTGCCATAGACGTTGAAGGTAAAGAAAGACCCTCATATAAAGTTAATGGACAGCATTTGAAGTTATACCATGGGGATTGCCAAGACATCACTTTAGTTGAAGAATTGTACCTGGAGGATGCTTGATAGTATTCCTACGTCGTGCCATGACGTTAACTAAGGCGTTGTTTGGGAGGCAACCCAAAACCCTTTATTGTTTTGTTTTACTTTGAGAAAATAATGGTGTGTAGTTTGTACAGGTTGAAGCAATGGAGGAGAGTGAAATAATGTATGGAGGCAAACGACAAGTCCAGTTGGCGGATCGCCAATGATATCTACGAGCACGACTCTTTCTGCCAAGTGACTCAAGGCAATGTCAGCTGGGATTCTATAAAACTTGGCGTTCAGTAGAAAATTAATGGCGAATCACCAACCATGTCGGTGATTGCAATATAGACCGCCGTTTGAACTCTCACAGTTTGGGTTTGGAGTCTGTAAAACTTGGTGCACGTAAAAAAAAAATTAGCTGCGAATCGCCGACCCTGTAGGCGAGCACAATGCAAACCACCGTTCGGACTCACCTGCAACCAAAGGTCCTGTAATCTTGCGTGAGGAAGCTAAATATTCGGCGTGCCGCCAACTGAACAGGCCAGTATAATTAATGTCATTGAATAGGAGATAACTAGAAAGTCCTCCAAGAAAAGGTTCCAAAGTGTCTGATTTACTGCTTACCTCACTTTTTCATACGCCCTAACTCACATTTGCACGCTAGTTTTATATTTCATGTATTATTAGAGTATTCGCGTTACTAAAGTGTACTCAGTTGTGGATTGCATGGCAGCCGAGCATCTGCACACAAGGTTGGTATTTCAACACCCCGAGTTATTTTTGAGAGATCTAGCCTCATTTGCAACTAGTTGATCAAAATATCTTTGGGTCAACTGGTTTACTTTATCATTTCCCATTTAATACTTATTACTTATATTTGAGGACAAACGCTCTTTATTTGTGGTGGGGTGAGGCCCACACCTTTTGTGTTGACATTCATGTTTTGTTCTATATATATTTGGGTTGTTTGCTTTAAGTTGTGTTTTAAATTACTGCTTTTCTGTGGATGTTTGAGCTCATGGCTCCTGTTGTTCTAATTAAAAACAATTTTGATCCTTCCGAAAAAAATTGCCACCTCTTGTGTTGAAAGTGGTTGTTCTTTTGCAAAAAAATTTGAGTCTCGATTTCGATCAATACCGATAACTTGAATAGTGCTCCCAATTGAACAAACATGAATGCACGGCTACGACGAGACCAAATGAAGTTACATAGATAATATGTGCACTCTTTGCATCTCGTTGTGACTAGCTATTTATAAAATTGATTCTCTTGTGATGATCGTTACACACTAGCGAACATGTCTAGTCTTGTTTGACTAAAGTATCGATGCCTTGTGTGATTAGCTTACTTTGAACCTTGCATGAATAAACCTAGAATTTGCCCTATTAGTCTGATTGATTTAGAAAGGTGTACTCTTGAGATGATCTTAGGCAATTTTAAAAAGTGTGAGCCAATTTGACATATACCTCTTTTGTGGCCTACCTATGAGCGTGTGAAACTCGTTTGAACACCCTTGGAGCCTTACCTTTCTTTAGAAGAACCTTGATAAACCCTAGACCTTATTTTATCTGCTACCTATAATCCTCTTGATTTGTGGTTTAGTGAATAGCCAGCTTAGGGTGTAGTTAAAGGAAAAAGCAGAAGTCAAGAAGTGCTATAAGAAGTCCCCCTTTACCCATGTTGCAGAACAATGGGGACCTCCACAAAAAACAATATTGAAAAAGAAATTTGTGGAATAAAGTACAAAGGATATTGGGGTTCCAAGCAATTCATGGGGAGTGAATAAAAGGATGACTTAGAAGAGCTAGAAAAAGAAGTGATAAAGGAAAAGAAGGGAATGCTTTGAGAATACCACATCTCACGAGGAAAAAGTCACTAAGTCTAAATGACCATACCTTTGCACTCAGCCCCATTACAAGCCTTAGAAAAACCTTTTTGATCTTGAGTAAGCTGGATTGAAAGTCAATTGGAAAACAAGGGCGAACCTATGGGTGAAAACATGCATTGTGTTTCTCTTTTTGAGTGTGAGTGTTGCATATGATTCCTGATCTTAAATTGACTCATGTATGTATGTGAATATGGAATCATTCTTTGTGCAAGGGCATTTAGATATTTTTGTTGAGCTTGAACTTGCACAAGTAGAAAGTATTGCGAGAGTGAGAATCTTTGGTGATGGTGTGTCACAATTTGAATCTTTGAGTACACAATTGATCCTTGCATAAGTAAATTGAGTCTTGTTATGTACATTCATGATTTAGTCTTGTGTAGCACTGTTTGAGGCACCCTTTTTTAACAGCTCAACTTGAGTTTGCCTGAGGACAAGCAAAAGTTTAAGTTGGGGGTGTTGATAAGTCCACAAATTGGACTCATTTAGGGATTTATTTTAATGAAAATGGTTTCCTTGAATGCTTGTTTTATCTTAATAACTGATTAAAATGCTGAAGTTTCAGGTATTTGAAGCTTTAGTGGAAGCATGGACACTTAAGCGCAAAACGGAGCAAACAGGGCTGAAAAGAACAAGAAATGGAATTCTACGAATCGCCAAGTTTAACTTGGCGAGTCGCCGAAACGACATGAACGCCCTTTGTTCCTATAAGCGAAGCCTTGAAGGAAGTGGATCAAAAGGCGAGGAAAGGAGCAGTCGGCGAGTCGCCGATCAGTTCCGCGAAGCAGTACTGTACCGCCCAATGATCCAGAATGAAAGGATGCTAAAGGCAAGACACCGAAGGCGATGAGCTGACCAAAGGGCGGATCACCGAGTTCATCGGTGATCTCGACTAATGTCGCCAAACATTCCTCCGCAGCACAATCTGTGAAAACTATAAATACAATTTAGAATTGTAGTCTTAAGAGATTTATCGGGAGTGGAACAATTATTATTATTATTATTTTCACTTTAGAACATATTCTAGCTAATATTTTTCTCTCAAGTTTGGAGAGGGTTTTGTGGAGACTTAAAGAAAGGAGTTCTTCTTCCCCAAGTTGGAAGTGGGTCTTCTCTATTCACTTTCATTTGCTTAATTTAAGGTTTAATTTCTTATACCCAGTTAATTTCATTATCATGTTAGGTATAATTTATTATTTCTTGATGTGTGGCTAAAAACCCCCCATTCTTGGGTATGATTTAGCAAATATGGGTTAATATTCTTGTTGGGTCTTACTTGCTGATAGGTTAGATGTATTTTAATGGTGATTTCACCTAGTGGTTGTGGTTTAATCTAAAGGGTTTGTAGTTGCAAATACAAAGCCACCCATGTGTTTTTGGCTTGCCCGAGAGGGAGGTCGCGAAACCAAAACCACTAGACTGATGGCCTAAGGAGTAGGTCGACATGACGTCCAGCCCAAGAGGTTGAGCCCTAGACCCATATCCTAACACTCAGCTCGAGAGAGTGAGTGGGGTAAGGCGTAGGCTGGTCTTCAAGCGGCAAATGGGTGTCCGAGAGAAACGCATTTGAAATGGGGTAAGTTTCCCGAGAGGGAACTTATTTCCATTTAAAGCTTAGCCTAGTCACTATTCTTTTGCAAATTTCCTATCGAAAGCATGTATTTATCTCAACTTGTATTGCGGTCACATCCCAAGAACCTTTCCCCATACTTGATTTTCGTGTTTATTTTACTGCTTTATCACTTGTTACAAAACCCGCATTTGACACTTTCGTGTCACCCCATTTTATTTACGATGTTTTTGTTCATTAATATATTTAGCTACGACTAGTTAGAATGTAAATTCTATTTTTCTATCAGCTCTCAAAACCGCTCCCTTGGGACACGACCCCAACCCTCAGTTGGATTACTATATTATCGACAATCGTAGACATTCATACCGTAGGTTAATGTCGTTGGTCACGATAAGCATCATGTATGCATGTTATTATGTTGTTGTAATGACTTATGTATGTTGCACTTAGTGGGATAGTCGTGTGATCCTACCAGTACATTGTGGTTGTGTACTGATATTGCACTTGTTTGTTCTTTGTTGAGTACAGGTCATCTTCGGGCGGCTATTGATAGACCTCAGCTAGATGACTATTGAGCATGACCGGATTCAAAGGTGAGCTAGTTCTTTCAAGCTGCCATGGATCTCTCTTGTTTAAGTCCACTCTTTTCGGACTCAAACTATTTGTTTAAGGTGTTTGTTTAGTTTCGGGGTTGTACCCCTTGTTCTTAGACTTGTCATTAGTAGAGTTTTGGTACAATGAGTTTCATTTTCTAGGGGTTGTTCTTCCGCATTAGTTTGGTTAGTTGTTTGTTAAAACCTTGGAGTTTATGGGGACTCCATTTTTATAGTCATTTAAACCAGCTTCTGTATCTTTAAATACCTTAGTTTTCATAAAATTTGTTAGTTGGGGTGTAGTTTTGGTTCTCCCACCGGAGGGTTAGTGTGGGTGCCACTCACGATGGTCTGGGTCATGACACATATTTCCTGTTTTAAATCACAAACAAGCAAACCAAAACTAAAATTAAGTTCAACTATAACTAACAAGAACAAAATTCAAGTTAACTAAAAATTCTCAACCAACACCACTCCCCAGCAGCAGCTCCATTTTGATTTCACGTATCAGTACACTTCATCCAATTCTAAGTGTCAACGATTGTTAGTCAGTAATATAACCCAACTAAATGAGTTGGGATCGAATACCACAGGGAGTGGTACGTGTTTAAGAATCAATAGCAAAGTACGAATATGCTCAAGTCAATCATAGGAATAGACATTTACGAATAAAAGCATAATTCAAAATTAAGGGTGACACAAGTGTCAAATAAGGGGGTTTTGGTTTTAACTATCAGCTACAACAACAGAAAATAACATGAATTGACAAGTAATGAGACGGGTTCTTGGGATTGGATTATAGTCTAAGGTACACAAATGGGTAATCACAATTGTTAGTAAATAGTTGTAAATCAGTGAATAAGCTAGACTTTAGTGGGGATAAACTTTCTCTCAAACAATTTACCCCGAATCGAGTTGGTTTCTCTCGAACACCAACAAGCAAGCAATTAAGAACAGTCTACGCTTTAGTCCATTCAATCTCTTGAGTTGAATGTGTGAAAAGGATTTAGGATTCACTCTCTCGAGCAGAACCAATGACAACCTAATACCCACAGACCATCAATTCAGTAATCATGGTTTTCAAACCTCTCTCTCGAGCAAGCCAGAAACACGAAGGTAGAGTTGCATTTACAACTACAGCCCTTTAAATTGAACCACAATTACTGAATTATTTCTAAACAGCATTTAAACTAACAATTAGCAATACCCACAAGCTAAATCAACCCATAATCACATAATCACACCCCAAGAATTGGGGTTTTAACTAGACATCATAAAAAGATAGAAATCGTTACCAAATTGTGTTTCCATTAACTGGGTAAGATTAATTCGTCTTTACAAAGGTCCAAATTGAAGAATCTCAAAGACCCACTTCCAATTTCTCAAAAATGGAAAACTTCAATTCTTCAAAGCTAAGGAAAATATTGTCTCAAAACTCAGAGTTCTAAAAATTGAAACTAAGATTATGATAAAAGATTCATTAGATAAATACTAAACATAATGTTTGAAAATCTATTTATAGTTGCCAAAATATGTTTCGAAGGACCATTCGGCGCAGTAAGTCGGGATCACCAATCAGCTCGGCTATTGGCCCTTTGGTCAGTTCCATCGCCTTTTTGCTTTGGCCTTCAACATCCTCAAGTTCTATAACTTTGGGTGATTCAATCACTACATCGCAGAACGATTCGGTGACACGCCAACTGCTCTTTTCTCTCACCAACTTGATTTTCTCCTTTAGGGCTTGGCACACTAGAACTTTAGGCGAGGTAATAGCCAATCGGCAACTAGCCAAAGGGACTCGACGATTACCAGGCCTTCAATTCTTCGCTCTTTCATCTCGTTTTGTTCCTTTTTGCAAGTTAGTGTCCATGTTTTTCTCTTTGATCCAAATACTTGGAAATCAAGGGTTTTACATCAGTTATTTGCACAAAATAAGCATTTGAGGACACAAAATCTTTTCAAATAAAGCCCTAAATGAGTCCAAATCGTGGACTCATCAGAAAGATAAATAACCAAGGGGTCCATAATAATCCAGTCATAGAGGAGCCTAAGGAACAAGTGAATAATGAGAATGCTCAGGTTCAGGGTGATAATCTACTCGGAAATGCATTGAGGGTGCAGAACCCACCTGAACCAAGATTGCGTGATAATTACAGGGTCGACTTCAATACCGTTGAATCTGAAGGACCTATTGTTCTCCCTCCTCTACCTCCAGGGCATACATTCCTGGTGACTAGCAGTTTGATGCAGATGCTTACAACAAGGAGTTTGTTCTCTGGTATGACTTTGGAAGATCTACATGGGCACATGGCCAAGTTGAGGATTATTTGCAAGAGTTGTGTGGGTCGACCAGAGTTGGACATGAATGTCATAAGGTTGAGATTCTTCCCGCTATCACTGACCAAAGATGTTGCGGTACGGTTTTTTCTGAGCTTCCGTACAACTCAATTCACACATGGGATCAATTGCACAAAGTGTTCATGGCAAAGTATTTTCCGTTGTCCAAGAAGCTGAATCACAAGGACAAACTGAATAACTTTGTGGCACTATCACTACCTAGAGAGTCTGTGAGTAGTTCGTGGGATAGGTTCTCTGTGTTCATACGAAGTGTTCCAAATCACCGCATTAATGATGAGTCACTGAAGGAGTACTTCTACAGAGGTCAGGATGACAATGGTAAGGTTGTGCTTGATAGTATCGCTGGAGGATCATATGGTGAGTGCACTTTTGAGGAGATCGCTTAGAAATTAGAGAAGATTTCCCGAAATAATAAAGCATGGAGCACTAGAAATTCAGACACCAAAAGAAACACTTTTGTAGTTCAAGTTACACCTAGTCAATCGGTCGATGACATTCGTAAAGAGATGGTCCAGATGAGGACAGAACTTGGGTTGATGTTGAAGCATGTAAGCGGAGGTGCATAAAAGGTAAATGCGGTAAACTAACTAACTAGAACTCCACCACCACCAGATGAGGAATGATACTATGAGGAGGATGCTTACTTAGTGAATGATTAGACGGGGGGGTTTCCGAGCCAACGCCCAAGGCTCCAATTCAGATAATTGGCGCCAAGGTCGGAACTATGGTAACTACAATCGAGAGAGTCAGTATGTCTGGGACGGGAACTACAATCGCGACAACAACTACAACCGGAACAACTATGGCAACCGAAATGAGAAAGTTGGGCCTTATGTTCCACCTGCAAATTGGGAATCTGGCAATAAAGAAGTTGGGGGTAGTATGTCACGGATTGAGGATGATGCAGAAGATGATGAAAAGGTTTGACACAACTGATGAGAATGTGTAAGAGATGCGAAATGACTTGTCTGGAATTGGTCAAAAAGTTTATGTCCATGTAGTATCGATCAAGCAACTAGAGCAGCAAATGAATCAGTTGTCCATTACAGTAAACCCACGTCAGCCTAGCACACTTCCTAGCAACACCATCAAGAATCTGAAGAATGATGGGCATTGTATGGCAGTCACTACTCGAGGGGGTAAACAGACCATTGATCCACCCATGTCATTTGAGGTTGAAATTGTGGTTGAAAAGGATGATGATGAGATTGAGGTTACTGGAGAGTCCAAGAATGCTATAGAAAAGGAAGTGGAGGTAACCCAAAAAGTTGTTCCCATGCCTAGACCTCCACCTCCATTCTCACAGAGGTTGGTAAAGAAGATTGAAGAAGGAAAATACCGTAGGTTTATTACTATGTTGAAACAGCTTTCCATCAATGTTCCGTTGATAGAAGCTTTAGAGAAAATACCTGGGTATGCGAAATTTATGAAAGATTTGGTGACTAAGAAGAGGGCCGTCAGTTTTGAAGATGATGATAGGTTGAAACATTGTAGTGCTATTGCGACTAGGTCACTTGTGCAGAAAAAAGCAGATTCTGGTGTAAAAAGATGAAGAAGAATGGTGTTAGTACAAGAATGCACTAAGTATGCTAACCAAGCAAAACATGCTTTTAAAAGGACATATAGTAGGAAACTATGCATCATGCCTTTTTAGAGAAACTTCGAGAACATTTAGTACATAGGCACAATATAAACCACATACATCATCATACACACGGAAACCATTCATAATAGCACATAGAACCACTTATAACATTTTAGGCACATTCAATGCATACAATACATTACCTTCCTCTTTATCTTAACTCTTTTCCTCAAGCAACCCTTAGGGAATACTTGGTGCAATGTATCACCTTAAGGTTACCAAGGGTGAACTTACATATAGCCTTCATCAATCCAACCACATATCTTCATAGAGTCATAAGCACACCATAAGACATAGTCTTCACATAGGAACCATCACCTAAGACAACCCCCAAGTCACACTAGTGCAATGTGCAAGTAGCATCCCATTATACTACTCACACCAAGTGTTCCTAGGAAGCCACCATAGACTAGGCACATCATATTCAACAAGTCATAACATCTTCATTTAACATTAGACATAAGACCAACATACTTCATAACATCATATAAGGACTCATTCCTTTACTACATCATTAGTCATAACCCATTTAGTTCATATCATAGGTAAACCACCCTCACAACCCCTTCACAAGCTCACTTGTGCAATGTACACATGGAGTCCCATACCCCCACATATACTAAGCAAACCCATTAATAAGTCATAAGTGTAATTCACATGCATAAGCATACTTCATGTCTTGACAAAAGTATAGTCAACCTTAACATGCTTTCATATTAACATACATAGACCATAGTCTTCATTACATAAAGAGCCTAATCATAACCTCCATTAGAGTACACTTGTGCAATGCATAAGTAGGGTCCATAGTTCTACCTACACTAAGTAACTCTTCAAGAAATCATGACCAGAGTTCATATTCTTATATTAGTTCATTTATTAACTTTTGGGAGTGCCATAACCGACATAGACCGTGTGAGCTACATGAAATCCGGTGTTCTACTCCCACAACAAAATGAGAGGGTACTACTTGCTAAAGTAGGACCTACATACATAATAGCTATCCAGTGGATCCATTAAGCTAAGACCTACGGGGGCACATAGTTATGGAACAAGGAGATTGCTACTAGAAACCTTGACTTACTAGGCGTGGAGTTTCCATCTCATGAGACAACATCTATGTTGGGAACCCGGACTTGCTAAACGTAAAAGTTCTCTTGTGGGAAGCCAGACTTGCTAAACGTGAAGCACCAACTCTCATTTTTCATGTTCACTCAGTGGTAAGCTCCAACTCCCTTTTTAAACATCTTTAAGCCTTTATTTAACATTAGTTCATAAAATAGGCTTGAGGGACTTAATCCCTCATATCATATAGCTCAAAGGTTTCTAAGACGAGAATGACCTTTCATCGTAGGACCTACATTATATGAGAATGACCTTTCACATAATCATACCCTATTCATAACGTTGTCTATTTAGAGTACAATTGAGGAAACCTTTCAAGAGACTCACTTTCAAAGATTATCATAAACCATATTCATTCATTCATGTGTGTGTGTACATATGTGAGAAAGCCTTTCACATAAACACCTTTATACAACACATATTCATACCTTGGTAATCATACACTTTGCATGCATAATAAGATGTAACAGTGCATGTAAGAGTTCACCTTTCAATAGACACCATAACACATCATATTCATAGCTATACATGTAGAGTGTGTGTGTGCGCGCATATTAGTCCTCATAGTGACATATTAGCAACAACATTGATATTAAGTGTTTTTCCTTAAAAGGATCACAACACATTTACAATGTCCCCAATTCATGAGTAATTCACATATAAAGCCCTTAGGGATTCTAGACCACACACCCACACTTCATCATAGGAGACAAGGACACATTCAACATTGAATAGGTACTCCTAACATGTATATGATCAAGCATTCATATAGGGGTCACATAGGTAGGGGTCATTCCACAAAGTACCTAACATAATCAATCGTGTAGACCATACCTTATCCCTAACATTATCATTCACATTATACTCCTCATCATCAACACACTTTAAACATCATGTAGCATTGAGGATTTCATACATAACCTTCATAGCATACCTTCATAAACATATGCATCATAATCATCAATTCACTTCACATCTGTTACCTTCAAGGCCATGATCTCAACATGCATAGATAGACAAGAAGTGAACACCTCCACCGTAAGTGGATCAAACCATACAACATAAATTCTCATACTATAGACTAGAAGTTAGGTCAACTTATCAATTCTCCAAGCCATGATCATCATGGATCAATCCTCAACAATTCATAATCAATTGACATAGGTAGCAATAGGAATAAACAATGTAATTCAATATCATAAACATAGTCTAAGTACAATTCCATAAACAAAGGGCTCAAACCATAACTTTGCTCATAAGGCCATAATCCTCCACTCATCATCATACCAACAATTCAACATGAATAAGTATCGATAATCATAAGAAACATCAATACAATATAATCTAAACAGAATTTCACCAATAGAGATCATATTCACAAAGACCCACATCATACCAATTTTCGAGAATTTGGAGATCATGGGTTCTTCAAGAATTCCTTTGAAAATTGTCTTAAAACATTAATCCACATTAATTCATAATAGAATGATTTAGAAAATTGTTTGACAAGGAACCCATGTTTAGATTGAAAATTGAGAATTTTGGTCTTTGAATCACTTTTGAAAATCTTTGATAGAACTCCTTGAATGAGAGGTTATTCAAGAATCAAGAATCATCATACCTTATTATTGAAGACCCATGAAATTGAAGAAGAAATCAGCTGAAAACCCATCTTCTAGCTTGAGCTTCATCAAGGTCTTCAATGGAGTTTTTGAGAGAATCTATTTTGAGAGGGAAGGGTCAATTTGAAGAATGGGGTTAATTCTAGGTTTTGGGGTTTTAACCAACTTAAAATACCCTAAAATAGGTAGAATAATCATTTATAATAATTCCCCAAAGTACCCAAACTACCCCTCACTTAGTTGGACCTTTTTAAACAAGTCAAACTTGAGTTTTATTTTGCAGATTTCGTCGGGAAACAAGTTCACGACGCGGAGTGTTCCCAAAGTTTTTGGAAATTAAATTCGAGGTAGTAGAGTCCGCGACATGTCCGCGACGCGGACCATACATTTGACCCTTGGTGGAGCTAGTCCGCGACGCGGACATGCTCCCTCCAAGCACAACTTCAAGCTGCCTTGACACTTGCTTGGCCAAGGTTGGGGTCCTCCTCGGTGACCTTAGGGTGGCCCCCGGGGCGTCGCATCCGAACGTTTTGACCCTAAAAACATTTATTAAGACACAAGGGTCACCTCCACTGATTTTAGACTCCAAACAACACATAAAAACATGAACAACATATTAGAACACACCAACAGTAAAAGACTAGTTTTGAACGTCTTGGTCGTCCCTTGATGTTTGACTTCCAAACTCTTTAAAAGTGACTTAAAAGGCTATTCTTCATTATTTTGACAAGTTATTAATGCATAAAACCCATGTGAGGCTCTACTTTATCCTACTTCATTTTGAGGGTTGTTACAATATCCCCCACTTAGGAACATTCGTCATCGAATGACACTTAAAACACTTTGAGGACTCAATGACCCAATTAGCAGCTCACAATACGCAACATACAACATCAACATAAGAGCACACATCAAGGAGGAATATCAACTCCACATAAAAGGCTAAAAACAACTTTGTGCAATTCAAGAAAGTAGCAACACATCTACCAACTCCTTATGCATAAACTTTATTATTTCTCATTTCATTGGAGGAACTTCCTTCTCCAAATCATCACTATGCTTAAAACTCTTTACTTCTCATAAGTATAGGAGGAACTACCTTCTCCATATTCAATGAGCATCAACATATATATTAAGCAATCAACAAGACATTTCTTTAACAAGACAACATCAAGCATGCTCATTACAACTCTCATGAAGTCAACATCACACAACATCTATGGGTGCAATTTCAACCATGAGAAATAAAGTTTGTGAAAACTCAAAATACAACTTAAGCATGAATTTTCACAAAAATATTCACATACAAGGAAATCATGTCATAATCATCATTCTCATTTCAAACACCAAGGAAACACAACATGCAACTATCTCATTAAAGCACGTTATGCAACTTTATCATAAGAAATCATTTAAGCATGCACTTCAAATCAACTCATGCACTACCAACAAGTTGAAACTTTATTCACCGACTCATAATGCATCAACCACATAGGCCTTTCTCAGGTTCATAGGAGGAACTACCTTCTCCTAAGCATGACATGATATTTACCCCTTTTATATCATCATAGGGTCCATAATGCAATGGCTTTCAAGTGCACACATAGACATGATCAACATTTCCACTCATGAGGCAATTAAGCAATTATACTAGTTGACCCGAACATGAGGATTATAGATCATCTACTAGTCTTATCATTTAATCATCATACTATCAAAAACATACATGTCATTACCATGTTTAGTTATCTTCAAGGAGGACTACCTTCTCCTAGTCACAACATACACATATGGCATCATAAAACTCATAAGCAAGCATTACACAAAGGTCAATTCTTTTAAGGAGAATTCCAACTTCTAACCTAAGCATGCTCATACTCTCTTCCTCATGAAGTCAAGAGTGCATTCACCATATAAAGATGCATATTGACATGAGAAACATGAATTTTATTACAAAATTCCATTTGTATGTAATAAGAATCCTTCAAAACATGCATAACATAGTGTCTTTTAAACATGCATAACATATGGAGATCATGCAACTCATAATCATATGCAAGACTCCAAAACATGAACAAGCTACTAGGAACTCTTTGGTCTCAAGCTTGAATAAGAATAGAAGGAAAAGATAAGGATATCAACAACCTTACTACTCACTCATCATCCCCCACTTAGGGTAAACCCATCTAAGAGCACATTAAAGTAACCAAGAGAACTATCACTTACCAATTAAGCACAATGTCCCCCTTTTGGGATCAAGTTATGCAAACTCCTTTAATCATTACCTTCTTCATCTCTAAGGTAGGAACCATTCTCCACTAATCTTCACTATACTCCCTTAGGTGAGGATTTCAAGAATCCAAAAAAATGAGTATCTATACCACTCCACTTCATATTATCACCCAAAGTGGTTCTCAATATGGAGAACTCAAGGAAGTTCAATGTACAATTATTAAGGGCACTCAAAACCTTACCATCTAGGCACATTATCCCCACTTGGGGTGAGCTTAATCAACTCTTTATCACATCATACCCTTATCATCACCTTTGGTGTAACTTTCCGCTCAACCATGCCTGGTATTATCTAAACACCCTCTTGAATGACCATAGTTAAGATCAACCTTACAAGACAACTATCCTCTTTAGAGTTGGTCAACCTCTATTCTCTTGTCCTTCCCATGAACTAAGGGGTACATGCAACTCTCCAAGTTAACCTTAGAGCAAAACACTATCCCAACTCATGGAACAAAGCCCCTTTTTCCACACTTAGGACAAGCCTACACAAGAACTCTGATTCACACAAGGACAACCATGAAGCATAACTTATAAGAAAAAGGCAACTTTCAACTCACACTAGTTACCACATTCCTTCAAATCTCCTCAAATTTAACCATGACTTTCTACTATCATTACCCATCACCATAAAGCAACTCATTATCCTAAAAAGGATTTCATTCTTACCATATGAAAAGTACACCACCATATGACATTTTCAATGTAATGCTCCCAACCTGATAGGTCACACATAGCCATGATTGGCATCACAATACAATTTCCAAATCTACCTTCATATAAATACTCATATAGTCACCACATCATAACAAGCATTAAAACTCACCTTTTCTTCCCTCGATCCTTGCAACATCACCCCTTCCAAGTAATCACATCCAGAAGACCACTGGACAAGGGAAAATAAGAGAGAGAAATCATAGGGAGTTAAGCTCTATGGCACGACACAAGAGTAATGAAGAAAGTGAAACTTCTATCGTCTTATAGCCTCTCGGTCATAGATGTGTCGTGACTCACATCGATGAACAAGACTCTACTAGACGCGGCTCATGAGACGTTGAATCCTAAGACCATTTTCATAACCTTATGCTCTGATACCAAGATTGTAACGACCCGAGAGCACCCCTATCGTTACCAGCGTATTCGACCTCTCGGAGGTCTTATACAAGCCCTTAGCATTAGTCATAGCATTTATCATAGAAAAATAGCGGAAAATTTAAAACTTTTTCATAATATAACACAAGACTTAAATGTCACCTCTTTAAACCTTTAATACAAAATCGAAATACTACGTCCAAGGTAGCCATCTTAAAACATGACTACAACACAAGAGGGACACAGCCCTTACAACACAAAACAAACTACTATCAAGTACAGAGAACTTAAGGAAACTCTTTAACATAAAAGTCATTGAATATTTAAGGACACACCCGAACTTGGGAATAATAAGCCAAGCTCATCACTTCTAGGAAAGACCCTTTATCACCATCACTACACTTGGTGTAAAAAGATGAAGAAGAATGGTGTTAGTACAAGAATGCACTAAGTATGATAACCATGCAAAACATGCTTTTAAAAGGACATTTAGTTGGAAACTATGCATCATGCCTTTTTAGAGAAACTTCAAGAACATTTAGTACTTAGGCACAATATAAACCACATACATCATCATACACACGGAAACCATTCATAATAGCACATAGAACCACTTATAACATTTTAGGCACATTCAATGCATACAATACATTACCTTCCTCTTTATCTTAACTCCTTTCCTCAAGCAACCCTTAGGGAATACTTGGTGCAATGTATCACCTTAAGGTTACCAAAGGTGAACTTACATATAGCCTTCATCAATCCAACCACATATATTCATAGAGTCATAAGCACACCATAAGACATAGTCTTCACATAGGAACCATCACCTAAGACAACCCCCAAGTCACACTAGTGCAACGTGCAAGTAGCATCCCATAATACTACTCACACCAAGTGTTCCTAGGAAGCCACCATAGACTAGGCACATCATATTCAACAAGACATAACATCTTCATTTAACATTAGACATAAGACCAACATACTTCATAACATCATATAAGGACTCATTCCTTTACTACATCATTAGTCATAACCCATTTAGTTCAATCATAGGTAAACCACCCTCACAACCCCTTCACAAGCTCACTTGTGCAATGTACACATGGAGTCCCATACCCCCACATATACTAAGCAAACCCATTAAAAGTCATAAGTGTAATTCACATGCATAACATACTTCATGTCTTGACATAAGTAAAGTCAACCTTAACATGTTTTCATATTAACATACATAGACCATAGTCTTCATTACATAAAGAGCCTAATCATAACCTCCTTAGAGTACACTTGTGCAATGCATAAGTAGGGTCCATAGTCTACCTACACTAAGTAACTCTTCAAGAAATCTGACTAGAGTTCATATTTTTATCTTACTTCATTTCTTAACTTTCGGGAGAGATTGCCAAAATCGACATAGACCATGTGAGCTACATGGAATCCGGTGTTCTACTCCCACACCGAAAAGAGAGGGTACTACTTGCCAAAGTAGGACCTACATACATAATATCTATCTAGTGGATCCACTAAGCTAAGACCTACGGGGGCACGTAGTTATGGAACAAGGAGATTGCTACTAGAAACCTTGACTTACTAAGCGTGGAGGTTTCCATCTCATTAGACAACATCTATGTTAGAACCCAGACTTGCTAAACGTGAAGATTCTCTTGTGGGAAGCCGGACTTGCTAAACGTGAAGCCCCCACTCTCATTTTTCATGTTCACTCGGTGCTAAGCTCCAACTCCCTTTTTAAACATCTTTAAGCCTTTATTTAACATTAGTTCATAAAATAGGCTTAGGGACTTAATCCCTCATATCATATAGCTCAAAGGTTTCTAAGATGAGAATGACCTTTCATCATAGAACCTACATTATGTGAGAATGACCTTTCACATAATCATACCCTATTCATAACATTGTCTAGTTTAGAGTACAATTGAGGAAACCTTTCAAGAGACTCACTTTCACTAGATTATCATAAACCTTATTCATTCATTCATGTGTGTGTACATATGTGAGAAAGCCTTTCACATAAACACCTTATACAACACATATTCATACCTTGTAATCATACACTTTGCATGCATAATAAGATGTAACGGTGCATGTAAGAGTTCACCTTTCAATAGACACCATAACACATCATATTCATAGCTATACATGTAGAGTGTGTGTGTGCGCATATTGGTCCTCATAGTGACATATTAGCAACAACATTGATATTGAGTGTTCTTCCTTAAAGGATCACAACACATTCACAATGTCCCCAATTCATGAGCAATCACATATAAAGCCCTTAGGGATTCTAGACCACACACCCATACTTCATCATAGGAGACAAGGACACATTCAACATTGAATAGGTACTCCTAACATGTATATGATCAAATATTCATATAGGGGTCATATAGGTAGGGGTCATTCCACAATAGTACCTAACATAATCAATCATGTAGACCACACCTTATCCCTAACATTATCATTCACATTATACTCCTCATCATCAACACACTTTAAACATCATGCTAGCATTGAGGATTCGTACATATCTTCATAGCATAACTTCATAAACATATGCATCATAATCATCAATTCACTTCACATTTATTGCCTTCAAGGCCATGATCTCAACATGCATAGATAGACAAGAAATGAACACCTCCACCATAAGTGGATCAAACCACACAACATAAATTCTCATACTATAGACTAGAAGTTAGGTCAACTTACCAATCTCCAAGCCATAGTCACCATGGATCTATCCTCAATAATTTATAATCAATTGACATAGGTAGCAATAGGAATCAACAATGTAATTCAATATCATAAACATAGTCTAAGTACAATTCCATAAATAAAGGGATCAACCCATAACTTTACCCATAAGGCTATAATCCTTAACTCATCAATATACCAACAATTTAACATGAATAAGTATAGATAATCATAAGAAACATCAATACAATCTAATCTAAAGATAATTTCACCAATAGAGATCATATTTACAAAGACCCACTTCATATTCCAATTTTCGAGAATTTGGGGATCATGGGTTCTTCAAGAATCCTTTGAAAATTGTCTTAAAAACATTAATTCCACATCAATTCATCAATAGAATGATTTAGAAAATTGTTTGACAAGGAACCCATGTTTAGATTGAAAATTGGGAATTTTGGTCTTTGAATCACTTTTGAAAATCTTTGATAGAACTCCTTGAATGAGAGGTTATTCAAGAATCAAGAGTCAACATACCTTAATTATTGAAGACCCATGAAGTTGAAGAAGAAATCAGTTGAAAACCCATCTTCTAGCTTGAGCTTCATCAAGGTCGTCAGTGGAGATTTTGATAGAATCTATTTTGAGAGAGAAGGGTCAATTTGAAGAATGGGGTGTAATTATAGGTTTTGGGGTTTTAACCAACTTAAAATACCCTAAAATAGGTAGAATAACCGTTTATAATAATTCCCCAAAGTACCCAAACTACCCCTCACTTAGTTGGACCTTTTTAAACAAGTCAAACTTGTGTTTTATTTTCGCAGATTTCATCGAGAAACAAGTTCGTGACGCGGAGGTGTTCCCACTAGTTTTTTGGAAATTAAATTCAAGATAGTAGAGTCCACGACATGTCCGCGACGTGGACATGCTCCCTCCAAGCACAACTTCAAGTTGCCTTGGCAGCTTGCTTGGCCAAGGTTGAGGTCCTCCTCGGGGACCCTTAGGGTGGCCTCCAGGGCGTCGTATCCAAACGTTTTGACCCTTAAAATATTTATTAAGACACTTGGGTCACCTCCACTGATTTTAGACTACAAACAACACATAAAAACATGAACAACATACTATAACACACCAACACGTAAAAGACTAGTTTCTAAACGTCTTGGTCGTCCCTTGACGTTTGACTTCCAAACTCTTTAAAATTGACCTAATAGGCTATTCTTCATTATTTTTGACAACTTATTAATGGATAAAACCCATGTGAGGCTCTACTTTATCCTACTTCATTTTGAGGGTCGTTAAAGGTAGATTTTGTGATACTTGATTGTGAGGTTGATTTTGAGGTTCCCATCATCGTTGGGAGACCATTCCTTGCTACTGGGCGCGCCTTGGTATGGAGAGAGGGCAGATGAAGTATCAATTGAATAGTGACAAGGTAACTTATAATATCATTTGGTCCATGAAGTAGGAAAGCGATCTCAAGTAAATGTCAGTGGTGAATCATATTGTGAAGCAAGGTTCTGATGTGTCTATTGAAGAGAGGTTGGGAGTTGATGCACTTGTAGCGGTAATTATGCATTTTGAGGGTGATGGTATTGAAGATTATGATGAGTTAGTTGCCGCACTTGATAGGTTCAAATTTCATTCCAAACCGGAGAAATTGGAGTTAGATATGAAGAATCACGACTCTCCACCCGCAAAATTATCTGTTGAAGAGGCTCCAAAATCAGAGCTTAAGGCTCTACCATCACATTTGAGGTATGTATTCTTAGGGAGAGATGGAACTTTACCGGTCATCATTGCGGTCGATCTGAGTGAGGTTCAAGTTGAGGCATTGGTTTCTGTGTTGAAGAGGTTCAAGATGCTATTGGTTGGACTATTGCGGACATTATTGGGATTCCTCCTAGCATTTGTTCTCATAAAATCCAACTCATGTTGGATCACAAGCCTAGTATCGAGCACCAAAGGAGACTAAATCTGCTTATGCAAGAGGTAGTGAAAAAGGAAATCATCAAGTGGTTGGATGTTGGAGCATATCCCATTGTAGATAATAGTTGGGTTTGTCATGTTCAGTGTGTGCCTAAGAAATGTGGGATTACTGTGGTTCCTAATGAGAAAAATGAGTTTGTTCCGATGCGGCCAGTGACTGGATGGAGAGTATGCATGGACTACCGGAAATTGAATGCTTGGACAGAAAAGGACCATTTCCCTATGTTATTCATAGATTAGATGCTGGACCACCGTGCTGGTAAGGGTCGGTATTGCTTTCTTTATGGTTATTCGGGCTACAGTCAAATCTCCATACCTCCGGAAGACCAAGAGAAAACCACATTCACTTGCCCTTATGGGACTTTCGCCTTCAAATGGATGTCACTTGGGTTGTGTAACGCTCCAGCGACCTTCCAGCGTTTCAGGATGTTGATATTTTCATATATGGTGGAGGACACTATTGAGGTATTTATGGATGATTTCTCTGTGGTAGGTGTTGTCTGATACATTTGTCCGAGGTACTGAAACGGTGTGAAGAGTGTAATCTTGTGCTCAATTGGGAAAAGTGCCACTTCATGGTGAAATAGGGGATCGTTCTGGGTCATCGGATTTCTGAGAAGGGTATTGAGGTTGATAGAGCTAAAGTTGAGGTAATAGAAAAGCTTCCACCACCTATATTTGTTAAAGGTGTTAGAAGTTTTCTTGGGCATGCAAGCTTTTATAGGAGGTTCATCAAGGATTTCTCCAAAATTGCACACCCATCGTGCAAATTGCTCGAAAAGGAGTGTAAGTTTGATTTTGATGATGCTTGTCTGAGAGCATTTGGAGAGTTGAAAGCAAAGCTAGTTTCTGCACCTATCATTATTTCACCGGATTGGGGGCAACCGTTCGAAGTGATGTGTGATGCGAGTGGAGTGGCGCTTGGTGTGGTATTGGAACAGAGGCAAGAGAAGATTCTTCATCCTATTTACTATGCCAGCAAAGCTCTGAATGTGGCTCAAAAGAACTACACGGTGACTGAACAAGAACTCCTTGTTGTGGTTTTCGCATTCAAGAAATTTCAATTCTACTTGCTTGGTACTAAGGTCATAGTGCATACTGACCATTCTGCAATAAGGTATTTGATGGCTAAGAAGGATGCAAAACTGAGGTTGATTAGATGGGTATTGTTGCTGCAAGAGTTCAATTTTAAGGTGAAAGATAGAAAGGGGACAGAAAATCAAGTTGCCGATCATTTTTCCAGATTAGAGGAGGAAGTTATGCTCAAGCTAGGAGATGGGGTTGAAATTAATGATGATTTTCTAGACGAACAGGTATTGGCTGTTTCTCATGATCTAATTCCTTGGTTCGCAGACTTTGCTAACTACTTGGCAAGTGATCTGGTTCCATCGGATTTGTCTTTTCACCGAAGGAAAAAGTTTATGCATGATGTGAAGAAGTTCGTTTGGGATGACCGTATTTGTTCTGTATTTGTGTTGATGGGATTATTCGTCGTTGTGTGCCCGAGGTTGAGATGATGAGTATACTAGAGGCGTGTCATTTATCGCTTGTTGGTAGGCATCATAGTGGTATTCAGACTGCTCATAAAATCTTGCAATGTGGGTATTACTGGCCTACCATCCACCAAGATGCTCATGATTTCGCCAAGTCTTGTGATCGTTGCCAAAGAGAAGGAGGAATTTCAAAGAGGAAAAAGCTTCCTATTAATCTGATATTGGTGATTGAATTGTTTAATGTATGGGGCCTTGACATTATGGGTCAATTTGTGAGTTCACATGGGATGAAGTATATTCTTGTTGCGGTTGATTATGTGTCGAAATGGGTGGAAGCAATTGTGCTTTCAAACAATGAAGGGAAAAGTGTCACCGCATTCCTGAAAAAGAGTATCTTCTCCAGATTTGGTACACCTAGGGCGATTATCAGTGATGGAGGTTCCCACTTTTGTAATAAGTTGTTCAAGGTGTTGCTAAAGAAATATGGAGTCCGTCACAATATAGTTACTCTTTACCATCTGCAGTCTAGTGCGCAAGTTGAAGTGTCAAACAGAGAGATCAAGCAGATTCTTGCAAAGACTGTGAATGTCAATAGAACGGACTGGTCAAGGAGGCTCTATGGGCCTATCGCACAGCATTCAAGACTCACATAGGTATGTCCCCCTACCAACTTGTATATGGGAAGCCATGTCATTTGCCGGTAGAGCTAGAGCATAAGGCCATGTGGGCGCAAAAAAATTGAATTTGGATTGGGGCACCGCATCGAGTCAAAGAGTGAATGACATAAATGAGCTTGATGAGTTTCGCCTAAAAGCGTATGAAATTTCAGCCTTGTACAAGAAGAAGATGAAGAAGTATCATGATCAAAATATTAAAAAGCGTGAATTTTTGTGGGTGATCTGGGGCTTCTATTCAACTCAAGGTTGCGCTTGTTTCCTGGCAAATTCAAGTCCAAGTGGACCGGGCCATTCATAGTCACTCAAGTGTTCCCACATGGAGTGGTCGTGCTCGAGAACAATGAGGGAACAAGGTTCAAGGTGAATGGGCAAAGGATCAAAGTATACAAAGGGAAGTTGGAGAGTGTGCAAGAAGTGATTGAGGCCTACTACCTTGATGAAGTCTGAGAAATCAAGAGGCCTACGTCGTGCCACGACATTAAATCAAGCTTTGCTTGGGAGGCAACCCAAGATGTACAATCTAGCCAACTATAGGTTTTTCTCTTCGATTTAGGAGTTTTCTTCTTTTATTTTAATTTTGTAATTCTTTAGATAGGTGTATTATTTTTGTATTAGTGTTGGCTAGATATATAAGAGGGTCTGTGTCAAGAAAATGTTTAAAAAAAAGGAGTCCTAATGGTTGCTACGTGTGCAGGGGCAAAAGCTGAATCTGCAAAAAAAGCCCACAGCTCAGCCTCCACTTGAGGCTACACTAGTTCAGGGCTTTTTTGTGGACATCTCCGAGATCATCCTCCGCAGGTTCATCTATGGCCCGGATAGAACTTTTCCCATCAATACAACAGAGCTAGACTATCGCAAGGGCATCATCCGGAGTGGGGCATTTCAGAGGAATGTCGAGAAGCGAGAGTCACTTATTATGTGGCTAGCAAGACATCTTGCTTCTAATAAAGAGCGTGTCGAGTGGGTCCAGACCCCGAGTTTGGGTATTAAGAAGGCGACCCTGACCTTTGTCGTTAAATTTTTCTGGTTGCTGGTGCGTAATCGAGTATCCCAAACTCAAGCGGATAATTTGCTCACATGGGACCGAGCAGTGATAGTTGCAGCCATGGTAGTGGGAGTTGAGGTTGATTTTGTCTATATACTGATCGAGGTGATCCATGAGAGGGCCTTCAAGGCCACCAACACTTTGCCTTTCCCTTGTCTCATCTTCCAGCTTTGCAGGGACTCCGGTCTACTAGTTTGGCATTGTGACCGATTGCTTCAAGCAACCAAGACTTTTGATATAAGCCTTATTTGGGATGAGGCCAATGCAGTTGCACCTCACAGGGAACCACAGGTTGAGGTGCCACCATTGGGTGATGATCTTGTAGCGGATGTGGATCAGATGCAAGACGATGACACTACTCCTCCAGCCACTACCACAGATGCCTAGGCTTCTCTGTCTCCGGCCGCCAGCTAGGCCCCTACCTCGTCCAGAGCCACCCACTCTTCCGGTTCCACTGCCATCCCTTTAGCTCGAGTACAGAGGCTAGAGGCACATATGGCCACTCTGCTTCAGCATGTGAGGCCATGGATGCAGCGTGCTATAGCGGAATCTGAGGTTAGGGTTAAGCAGCGGATGGAGGTATGATGGACCAGAAAGTCCAGGCCATTCATTAGTGCATGGATGCCTTTGAGTTGAGAGTCCTAGATAGGTCGGCCCCGACTATTGATCTGACCACTCTCCAGAAAGAGATAGAGAGGCTCTGTGTTGATGTCATTGTACATCTCTCTCCACCAAAGATTGAGCCAGAGTCTACCCCTATGGCACATGTTGATGATACGGTGTTGAGTGCCCTATTCGAAGATGGTATGCCGCTGCCAGATTCTTCCCGTACTGCTGGAAAAATCCCCCACTCCGGTCATACTTCTGATGACACTGAGGATGGGAGAGCTAGCAAGAGGGAGTGCCAGCAGACTAAGGCGGCCTAGAAGGCATCCATAGTTGACAAGGAGATGCGACAACAATGCGCTAGGGAGAAAGGTGTTGGTGCCTCTAGCAGTTTGAGCACTACTGATGGTACGGTAAGAGTTTATGATAGCACTACTGAAGGTGTTGAGAGGGTAGATGGGAGTGCTACTGATGGCGTTCCGAGTGTTAATCCAGTGGGCTCGGGGAAACCGGACCCACCCGTTGCTTGAGTGGTCTTCGGCGCATATGCGCCACACATTTGCTTCACTCTATCCTTTACTTTGTATTTTTTTTGCATTGGATACAATCTCACTTTATTTTGTTGGGGGTGGGGTAAACAGATTGTGAGTGATAGGGTGAAGTCTGAGTAAACCCAACTCATAATCCTCTCTTGGGGTTTTCTTTCCTGTGTTATTTTCCCCCGAAGAGACTGTTTTAATTTTTGTTGAACCGGCATGTTTAGGAATGTATGTGTAGGAGTAAGTAGAAAAATGAAAGCATGATGGCATGAATAGCATGAGAAAAATGATCCCTGTCCAAAAATGTTCAATTGTGCTAGATTTATAGTCTTGATGAGTTGAATGTGTTAGATCTCAATGTGACATGATAAGAACCGATTTGACCTCATGACTTAAGCTTAAACTTGAACTGGGTAATCTGATAATCTGATAATGAAACAATGTGCCAAGAGTGTGAGAAAAGTTGAATGTTCAGACAGTTTGTGCCAATCTAGAACTTGCCATGTTGGTCCTGCTAAGATGATCTAGGCTAGAAGTTGGGAAGTGATCATAGGCCCTTGTTCAAATTAGTCCACTTAAGACTAAAATGATCCAACCAAATGAAATCAATGTTCCCTTTGATCCAAATGTTTGATCCTTAAATAGACCATTTCTTTTGATTCACCTAACTCACCTTCCCTAAAATAATTGCCTTGGCCCCGGTCCCTTCTTGGACATGTGCACCTTGACTTAGGCCAAAAGCCTAAGTTGAGGGTGACTAATGCAAAAAAAATTACCTCAATCTTGGCCCTGGTCCGACATCGGATATTATGCACCTCAACTAACATAAAATCCATAAGTTGAGGGTGGTTATGAAAGAGGAAACCGAAAGAAAAAGAGGTATGAATAGAGTTTTGTGTTGAAAAGAGAAAAAGAAAAGATAGAAGGGGATGTGACTTAGTGCAAAAGAAGCAAAAAGATGATAAAAAAATTGCTGAAAAAAATTAAGTGAAAGAAAAAAAAAAGTGAAAAATAAGAGCCGCAAAATCAAAAGTCACATCCATGTTGAAAAGAGTCAAGGGAAAGAAAGTAAAAGGAAAGTATGTCAAAATAGGCTGAGAAAAGAGGTAAAAGCCAATGTAATATCAAGGAGGGAAGAAAGTCACTAAAATGTACCCAAATGTACCACACCTGACCCTGAGCCTACGTTACAAGCTAAAGAAAGTCCTATAGTTATCCTAGCAAATAATTTGGAGATTCTAAGCAGTGAAAATAAGGGCAAGCCTATGGTATTGAGCACTAACTTTACTTCAAGTCACTTCTGAGCGTGAGTGTTGCATGAATCCTAAAAAAACTCAAAATTCATATATTCTGTGTGAAAAGGATTTTGTTTGAAGTGAGGGCACTAGTTACATTGTCAGAAAGTTGGTACCTTGGTGATTGTGAAAAGTGTATGTTTTGGTGTCTATTGGTCGATCTTAGTCATATCTTGATCTGCATGAGTTAGCTTGTTGAGTCTAACAGAAAAAGATTTGCACTAAGAAAATGGAGTGGATTGAAATGGCCATGTGATTGCTTGAATTTGTATTGCTGCTTCTACAGAAGTGTCGTTTAGAGTGTTAGTGTGTCGCTTGAGGATAAAAAACATGTTTAAGTTGAGGGTGTTGATATACCGTGAGTTTACGGTATTTTTAATACATTTCACTTAAGATTTGTGTGTGTCTAGGGCCATTTTGTATTAGAAATAATGGGTTTTGTATCATGTTTGCAGGAAATAGGCTTGGACGTGGTAAAGTGAGATGACAACTGAAAATCTGCAGAAGTGGCCACCCACGGAGGGACCTACAGACCGTAGGTCCTATGACGATCTGTCAATGGTGGGCGTAGATAGGAGCTTCAGGGAAGTCTGACCAAGTGTGGAACAACAAAGCAACCTACGGACCGTAGGTCGACCTACAGGCCGTCCTGCACATCCGTAGAAGATGAACTAGGAGTCGAAGTTCCAATACTTGATGAAAATCCTAAGTGTGGAGCCACGGAAGAGGACCCACAGACCGTAGGTCAACCTACGGTCCGTCCTGCACGTCCGTCAGTGATGAACTGGGAGTTGAAGGTTCCAGGTCTTGCAGAAAAAGTCTAAGTGTTGACCAACGGAGGGGACCTACGGACCGTAGGTCGACCCACGGTCCATAGGTCGAGTCGTCGATCAAAGCCGCGTCGAGAAAGTTTATTTCCTTATTTTGTTTCCTTTTTGTTTAAGACATGTTTTTCTATAAATAAGGTATGTAAACCTCATTTTTTGGGGTTAGACACTATTGTTTACTTTTAGTCCTTGGTATTTTCTTGGGAATTAACTTGCAAACTTTAGCAATTTGATTTTCAGATTTCGGTTTATAAGATTTTTGCTACGAAATTCAATTGGAGATTACGAGTTTCTTCTACTTTAAACGTAAGTTCATGAATTCTCTTTATCAAAATATGAATTGTGTTCTTTCAAGCATGAGTAACTAAATCCACAACTAGGGTTGTGGTGAGCAATTAACAACGTATGAATAGTAACTAAGTAATTCTTGAATAATGTTTATGCATGTATTGGTAATTCTTTCGCTTAGAAGTCTTTTTAACGAGTGCACGCGTTAGAACTCGCATTGTTGCTACTTGTCGGACCAAGGAGGTAGTTAATAAGAAAAGAATTATCAACAGAGATTTAGTGTGATACTATCTAATAGTCTAATGTCAATTGGTGCGAGGGTGAAAACTAAGTCATACATTGATGTGATGTCTAATATGAACTAAATGTAAAGGTTATAGTACAAGAAAAACAGCCGAAGGAAGGGATATATGGTCCCAGAAAGTCCAATTCTGGTCCCAAATAGTCTTTTGAGACGGGAAATGGCTGGTCGCCACCCATCCTAAAATGCATCTTCGCTAAAGTCAATTGGGAAGGGTCTCTTTAACTAGTCGCTAAATGTTTTTAAAGACGGAATCAAAGCAGGTCGCCAAAACATTTTTAGAGACTAGATATCTCGTCCCAAATAGATAATTTTATTCTTTGAAAACTAGTCATTTTTGGTCATTAAATCCCTTTAGAGACTAGCAACGAACTCGTCCTAGATTACTCTTTAGGGATGAGCAACTACCTCATCCTAGATTACTTTTTCTTGACGTGCAACCACGTCGTCCTAGACTATTTTTCGCGACAAGTAACACCTCGTCCTAGTTGAACCTTTAGGGACAAGTAGTTGTCTCATCCTAGATTAAACTTTTAGAGACAAGAAAATATCTCGTCTTAGATGAACTTTCAGAGACGAGCAAAAGTTTTGGTCTTTAATTGACCACCAATGATTCGGGATCTTCATTTCACAAATGTATTATATGTTCTACCAATAAATATAAGATTTCTACGTTAAATCTCCATAAAAAAGGCTGATATTAATATAAAAATAGGTAAAAACCCTATGGTGTAAGTTTCAATATTTAATTAACAAAATAAAACTTAGCAAATTAACAATATCCCGAGCTAGACTATGATTAAATGTTTCGCACAACTTTCCTAGCAAAATAATAATGGTCGTGTGCGTCTTCTAAACTGGCATCTTGAGTTGTAGTTTGAATCTTCAAAAAAGAACTCTAAAGTACATCAGGGGCTATCTAGAAATATCAACAAGCTGCAAGAGCATAAGAAAAATTGATTAAGAAAACTTTGAAATGCATTCACAAGGAATCCAAATCTATATCAGAAGCACAAATTCAGTGACATAAGCTAGTACAAATGGAGAAACTCTCCACCAAAAAGATTTATATTTTGTTTTAGGGGAAACAAGTTGTTGTGGAGGAGGAACTAAACAAGTATGATATCGGTGTTTCAGGAAGACACGAGCAGGTTATTATTGTAGCAAGGGAAACAAACAAGTTATCATTGTTTTCTTCTTATCATTAATCCTTGTAGGAGCCAAAGAATCTCAAACTGTGTGCCTGCAATTGTACGTGTAGAAAATGAAAAACAGAGATAAAGAAGGCAATAATATTTTAAACAATTCTAATGATACATGTTTTGTTCTAGACTGTTAAGGAATTTAGTTTCGAAACTTGGTGCTTTTGTAGAAACTCTACATGGACAAGATGAGTGTAATAACATAACTGTTAAAGTACCTACATTGGCTACCAAGTAGCCCTATTGTCTAGCAAGCTAATATTACAAATCAAGAAACTCGTTTAGGTAGTCAAAACTTAGTTAACAAGAAACATACTAGCCGGCACATCAGAATGAGCTCCAATCTAACTGTTATAATTCACTTACAGGCTAAAGCTGAATACATATCAATTTTTCAATTTCTGACTGGAAAAGAAACAACACAAACAGTAAAATAACTGGGAACAGCTGAAGCATTTCAGATGTGGTAGCTATTACTACTGTTATAGCTGCTATTGTTACACATTTCTCAATAATATTTGTAACATAATTCAGTTTCCTCGAATTTTTTCATGTTTTATCAACGAAATTAGCTCTATCCCAACATTTGTATCAAGATTCATAAGCGACATAACATTATTGAATGCGTATCAGTTTTCCAATTTCTGACTGGAGAAGAAACAACACAAATAGTAAAATAACTTGGAACAACTGAAGCATTTTAGATGTGGTAGCTTTTACTACTATTATAGCTGCTATTGTTACGCATTTCTCAACAATATTTGCAACATAATTCAGTTTGCTCGATTTTTTTCTTGTTTTATCAACGAAATCAGCTCTATCCCAACATCTGTATCAAGATTCATAAGCGACATAGCATTATTGAATGTGTCATCTATATATGAACACCTTGGAGATGTCCAATATCTAAACCATTTTCCATTATCAATCCAACAAACAAAAAATTTCCCAATCCATATAATGAATCATAATAGAAAAACCTCAAGCTATAAAGCGTTTGTCCAGTAACTGAGGGACGAAGTTTATAAACTATTAATTCCATTAATGATCATTACTATTTATATTGAGCATCACTTTGTATATAGGTGATCAAACAGCCACTGACTAAGAGAAAAAAATCACCCAACAAAGAACCTCAGAAGTGAAGAAATTCCTTTAAACACGATCAATCATCTTATTCTTGTAAGCATGACAGTAATATAAGAGTTCATACATACACTAAATTCTTAAACGACTATCCACAAATAGAGTTTGGTATATTTTTACTTACTTGGTCGGCAAAAACAAGTCAGTGGTCATTCAAATGATACTGGTGATGTCATATGCGGGTCATGCGAATGTTGAGCAGTAAAAAATTCCTTCATTTTTCTTATTTCTTTCAGCTCATCTTCTATGGTAGACAAGCGATCATTCAACGATTTGTTTTCCTCATTCAACTATTAAAACGTATTAGAGGTAATTTGCATCAGTTCTATTACTTCTTTTATCTTTCATGAGCTCGAGTAAATTTCATCGTGAACATATGATCAATTCTTTAGGCACACACTATAAACTATGATATAAGAAGAAAACAATCAACAAATCAAATTTAAAGAAGAAAAAAACAACACGTCAAAGAGGAGGAATAACATAGATACTAGAAGACAGAAATCAGAGAACCAGTTAGAAAAAAATAGTTGAATGTTTAAGCATCTGTTAGAATGTATCTTCTTGAAAGATATTGAGTTATCAAAGTTTAAGACCCAGACGAAACTATCACTTTTTGAACCTTCAATGTGCAGCACCACATGAGGTCATTTGCATCAATTCTATTTCGTTTGACATATTTTATCAGTTTCAAAACCAAACGAATATATAACTTTTTCACTTTTCAAGCTGTAACATACTGTATTCACTTTTCTCTCAGGCTCCTTCAGTCTTAAAAGTTGTACAATAGTTCACATATAATTCATAATGGATTTCTCAACTTGAACGCCACTCTATTTATATTATCTTTGAATATTGTTTTACCTAATTGGGTTCTTAGTGCCTCTTTCCAAGTGAAAGAACTTATGCAAATGACCAGCAGCTATTAAAAAAAAGAGCTGACGCAAATGACCACCAACTATAAAACTGAATCTTTCTAAAAAAAATGATTAGCAGCTATAACTCAAGCAGCTATTAAAAAAAGAGCTAATGCAAATGACCAGCAACTATAACACTGAATCTTTGTAAAAAAAATGATCAGCAACTATAACTCAAGCAGTTATTACAAAAAAAAAAAAGAACTGATGCAAATGACTAGCAACTATAAAACTGAATCTTTCTAAAAAAACTATCAGCAGCGATAACTCAAGCAGCTATTACAAAAAAGAGCTGATGCAAATGACCAGCAACTATAAAACTGAATCTTTCTAAGAAAAACATCAGCAGTTATAACTCAAACCAGAAGATCTATAATTCGAACAACACAAACAACAAATCGACTTTATAGAAAGAAACAAAAAAACTCACAGAAGTGGATGCATACCTAAGACTCGATTGAATAGAAGATATAGATTGAGTTGAGATCGCTACTAAGCCTTTGCTTTCTATGTTCTGAGAAAACACAGCTGAAACACTAAGACCTGGGCTTTCGTTTGTTGTTATAGACAGACCTGTTCTTTCTCTGTTTTGAAAAAATACAAATTTTCAGTGGAGAGTATACACTGAGATGTGTAAGTAAAGATCAATTTTAGGAAAAATCTTGCTAGGGTTGTCTGATTCTCATGATGAGTTTTGAGAAATAAAGCGTCTTTTATTTTTTGTTTTCCTTTTAGAATTTTAAACAAAGAAGAGGAGACAAATGCTAATGAATACACAGTCCTTAAGAATTCACAAGGAAATAGTTTTTAAACTTCAGTGGCTAAGGATTCAGCTGATAAGCCATTCAAGCATAGGAAGCTTGTGCGTCCAGCATTTGATGAGAACAACCGTAGAAGTGATTTAAATCACCAACTTCCTTGTCAAACACTTGACACGGGCAATGATAAATCTTGAGAAAAATTGCATATGCTCAGTAACTATACTATGAAGATCTGGGAAAAACATAGATAGTTTCTTTTTCTGGAAATCGTGTCTGTTATATGATTAGAAGATTCATTAGATCAAACATGTTAAGTTTTAAGCCTGCTTTGGTGGTTAACACAGATTAATTACTTAAACAAAAATTGACTTATCAATCGTCGAGCATAAAACATAGTAATCACTATCTTTAATTCACTCGTCAAAGACTCCAAATACAAATGAATCACTCAAGTTAAAATATTTATCGATTCACAACCCGCAACACATAAATAAAAGAAAACAATTACTTGTGTTGTAGTATATAGAAAATAATTAGTTTTGTTACTACAAGTTGATAAAGACTTCAATATGAAAAATCTTTGTGTTTTCTAATCATCAACTAATTAAACTTTCAATTAGAATCTGGACTCAACAAAACAAGATAATAGGGCAAAGTTGAGCGACATATCAGTAAACATGAAGAAGAGGAAGAGACATCATACTCGAAATTCGTAGTTGAGAGAATGAAACAAAGACGTTGTTGCTGCGAATATGTACAAAGGATTTGAGGCAGAGCTAAATAATCCTAGGTCGCTGTTGATCAAAATGAAAAATAGATGCTTCTGTTGAGTTGAGCAAAAGATCAGTAAACAGGAAGAAGAAGAAGGGACATCATACCTTAAATTCGCAGTTGTGAAAAGGAAATAAATATATTGCTGCTAATAATAGTACAGAGGATTAGAGGCAGAGCTGAAAAACTCTAGGTCGTTGTTAATCAACATGAAAACGAGATAATGCTATTGAGTTGAGCGAAAGATCATCAATAAACAGGAAGAAGAAGAGACATCATACCTTAGATTCACAGTTTAGAGAACGTTGCTGATGAGAATACGTTCAGAGGATTTGAGGTAGAGGTGAATAGCCCTAAGTCGCAGTTGATCGAGATGAAAAAGAGATACTTCTGGGCTTGAGAATACGTATAGGGCAAAGTTGTGACAAATGGATTTTGAGAGAAAAAAGATCTTTTTTTAGATTTTTAGAAAATAGTGTTTCTTTTTGGGGCCTACTTTTCATATTATTATTTTTTGGCATTCTAGTAAATTTTTTAGCTATGTTTTGGCTCTCCTGCTAAGTCTCTCAATTACAATTCGAACGAGTTATTAGTTTTCTTAGGGACGAGATTTTTTGCCTTCCCAAAAACATATAACATTTAGGACCGAAATATAATCTCGTCTCAATTATATACTTTTTGTGATGGGATTTTTAACTCATCCCTACATGTTGGTCTAAACTGAACCTTTTTCTTGTAGTGTTAGTAAATTATACACATGTAGCCGGACCAATGTGCGGGGTGAAATTCCCTATTTGGAGGACCAATCACTTAGAGATATCTATCTTACCAACTTTGCATGTAAAACACTAGGAAAGGATTACTATTATTAGGATTACAGCGTTAAGAGCTTATGGGGAACACATACACCCTAGTTTGTCTCTCTCATTGATAACAACAAAGTTTGAATCTTGCTCTCCTGTTATTTAAACATCAATTAGTTATTTGTTACACAAATACCCCTCCCCCCTTTTACTTACTTGTCTCAAAAATAACTTGACTAAACAAATATAATAGTGAGTTAAGTTTAAGTCTAAACCATATTCCTCGTGGGATCGACCCCAACCTCCAAGTTGGGTTCTTTACTTGATAACGATCGCTTATACTTATTTAGGGTGGTGTAATTGAGCATATCATGACCTGACCTACGGTCCGTAGGTCCGGCCGTGGGTTGATACTTAGATGAATTTCGGGTTGATACTTAGATGAATTTATGGGGGTTTCTGGAGAAGGGTCGCAGGTAGTCATCCACGAACCAACAACACGGGTCATGGGTCACTTTACGGTCCATGAGTGGCAACCGTGGGTTGCACCTGCAAATCTGAAATCTACATTTTGGTATGTTCTAACATACAGGGTGTTACAATGTATTAGTTTACGGTGGAGCTGGGGCAACTGCATGCTGATTGACCTGAGCGGTCATGGCTTGAGCAAGCACTTGGAAAACTGCCCCAAACTCGACATGCGTGACTTTCTCACTCATGAGTCTATTGGAGCTGCTGGCTAATTCCTTGCATTAGCTCTTTTGGAAGGCATTTTCCAAAATGCGAAGAGCAGGAGTTAGAAGGAGATTAGATAGAATTCATACTTTATAGCACGAGTTGGAAAAGAAAGAAGGGAAGTTTTTCTTAGAACACTTAGTATACTCCCTCTTATAGTTGTGGCACGCTTCACACTCCTGAAAGAGACTCTACATAGTTCGATATCCAGACATCCCATGACTCTTGAACCTAATGCTTTGATATCAAGTTTGCACGCCCCGAGGCTACCCCCTAGACGTAACATGTGAACTAGGATCACTAGTGACCCCAATCTAACCCTGAGTCT
This sequence comes from Solanum verrucosum, assembly GCF_900185275.1. Classification (NCBI taxonomy): domain Eukaryota; kingdom Viridiplantae; phylum Streptophyta; class Magnoliopsida; order Solanales; family Solanaceae; genus Solanum; species Solanum verrucosum. The sequence continues at coordinate 287,841 of NW_026020248.1, forward strand.
GGCATATTTCAAGCATTCTGAGAATAACTAAGTAAAACATGTACTATGCGGAAGATAAAACAGTGGAAATCTAAAATGGGTAATAACCCAACTAGTCTAAAAATAAATATAAATAATAAAAGTTTAGTGATGACTAAAACAACTACTTAACAACTCGAGCTGAATGTACTACTATGTCTAAAAAGCGTCTAACTGAATTGAGTTGTTTGGACATGCCCCCAGCTAACACTAAAAAATCTGAAAAATCAAAGTACAGACTAAAATAGAAAGCATATCTATTGTCCTCCAAGTATGAGGACTCACCACTGAAGTTGTTGAAGTCGAATTAAGAATCGATCTAAGCATGATTTGGAAGCTGAGTGCCTAAACCTACATCATAAAATGATGTAGCGCAAAGTATGCATCAGTACTTGGAATGTACTGAGCATGCAGGATATAGATATGATAAGTTGAACAAAGTATATAAGTTGATTGAACAAAGTATATAAGTTGAACAATGCATAACTAAGCAATGATATAATATGAACAAGGATATATATATATATATATATATATATATATACTAAAGTATAACTTAAAACTGAATTGAATGCAATGACCAAGTACTAATCGTGAAGGTAGCATGTTGAACTGTATACATATGTAAATGTTGAATTTATAAATTTGCTTCTACTTGAGAAAGATATATGAAATTGGGTGAATCTTCAATAGTGAGAATTTAAGGTTGAAATATCGTTTAAGAGCTCAAGCGAGAGATAGTTCATGCCTACTCAAGCAAATATTTGGTTGTTCATTAATTGTGATTTTGGGTTTGAGAAAATCCAAAATATGCACACTTTTAGGTTGAGAAACCTTGAATGTTAGCTAAAATCAAAGTTATTCATGCGATAATTCCTTCTAAGGCATTTAGTTAATACCTATCAAAAACTTTACTCTATCGAATGTACACCCTTGGTCACTCTAATCTTGGTATCTAATTGTGTTACTTTGTTACGATTGGAAACTTAAATCGATTACTTCTTCAAATCATTCCCTTATTTACTTTACATTTATACAATATATTTGCTCTTGTAATTTATTTACACTTTTGGTGCATCTAGCCTTTGATCTTTGGAATTTGACCCTGACTCTTATTGGGTAATTTATTTTGCATACGACTACTAGCACCTTTTTAATCAGAGAGTTATTTTGGATGTTACCAACATTCAATGTACATACATCAAAAGGTATTTATCTATTGACATAATTTAACGTCTACATCATATTTTTTTTATTATATTAATAAAACTTCTAATTCATAAACCAACCCCAAATAGTCATGATCATCACAATAACCAACCATACTTTCCATACAAAATCAATATACATAAAGCATATGTTTAAAAATTGTAAATAAAATAAAATAAATATTGCATACATATATTTTTTTAATCATTCGTGCATCAACAACATCTGAGAACTCCTACATAAGTTTATACGCCGCTAGGACTATAATGCTTGAATTCACGAGGTTGTCTTTAACATGCTTAATCGACAATGAATTCAATTTACAAAGGTCAAATTCAATAAAAAAAAATTGTGACTATTTTACATTAACAAAATATATGTTTCTGGTCCTTCGATGATCTGCAGATTTTTTCTCTGTTGTGAACCAAATTGACCCAGTAAGGGCTTACGGGCTATTAGAGAGTTTTATTTGGGATCCAGGCCCATTTAGCTATTGTTAAAAAGGTCTAGCGATTAGAAAGAACAGTTATGGAAATTATGTCGAAGCCTTGGCTTTCAGTCATCTCTCATCCCCTTTCTTCGTTCTAGTATGTCATCCCCTTCTAGTTACCTTCTTCTATGTTAATCTCTCCTTAGTTAGCATGTTATTACTTTGTTGAGCGTATTATACGTTGTAACTTGTATTTAGTGATAACAATATATATCAGTGTTTGTATTGGAAATCGGGTTTGTTACATTGGTGCTTTCATCCAGAGGTCTTCAATGGAGGACCAAAAATTACGAACTCCTTACGATTCAATTAACCCCAAGAAGGATTTGTGGTCAAATGAGATGTCTGAAATTCGTTCAATATTACAGGGGTTGGTTGGAAAAATTGCAACTGCTACGCCCCAAAACAAAGTTCTGATATATGAGAATAGAGATTTGTCTTCGGCACCACCGATGTGTCGTCATAAGTACGCATCCATAAACTTTGGACGGTTCTATGGTGATAACCCAGAGGCATGGATTTTCCAGGCTGAACACTACTTTGAATTCTATGAAATCGCAGAAAAGTATAAGTTATCTCTCGCGTCATTGTATCTCGATGGGAAAGCATTGGAGTGGTATCAATGGCTTTTTCAGAAAAAACAATTATCAGATTGGAAACACTTTACAACGAAGGTAATGATTTGATTTCGTAAACAACATCTCGAATCACAAAGATGTCACTTGTTCAATAATCAGGTAACCTCCGTGATTGACTACCAAAGTTGTTTTGAGGATGTCTCGTCGGGATATGGTGACTTTAATGTACTCACGTCAGATATTGCATATGTTTCTCCGCAATGGAGCGATATAATCAACTCACCTTTGTCGCAATACTATGACGAACAATCTGAAGGCAACAACAAAACCACTACGCCCAAGGTGTTTGATGACTTGTCTAAAAGACCCACAGATGCAAATTCCATTAATATATCATGTAAGCTTAGTCAACTTGAAGTTGAGGATCCCCACAAGGTGTGTAAGTTGACAATAAGAGATACAATTGAGGCAATTTTTTCTTATGATCTGGCATATTATGTCTCTCCTACTGCTGAGGCAACTGATTGTGAAAATGATGTTAAAAGTGAAGACAAGAATGATGAAGAAGAAATTGTTACCATCAGAAATGGAAAGGTTTACCCTCAACATGGACTCGGGATTGCTCAATGCTGGAAGAAGATGTCTTCAATTCCTTCAACTTGCAGTTATCCCAACCTTATAACTAGAGGTATAACCAATAGACTTGGCCATGATGAGATTATCTTGATTTTGAATCTTTTTCCACCTGATCAATTTGGCTTAGAGTTTCCATTTGATCCTTGCTCTAGTTTACGTACTATGTATAATTTGGTATTGTGTGTTGCCTCGAGTGACTTGGATCAGGATAAGTTTATTATATCAACCTTGAGAAATTCTTGCAACTGGGTAGATACTGGGCAAAGGAGAAATATTTATGATTTCTTATTGTCTAAATTGAGAAAGAATGTTATGGAGGAGAAAGTGCAGAGAATGCTTCAAGAATTTGTTGGAAGTTACTCCAAGCAGTCACCAAATATTCCGGTCAATAGAGTTGTTAAACTCTTGTGTGCTATGTTTGGTCTAATTCATAAATCAAGGACTGCTCGCGACATATTCACTTTAATTCTGGTCAGTTTCTTGATTGTGGTGATAGTGTGTTAAATCATTTCATGGTCTCTCTTTGGGTACAAACTTTTCAACCTCGGCTGCCACAACCACTTCCAAAGCCACCTTTCTCAGTTTCTTTATTGAATCTTCTAGCCCAAATTGAGAAATTTGTTCAAATAGAATCGAAATTTGACTTCAATGGGCTTGTCATAATTGGTGAGGTTGATTCCAAGACAATTGTTCATCTATACACTGCAAATTTAAGTAGTAAAATACAATGGAAGGTACTAAAGTTACAAAATAGATATAAGGTGAAGCTTCAAGTTGTGCACCTTACTGGTTACACAATTTATGGTGCTATAGAGAGGGTAGATTTGGTTGTGCTCCATATATTACTTTATGACTTAATTGCAATGAAGAGACATGGGGAAAAAGGAGCTTCTAAAATTGTTCGTCGGTATTTGAAGGTGGACAATTTTATCTTTGACGGGTTGGAGTATGTTAAGAAGTATCATTTGCATCATATATCAAATTGATAGAAAAGGAATTGATGTTGAAAACAAATGGAACGAGGACATCGCAGAATTTGTAAGCTATATCAATGAGTTTCTGTTAGTTAATAAGCTACTTGTTCCTTGTGTTGCTGCCAGTAACATTTCTAAGATAAAAATCATGATATATGGAAGTTTGAATGACATCATTAGGTGGTTTACTCTTTTGGACACATCTCAAACTATTATACATCTTTGCCATGCTATCTTGTACAAAGTGATGAAGGTTCAGAAGCTAAGCAAGAGTGATGGAGTTAATTCTGCAATCCTCAAAACTGCCAAAAAAATCATCATAATGGTTTTCACCTGTAACAGCCAAGGCAATTATAATACTCCAAACTGCCGAATGAAGTTTCCTGACATGAACCTTGAGGACAAGGTTCTTTCTGAGGGTGGGAGTATTGTTGTGAACCAAATTGACCCAGTAAGGGCTTACAGGCTATTAGAGAGTTTTATTTGGGATCTAGGCCAATTTAGCTATTGTTAAAAAGGTCTAGCGATTAGAAAGAACAGTTATGGAAATTATGTCGAAGCCTTTGCTTTCAGTCATCTCTCATCCCCTTTCTCTGTTCTAATATCTCATTCCTTTCTAATTACCTTCTTCTATGTTAATCTCTCCTTAGTTAGCATGTTATTACTTTGTTGAGCGTATTATACGTTGTAACTTGTATTTAGTGATAACAATATATATCAGTGTTTGTATTGGAAATCGGATTTGTTACATTTTCACTATCACATGGCTGCAAAAATAGAACACTAGAGAGATCATGTTCATACTCAATAAACCTCATTCATTTTATAGATAGATCAACTACAAGATTAATAACAATATTTATCGCTCTCACATGAATATCTGATGACACCTTACTAACCCAAGGCTAGAGGTAGCATCCTCCGAAGAAAGAGCAATAATAGAATCCTTAACATCAACAACTTTTGCAAACATATCATTTGCACACTCTTTACCAACATATGCACTCTCTCCAAGACTATCTTCTACCTAAACAACCATATTAGTTACTTGATATGCAACAACATTTAGGTGAACCAATATTTTATACACCTTAATCATTAGAAGTTTACTAATATATGTTTCTTGTGTGATTGTTGTGATTTCAAACTCACTCATATTCATACAAAAAAAAACACCGTCCATCAATTTTTCGAACTTCAACTTCAAATCAAGCTCATATTATTTGCACCTTCTTTTCTCTTGTAAGAAACATGTGTGATGGTAATAACAAAAGGCTTACACATAAAAACAAAATCATATTTAGGTTGATAATCATGATCTTTGACATTAACATCCTTACTACGTTTTTCAACCTCTACACCAGTTATCGTCATGGTAATTTTCTCACCACACACACCAATTTCACAAATTTTAGGAGAGTTTTCTAACCTAACTTTATATTCATCTTTGTTGTCATTTTTTCTCAAATCAACAAATTATGTATGGACACTCTATAGTAGGTAAACATCTTTTTTTTTTCTTCTGAAAAAGTTGTGTACGAAATGCAAAAATAAAAAAATGCATAGACACAAAATATGCTACGTATTAAAAATTTAAATTTCTCAAAAGCATATATGATACACTTACATTGTATACATTAGTGTATCACATAGGATGGAGATTTATTTATTCGACAATCTATAAATCAATCCTCTATGATATCCATAAGGTATGCCTCATATACTTGCAGAGTATCATAGAGAAATAATAATTCATTTGTAGCAAAAATTATATCTAATAGTCTCATTATATTTAATAGGGATAAGGCATAAGTACCCTCTAGAATTTGACCAAAGTCCTAGAAACATACCTAAACTTAACTAAGATCCTATTACCCCTAAACTCATTTTTTTCGTATTTTTGTGCATTTTTTGTGTTGATGTGGCACCTTCAATAACCCAAGTTGTTGTGTTTGTACACACTCACCCGCCACGTGTGCAAATTTAAAATTATTAATTTATTTTTTAAAAAAATATTCCTATTTTTTTACTTGTATTTAAATTAAGTTAATACACATATTTTTACCTTGTATCGAAACTTTTTTTACCAAATTCATTGTTTTTCTCTTTTATTTTTTTGTTGATTTTATTTTCTTTGTCTTTCGTTTTGATTTGATTTCAAATGACTTGTATTTAAAATAAGTTAATTTTGAACAAATACCAAAATAAGTGAAGAAAATTATATAAAACATTAAAAAATTAAATGACACTTTTAAATTATTTTTAAAAAAATACACATAATTTTTTAAAAATAATTAAAAGTGAAAAGATAATAAATTAATTAAAAAAAGTTTAAAGTGAAAAGAAATTAAAATAAATATTTTACAAAGGAAGAAATAAAAATAATTATATATATATATATATATATATATATATATATATAAGTTTTATTATCAATAATAAATATGTGTACTAACTAATTATTAAGTTACCAATCAAAAATGACATGTGTTCAATTTGTGCACTCATCACTTGCCTTCGAGCACTCTCTATGCCATGTCAACATTTGTGGTGTATTTATTCCATTTTAAATTAGTTTAGGGGGGGGGGGGAGGTAATAGGACCCTACTTAATGTGTCTCTGGATTTCGGTCATAGTCTAAGGGGTACTTATGCATTATCCCTATTTAATATACACTATAAAAAATTATATAGGATACCCACATGATATATATAATATACTCACAGTGGATCAGAGAAGATTAAACTTCATTGCTTTTCACAAATCTTTATGTTATTTGGGTATTAGCATAAATACTAATAAAATAATTTTTTAACCTCTAGTTTCTTTGTAAGATGATCAAAAACATCGACAAATCTCTCATAAATTTACGTCAACATGAAATCAAAATCCATAGAGCTCTTTTTTCAAGTTAGAATTTCTAGGAACACCATCATTGCAACTACTGTGAACTATATTTACCTTTGACACTTGAGCGTAAATAAATCCATTACTTAAATGCTAGGATTGCAAAGCTATGGGGTAGCTCTTGAAAGTTAAAATAATCTAATCTAATAACACCTTGTTGGTATTGATGTGTATGATATTTTAACTCATTTAAGACCCTTTTTTGTTCAATAATTAGTGACTTCAATGTCTTTTTAAGTTCATATCTAATGATTTATTGTGTTTTACAGCTACGAAGGCTCAAGGACAAAACAATGATGAAATCACATAAAAGAGGCTAAAAACTTGGAGAAAGAAAAAAATTGTGACATTGATGCTCACCAAAAGACATTCGATGACTCGCATAATGTGTCAGACCATAGACCATGAAAATTTTGACGGAGTCTTTGACTGAAATGATCAAGATAGATCGACGAGATAGAATATTCAATCTTTAATTTATAGTCGATATTCATCTTGACATAAAAAAATCTCCTAGCTGCAAACACAAAGACAATACAATCAAATCAACAAAATAAGACCCAATAAAGTAAAATCAAGTTCATTGAAAGCCCATGCTACACAATCCTCTATGATTGTCAATGGTATATAAATATACTATCAATGTATTTTAGAGGATTAAAATGTGAAATTTTAAATCGTATAACTGCTAAATCATCTATGATATTCAATTAATATATCTCATATACAATCAGAGTATCATAAAATAGAAAGGGTTACCTTCACAACACTTTCATCACCAACTTGCTCTTCGAGGTTGAAGGTACAATTTCAGTTTCAAGGATTATTTTACACAAGGGGTGTATCAACAACAACTCTTCTTTTCCTACTAACATTTTCATCACCTGAATAATGCTCAATCACTTTTTTCTTTTGTCTCTCTCACCAACACAGATTCCCAACATCAGACATAACATTTAATAGCAGGAGTTTAATTCACCTTGATAAGGATTAGGACTACCAACAACAAATAATTGCAACTCATGCCCAAGCAGTAAAAAATTTGAACGCGACATCATTGACACGATATAATGTTGTTCACCTAAACCATTATTCGAAGAATAATAAAAAATTAGTAAAATCTAAAGGACAATAACTCCACTATCTACTCTCCGCATGACACTTACACATAAACTAACCACAATAAAAATCAAGTATTGAATGTTAAATAAACTACAAAATAAGTAAAATTTATAAAAGTCACAATGTATATACAGCAAATACTTAAAAATACAGAAAATAGATTACATATTTGACTCGGAAAGAGTAAGTAGTCTCTACATTTTTTTTTTCATTTAAAAATTTTTGTGAATAGAGAATGAAGAAATATTGTACAAATACGTACAGCTACGAATGGGCCTCTTAACAAAAAGGCCATTGATACTTACAATAGGGCTTTAAGTGAGATGCATGAATAAAAACACTATTTGTGGAAATTACATTACAAATTGGGATAGATAAATACGTTGTGTCGTTTTTGGTTAAATAAAATCGAATTGTGTCCAAAGCATTGTGTGCTTAATACACTCTTTTGTTTCTTGTCTCCAGAAAAAGAAATCCAGCCTCATCTTATCCCGCGAAAAAGAAAGGAAATTGATAGTAATACCCTAACGGCGACGGACAATGTCTTATGTACCTCCTCACCTGAGAAATTCTGCTGCCGGAAAAACCACTACCACCCCTACTATAAACAGTAAAGGCGCCGAACACTTCTCTTCCAAACACACATCCAGAATTCCTTCTCTCGAAAAGTCTTCCAACGGTTACTCCAATTCAGCTCGCCGGAGCTCCATCAATTACTCCTTGCCCAACACTGTTGCTGTCCCTGACCCCACGTTTCCTCACTGGAAGCCTTCCGAACGTGTTCTTCGTCTTAAATCCGAGCAGGTAAGAAATGGTTGCTATCCATCCCTCGCTAAAAAGTTTATTGTGTACATTTTTATTTTTTATTTTTTATGTTCTTAGGGTATTATGAAATATATGTGTCATCTGCTTCCTTTATAACTTATTCCATCTGAAAGTTCTTTCACTGTTGCAAAATGGTTGCTTAATTTAGTTTGTGTTGCTTTAAATCTTACCTTATTTCTTGTTTTGCTTCAAATTAGTGTCAGTTGAAGTGGATTCTAGAAACTATTGATATCAGTTTTATTGAGAAGCTTCATGATATGTTTGTGCTGTAATTTTCTTAGTCTCAGATTCATTTCTCCTAGAGCAAGGGTTATTCTCTGGTGTGTGAACATACTTGTATCTTTAGGCCTTCACTGCAGCATTATAATTATTATCATTTTCTGATGAACTTTGGATATTTCAGTTTTACAACAGTAGTTATATAACTTCCAAGTGTGCAACATTTGCTAAATGTAATTTGAGGGAGTGCTACAGAAAGAAAATGTTGTGATCCTGATTTACGTCCTTGATGTGCATTTTTATCTGCAGATAGAAGAGATTCGACTGCGGCTTAATGTAGATGTCAATGTTTCTCCAGGCTCATGTCCTGCACCCTCACCTATTGAGTCATTTCCTGATATGGTTAGTTGAATTCATCATTCTGACAAATCACTGTATTGGGTTTTCTATATAAGGCCATAATTTAAAGTACTTGTACCCTGGTTGTTTGTTCTCTCTGCAGTGCTTGGATGCAAGTATAATGAAGGATATTGAAAAGCATGGCTACACTGCACCGACTTCTATTCAGGCTCAAGCCATGCCTGTTGCTCTTAGTGGCAGGGATCTCTTGGGGTGTGCAGAAACTGGTAGTGGGAAGACTGCTGCATTCAGCATACCTATGATACAGGTTTTGTATTGAATTTGTGTTATTATCATGTCATAATATGAGTTTGTCAGTTTTGTACTTGTTCTTACTTATAGGAGTGTTTACTGTTTAATAAATATTATACATATTTTTATCGATATAGCATTGCCTGGCTCAGCAACCTCTTCAACGTGGTGATGGACCTTTGGCATTGGTGTTGGCACCTACAAGAGAGCTTGCACAACAAATAGAGAAAGAGGTGGGTCTGCGGGCACGTTAAAACTTACTGCGTTTTTTCCATATCCTGCATATATATGTTTCATTGACCCTGCTTTCAATGTGGTTTCTCACATCTCATAATCTAATCTCCATCAGACCCTTGGAACACCCTCATCTGTCTTTTATTTTGTAATTCATCTATATAAAATAACTGGTTTCTTTTCCTTTTTCTCAGTTTCATAAAAACATAAAATACTTTCTCTAATGTGGTGTTAACTGTCTAATAACCATATCAAAGGGTACTGAAAGGCATAATATGCTGCTACTCTACGGTTCCTTCGCTTCTTCCAACTTGAATAATGCTCATCTTTCAAGAAGTCTGGTTTAGTCAATTACATAAATTACTATCTTTTGCTAGTGAAGCATGTTGTATCCCCTTGGCTTTCTTTGGTCGTGTCATTGTTAATAAAGTAATTGGGTCTCCGTGATTCATAAGGAGTGGACTTCAATATCACTAGGTCCCAACTACTCATTGTGTTGCTGATGCCGTTTTATTACTGTGCAAAGCTCATCGTCTTGCTTCAATAATTTTCCTCATAACCAATAATTTCGCATGTGAATGATCCGTGTTTATTATTAGCAATATATATAGTTTGGCTATGGTGTAGACAAGAAAAAACTCATTTTTTTGTATTTGCCTTTAAATATTATGTTTATACTTGAACTGCTAAACATCATCTTTTCAGGTTACGGCTTTCAGCATGTCTTTGGATTCCTTTAAGACCGCAATAGTTGTAGGTGGGACAAACATTAGTGAGCAGGTAACTTCATTTTTATTATAATTATTAGGGTGCTATCTGTGAGGTTCATACGTCTACAGGGTGATAAGTAAACCAAATATCTCTTCGTTTGTTCTGGACTTGTTACTGGGTTGTGCCTTGGAGCATTCATTTTCATCTTTATGTTACATGATGATGCAAGTCTAGCCTTACCATATTTTGTAATTGTGGTTTTCCATTGGATGCTAAGACAGAGGTCTGAGCTTCGAGCAGGAGTACATATAGTTGTTGCTACTCCGGGAAGACTTATAGATCATTTACAACAAGGAAATACTTCCCTCAGCAGGATTGCTTTTGTAGTTTTGGATGAGGCTGATAGAATGCTTGACATGGGGTTTGAACCTCAGATAAGAGAGGTATCTTCTTTTTCAATTTGTTTATTTTTTCTTTTCAAGGGAACATTATTTTCCATTTTACCTGTTTGTCTGGTCTTCTGTAACTCATTTTTGAATCTCCCTGATGTCTTGAGGAGTATGCTATTGTTTTCTTTATTCTTACACGCATTTGCCTGCCAATGTAGTAGCTGTTTTGCAACCATAAACTATATAACAGTGCTTGATAATGCCTTTTAATTATTTAACTTTGCTAGTATCTTTCTGTAAAATTAGAAAACCTCTTATGTCAATTGACTCCTGAATTATTATCTCTGCCTTTTGTTCATTGACTATTGTAATATGTTACAGAGACCAGATTGGCATCAAACTAGAATGATTTAATTGTTGTTTTTGCTTGTTCTGCATGACTAAATATGCTTATCGAACACCATAAATGACAGCTTCCAAATTCGACTGTCTGCTTTCATTTGCTTCTTGGTGTTGACTGGTTATGTAAAGGATGCTGATACCATGCTGGAGGCTTTAGGACTTCTACATGTATATATGAGGCTCTAATAGTCAGCCAAATCTACTTTTGCTTCTATTTTCTGCTCGCTCATCTCCTTTCTTTTTACCTTCTCTAGTGTTAATGTTGTATATAGCCCAGCACTTGGTGCTGTTTTGACACCAACGAAATACCATTTACCTTTTCAAAATTAAAATATAAATGGAAACTTCCAAATGTTACTTTGTCATAGGTGATGCGAAATCTTCCGGTAAAGCATCAAACACTGCTCTTTAGTGCGACCATGCCAGCAGAAATTGAAGCATTGGCACAGGTTAGGTCTCTATTTACTTCTTCGTTATATTAGCCCATGCATTTAAAATGGTATCCTGGTTGGCTTATTTTGTGGATACTAGGATTCTAAGATCGTAATGGGTAATTCTAAGCATGATCAGATTCTGCAGACATCTATCATTGAGTTTCTCTCAATTGAGTAGTCTCCGTCCCCTTATTTTCTTTTGGTGTAATCAGAAATTTCCTTGTTGTATAGGGGGATTGGGAGGAATTCGTAGAGAATCATATTCTAGAGAATCTTTACTTTTTGGTATACCACTTGTATACGGCCTGTTTGGCCATTTTATGAACGAGAATACCTTTACTTGATGAAAAAATGATATACCATGTGAATTCAGTGTCTGGAAAAAGAAAGCAATTACGTTAAGCTAGAAATTACTCTAGTTTTGATGTGGCAATTCTTCTTATAAAGGGTAAAGCTCTTAAACGATAACAAATTCACTTAAAGGAAACTTATATGGCCTAGAATCTTGAATTCAGTTTGAGATCTCATTCATAAAGCACTTGCTTCCATATTTTGTTGTTTTTCTCCAACAATGTCATTTTCCATGTATATGCAATTCATCATCACTTACCAGGTCTTCAGGTTTGATAAACATATGATGTGGTCAATGCTATTATTCTGTAAAAGAGGTGTCACATCTCTTTTGATTGTTGCAGGATTACTTGACTAATCCTGTGCGAATAAAAGTTGGAAAAGTAAGCAGCCCGACAGCAAATGTTTCCCAGATTTTAGAGAAGGTACCCGAAAATGATAAGGTATGTTCATTGTTGAACTTAAACAGCAAAGTAAACAGATTGATTCACATTACTTTTAATGGCTTCGATGGCACCATTTTTGTTGCAAGCGTTCTTTATTTTTTATATTATTCAATTTTTCATCTTGCTTGTTTGTTTCTTGTATACATAGTTGTTTGAGATATGCATCTAACAATGTTGCATTCTTCATTCTTTGCCGACTGCGTGCGCCTTTTCCGTCTTTGACATTTATGGTGATGAAGTATAAAGATTCAATACTAAAATCTATCTCATCATTATACTGGATACATCCACATTAACGTTGATACAAGTTATATGTGTATGGTTTTGGGTTGGTCATAGTGGGTTATTAGGCTTGACAATGCTGTCTCAGTCAAGAATTCTCTAATGCATAAGGAGCTAACTCTTACTGTATGAAGTGATGAGATCCCAATCAGTATGAGTGGCTGTCCTTTCTGGTAATATTTTTCAGAGCTTCGGTCATAAAAGTGTTTTGTATCTTTAATATGAAATCCTTGCATATTATTGTATTACTCGTGAAACAACTGTAAATCAGCAGAAGAACCACATGTATCTTGTCGGAGAGTCTGCTGTCTTCTCCCCATGTTTTATCATTTAAAATTATTCTAACCCTATTGATGTCATTGTTTTATAAAAATAATTAGGTTGAATCCTCATTTCTTAGGATATTATTCAAGTCTTGATAGAAATATATATAGGTATCATATTGCACAAAAGGGGGGATATAAATGTAGATGAATCCATACACAAATCTTTCTTTCTAAGAAATCTAACAATCACCTATACAAGAAGGGATTTATTGAAGCACAACTAGGTTGAATCCTTATATTTAGGATGCTATTCATGTCTTGATAGAAATATATATAGGTATTATCTATATACTTATACTTACTACCATAAAAGCATGAACTCCCTAATTTGAATATTAAATTACTATAATACCCCCAACTTAAAAAACATTCAATTTAATATATCTTTTATATTATATTTATTTATTTATATTTTGTTATATTAAAAGGAAAAACCTTTTCACATTGAATGGGTGCGACTTTTCCGAAGGGTTATGACTTTTTCAAAAAGTTGTGACTTTTTTGATGAGTTGTGACATTTTCGAGGGTTGTGCCTTTTTTGGTAGGGCACAATAAACACATGTTCATACTACCCTTTGTTGGCTATAAATAGAGGTGTTCCTCACATTTTTAAACTATAATTTTTGTAAGTTTTCTATTCTTCTTTCTTAAAACACCAATTTAGTATATCTTCTATATTTTATATTGTATATATTTATTTTTTTTATATTATATTTTATTAAAAGCAAACACCTTTTCAGATTGAAGCGTTGTGACTTTTCCAATAAGGCCTAATAAGCACATGTTCATACTACCCCTTTGTTGACTATAAATTGAAGGGTTCTCTCACATTTTGTAAACTAATTTTTTTTAAAGGTTTCTATTCTTCTACTTTCTTAGAACACCCAATTTAGTATATTTTTTATATTTTATATTATATTATATTATATTATATTTATTTATTTATGTTACATTATAATAAAAGCGAACATCTTTTCACATTAAAGGTTTGTGACTTTTTCGAAAGGTTTTGACCTTCCTCGAAGGATTGTCACTTTTTTCAAGAGTTGTGATTTTTCCAATGAGTTGTGACCTTTTCGAAGGGTGTTACTTTTTAACAAGGTACAATAAGGACTTGTTCATACTATCCTTTGTTGGCTATAAATAGAGGGATTTGTTCTCATTTTTAAACTAATTTTTTTTAAGTTTTCTATTCGTCTTTCTTAAAACGCCCATTTTAGTATATCTTCTATATTTTGTATTATGTTTATATATATTATATTATATTAAAAGCCGACACATTTTCACATTGAAGGGTTGTGACCTTTCTGAAGAGTTGTGAATTTTTTGATAAGGCACAATAAGCACATGTTCATTCTACCCATTGTTGGATACAGATAGAGGGGTTTTCTCACGTTTGTAAACTACAATTTTTTTAAGTTTTCTGTTCTTTCTTAAAACACACAATTTAGTATACCTTCTATAGGTTATATGATTACATTTATTTATTGAAAGCAAACACCTTTTCACATTGAAGGGTTGTCACTTTTATGAAGGGTTGTAAGTTTCTCAAGAGTTGTGACTTTTCTGATGAGTTGTGACCTTTCCACATGGTTGTGACTTTTCTAATAAAGCACAATAAGCCTATGCTCATACTGCGCTTTGTTGACTATAAATTGAAGGATTTTCTCACATTTTTAAACTATGAATTTTTTAAGTTTTCTATTCTTAAAAAAAAAACTCGAGTGTGATTTGCAGTCACTGAGTGAGTTAGATGTTAAGTAGAATGTTAAATTACTACAATACCCCAACTAAAAACACCTAATTTAGTATATATTCTATATTTTATGTTTACTTGTTTATTGACTTAGCAATGAGAGAAGGTATATTTTAAAGTTGTATTTAAGAGATGTATGACTTTTATTTTTACATATGAATTAATTTTAAAATGAGAAAAGTCAAAAAAGGATAAAAAAGATAAATGCAATTGGAGGCTATGGAAAGTGTCACATCACCTATATCTAGCTTTATATATAAATATATATAGATATTTTCATATACTGATTTAACAACTTTTAATATGCGCAAAGTTAATAATCATAAAAAAATTTACATCCATTATTCATAGGAACTGATACTTTATTATTCCATTTATAATTGTTCACTTAAATTTATGGTTTAATAATAACAATAAGAAATTTATGGCCTAATCTAAGTAGAAACAGTCTACAAGGTGGGAAATGGGACGAAAATCCTATTCTGGAAAGAGAATTGGAATGAAAATGAGGCACTGATGGTCTTATTTCCTGACCTATTCTCCTTGTGTACCAATCCGGAAGAAACAGTGGCTGAGGTATGGTCTATTCATGGATGAAATATTGTGTTTAGAAGGCATTTAAATGACTGGGAGATTGAGAGAGTGGCTGAGCTATTACATGTTCTCAATGGGTTATCGGGAAAAAAAGATTCTATCATATGGAAACACTCTAGAGATGGAAGCCTTTCTGTTAACAAGCTATATATTAAGGAGGTGAAAGAGCATCCAGGTGGTAAGCTTGGCCCCTGGAAGCAGATTTGGAGGAACAAGGTGCTAAGGTTGGTAAAGTGTTTCTCTTGGTTGGTTGCCAGAAGAGCATGTTCCACACATGAGAAATTGAAAAGGAGGGGTTTCTATATTGCCTCTTGGTGCTCTCTCTGTAATGAGACTGACTGAGGAAACCAACAACCATTTGTTCCTTCATTGCAAAGAGACAACACAATTGTGGAACTTTTTTTTGGGACTAACACATACAGAATGGATTATGCCTGAGCATACAACAGATCTACTTAGTTGCTGGATCGCAGAGGGGGGAGAAAATCTAAGAAAAAGTGGAGTATAATACCATCATGCATTTGATGGTGTACTTGGAAAGAAAGAAATAGCAGATGCTATGATAACAAAGCTAATTCAATAGAGAAAGTCAAATGGAACTGCTTGACTACTTTTTATTTTTGGTGTAAAGAGGAAGGGTTAGAAGAAGCTGCACAAATTTTGGATTTTATAGGCACTTTGTAATCTATTGGCCTTTTTGTTTTTTCTCTTGTTGGAAACCAATTTTTCGAGGTCTCCAGCATAACCTTAATGCTGATGAATACAACATTATCTTCATCAAAAATAAAATAAAATAATATGAACATTATTTTTAAAAAGTGTACTACATAGTTTGGCATTCAAATGCAACACACGTGCATCAAACACACGTGCATCAAAAACTAGTATTGCACAAAAGTAGAGATATAAATGTAGATGAATCCATACACAAATCTTTCTTTCTAAGAAATCTAACCATCACCTTTACAAAGAAAGGATATATTGGGGCTTCAATGATAAATAAGAGGCATTTGCAACCTAAGGTATGACCTAGAGGTCAATAAAGTGGGCGACAACTTTGGAGACCTGGGTTCAAACCCCAGTAGAGACAAAAATTGCTAGATTATCTCTTCCATCTGCCTAAGCCTTAGTGCGCAGAGTTATTTGGTACTTGTGCGGGTGATCCTGTAGTAGTACCCTATGGAATAGTTGAGGTGCATGCAAGCTGGCCCAGATACTACTGTTATAACTTCTATAAATAAAGAAGAGGCATAACAATCCTATAACTTTGATAAGAGTATTCTCCTTTGTCAAGGGTTCTTCCATTCACTAGGTTGTGCTCATAGTTACATGAGGACAATCCTCTAGTTCTGTCCCTGCTATCAATTTGCCAGCAACTCCTTGGTGCTGTGTCTTCAAAAATAAACTACTAACGATTCATATTTTTATCTGTCCTTTGTTGGATAGTTTTTTGAAATATATGAAGGGCCTACTGGAACATTAATATTTTTGTTGTGCTAAAGATCCAAAATATATACCATATAATGCACTTTCTCTGTCCTACTTTCTAGGGCAGTAGAAGACCATTTTTCCGGCAGCAACCACCGGAATCTTAGCCTTTTCTTTCTAAGCCAACAATTATCACCCATTGTTATAATTGCTACACACTTTAGCCTAGGATGGAAGAGAATAGAATTTATTTTAACGCTGGGTTTAAGTCATTCGACATCACTAGATGGAACTCGAGCAAGTCTGAATGGTATGAATGGGTTGAAAGAAGCAGAAAGATGATGACGAGGTCAGTTATGAGCAAGAAAGCTATGGAATGGATATGTTTCTGCTTGAGAGAGGCTTCAAAGGAGCACAAAAAGGAGACGAGAAGATGGAAACTAGCAGATAGAGAGGCAGAGCTTTTTTGTACTAAGAAGCAAAATGAATATGGGAAATTTATGAGCGTGATAACCTTAAATAGTGGTGGAAGGTCGGGCTTAATCATACCGGAACTTGCATTAAATGCAGGGTGGGTGGATATTGCATTAAAGATTGAGAGATTCATTAAATGTCAGCAAAGAGAGAAGGAACATTCTTTCTCAAGGGTGACGGAGGAAGAATACTCTTATGCTGAGGCTGTCCAACAGAGTAAATGGGGGAGCAGTAATTTAAGAAGAGCCGAGATGAACACCAAGAAAGGAAGCATTCTGATTACTAAGCCAGTAAATATTAAGGAGGAAGATCTCCTCAAGAGATGTTTTATAGGATATTGCACTGCAGGAAAGAAGGAGAAACCAACTCTGGCGGATATCAGGAGCTGGTCCTCAACAAACTGGAAAAAGGTCTTTGGAGTCAACATATATGAATTGAACAACGAAATGTTCCTTTTCGAATTCCCCAATAGATACATGGCGGAATTGATCATCCAAGGCCAATGGAGGTGGAAGAGTAGCATATTTCATCTAGATTGGTGGAGTCCAACAACAGGTTGCACTCCTAGCCCCTCAACTGTGCGTGAAACTTGGATTAGAGTAGTGGGGATTCCATTGCATTTGTGGTCTAGGAAGGTCTTCCAAGAAATTGGGGATATGTGTGGAGGTTGGATTGAGACAGAAGAAGAAACTGAGCTAAAAAACCACCTGAAGTGGGCAAGGATTCTGGTGAAAAACGAGAGAAACCTTCCGAAAGAGGTCTCTGTCGCTTGTGATGGAATTACATATTTTTTTCCAATTTGGGCAGAAAGCAAACCCAGATTCGAAATAAGGTCGGAAAGTGGAGGCATAGTTGCCGGGGAAGATGAGGTCTTTTGCCCAGGGAATAGATTTACCCAGAGGTCTGATGGGGTAAATATCTGCGACATAGTACCAAAATCCCATCCTTTTAGGGATTTTAGTACGTCGAAGCACGTGGGCTGTACTTCGACAGCTGGAAAGACAATGGGGAATGGAGCACATGAGAGGCATGTGAGTTTTTTAAATGAGAGGGCTGAACTGGGCCCATCAGGAAAGCCCAAGAAGAATAACAATTCTAAAATGCCCAATGGCCCTGATTTTGCAGCACACGTCATTTTTAATGATTTACAAGGGACAAAGATCGGCTACACAGAAACCCATAAATTGGCTGGTGACATAACAGCCTTGCACGTGTCCAATTCAGGCGAAGGAAAGCAGAACATGAACACAAAAGTCGTGACAGAGCTGCTGGAGGAAGAAATCAGGGGAGATTTGATGATAACGGGAGAGGAAGAACCTAACTCCATAGATAGGGGAGATGATAGAGAAATTACAAAATCAGGGGAGACTGGGCTAGCAATACAGAGCTCAAACACAGAAATAGTTAATTGGGAGGTGGAGGAACCTGTACCAAATATGGTGCAACAACAACAAAGGGCGCAAGATGTAGATAAAGCGAATTCAACATGGGTACAACAGAACTTGATAAAACTGGGGAAAATCTTTGGGATCGATTTCCAAGGGCATGAAGAGGAGGCAACAGAGTTACTGCTACAAATAGACAGTTGCAGACAAGCCAGGAGAATGGAGCAGGATACAGAAGTTAAGAAACTCAAGATCAAGGGTGCATAAGAACTTAAAAGTCTTGTAGCCTTTGATGTAAAATTTAAAAGTTCTGGAAGTAGGAATAAGGGGAGGAACACAATTTTCAACACATGATGATGTTTAAGCTAATATCATGGAATATTAGGGGATTAAACGATAGGGAGAAGAGAAGGGTTGTACATAGTTTGTTGTCTGGATGGAGAGCAGATATAGTTTGTCTCCAAGAAACAAAAATTGAAGGGGATATTTCAGAGATGGTAAAGCAGATTTGGGGAGGCAGGTGGATTAGATATGCCTGTCTAAAAGCAAGTGGAACAAGAGGAGGTATCTTATTGATGTGGGATGCGAGGGCATGGATGGGGGAGGTCTTGGAAATTGTTTCTTACACCATTACTTGTAAATTTGAATCACAAACCCAGAATTTTAGCTGCCATATATCTGGAGTGTATGCTCCTAACTGTTACAAGGAAAGGAGACTTGTATGGGAAGAATTGAGCTCAGTAAGGGGGTTGATGGAAGGACCCTGGGCAATGTGTGGGGACTTTAATGTATCTAGGTACATATCTGAGAAGAAGAACTGCAACAGAAGAACTAAGGGAATGAGAGAGTTTTCTGATTTCATAGAGGACATGGAATTAGTTGACATGCATTTAGAAGATGCTGCATACACATGGTTTAAGGGAGATCAACAAGAGGCAGCCTCCAGAATTGATAGAATCATGATTTCTAAAGAATGGGATGATACCTTCAACAATTTGAAACAGATTCCTCTTCAAAGGCTGGGCTCAGATCATATACCAATAGCGTTGATTACTGGTTGCTGGGAGAGGAATAAAAGCTACTTCAAGTTTGAAAATTGGTGGCTGCAGTCAGAAGGATTTGTGGATAGAGTTAGAGAGTGGTGGAGCTCCTTCCGTTACACAGGAAGACCTGATTATGTTTTGGCATGCAAACTTAAAGCACTGAAACTTAAGCTAAAGGAATGGAAACAAGAAGAGGGTGGAAATCTGGGCATTCAAAGAAGGAGATTGTTAGAGCAGTTAGCAGAATTAGATACAGAAAGGGTAAATAGAACTCTCACTGTGGAGGAAACGACAAAAAAGGCTGCAGTCTTACTTGAGTATGAAGAGCTAGTCAAGAAAGAGGAAGTTTCATGGAGACAGAAACTAGGAGTACTATGGTTGAAGGAGGGAGACAAGAACACCAAATTCTTCCACAAAATGGCAAATGCTCACAGGAGATATAACAATATAGATCAACTCATGATACAAGGAAAGGTTACTCAAGATAGAGGCAGAATTGAAGGGGAGATAATAGCATATTATAAGAACCTGTATAGAGAAACACATCAATGGAGACCTTCTTATAATAATGTTGAATGTCCAATGTTGACTGAAGAGGAAAAAATGTCCCTGCAAGGCATATTTGAGGACAATGAAGTTCTAAATTGCCTAAAGCTATGTGCAGCCGATAAGGCTCCTGGTCCAGATGGGTACACAATGGGTTTCTTCATCAAGTGTTGGGATGTACTGAAGAAAGACATCATGGACACATTTCAAAACTTTTATGAGCAAGAAGTCTTCGAGAAGAGTTTCAACGCTACCTTCATTGCACTCATTCCAAAGAAAAAAGGAGCCAATGAGTTAAGGGACTACAGACCAATTAGCCTCATAGGGAGCATTTACAAAATACTCTCCAAAGTTCTCACAGAAAGGTTGAAAGTTGTGATAGACAGACTGGTGGACTCACAGCAAATGGCTTTTATAAAAGGGAGACAAATTATGGATGCAGTGTTGATTGCTAATGAAGCTGTAGATTCCAGGATTAAGCAGAAGAAACCTGGCATTCTATGCAAGCTGGACATAGAAAAAGCATATGATCATGTGAATTGGAAGTACCTTCTGAAGATCTTAGAGATGATGGGATTTGGACAAAAATGTTTGAACTGGATCAGCTTCTGCATTTCTACATTTAGCTTCTCTGTTCTGATTAATGGGTCCCTTGCAGGTTTTTTCAAACTCAAAGAGGACTCAGGCAGGGTGATCCATTGTCCCCTTTCTTGTTCTTAATTACTATGGAGGGGCTGAATAATATGCTCAAGACAGCAAATATGAGAGGATGGGTAAAAGGTTTTGATGTGGCTAGAGAAAATACAGAAAGCTTGGAGGTGACACATCTTCAGTATGCAGATGATACACTGATTTTTTGTGGAGCTGAGGAAGACCAACTGAAATACTTAAGGGTGATCCTGGTGCTGTTTGAAGGGGTATCCAGGTTGCACATTAATTGGATTAAAAGTTCTATGTATACTATCAATGAGGTCAACAACATAGACTTGTTAGCTTCAATTCTAGGGGGTGAAGTAGGTACTCTATGTACAACATATTTGGGTATGCCATTGGGAGCAAAATCCAAGTCCTTAGAAATTTGGAATGGTGTGATAGAGAAGTGTGAGAAGAAGCTGGCCAGATGGAAAACTCAGTACTTGTCAAGAGGGGGCAGACTGACCCTCATTAACTCAGTCCTGGATGCTCTCCCAACTTACTTGCTGTCTCTATTCCCCATCCCACCAGGGATCACAAAAAGACTAGACAACATAAGAAGGAAGTTCTTGTGGCAAGGAAACAAAGAGAATAGAGGCTTTCATCTAGTTAAATGGAATGCAGTGACAACTGGAAAGAAGAATGGTGGTCTGGGAATAAAGAATATGGAGCTACATGGCAAAGCACTCTTAATGAAGTGGTTGTGCAAATACTCAAATGAAAACCAAACACTTTGGAGAAGAGTGATAGGTGCCAAATATGAGAATGAAGATAGTTGGATGACTAAGATTGTGACCACACCTTATGGGATTAGTTTATGGAGGTCCATAAGAGCATTATGGGAGAAAGTTAAACCCAAATTCAAGATGAAAGTGGGGAATGGGAACAAGATCAAATTCTGGAAGGATGAATGGCATGAGAAAGGTAACCTGGAAACTCTTTTCCCTGATATTTACAATCTGGCAATGTTCCAACAAAGAACTATTGCAGAACTATGGACACCACAAGGGTGGAATTTCATCTTCAGGAGAGAACCAAATGACTGGGAAGTGATGAGGTTGGCAGAATTCCTCAACTTGGTTGGAAACTTTACTGGACTTCAAGCATATGAGGATATGCTTTGGTGGAAAGGCAACAATAAAGGAGAGTTCAAAGTGCATTCAACTTACAGGCTGATGGATCAATCAAGCCAGTAGAGTCCCATCTGGCCCTGGAAACAAATATGGAAGTGTAGAATCCCACACAAAGTCTCATGCTTTATTTGGCTACTAGCTAAGGAAGTTGCCCTGACTCAGGATAATGTAATGAAAAGGGGGATAACCTTATGCTCTAGGTGTTTCCTATGTGGGGAAACCTTAGAAACGGTAAACCATCTATTTCTACACTGCAAATACACTCGGCAGCTTTGGAGGATTTTCTTGAGTCTTAAAGGCATATCCTGGACTATGCCTAGGAAAGTTACTGAGGCATTGTACAGCTGGGAGGAGACAGGTGCCCTTGCAAAAGACAGAACTAGATGGAGAATTATCCCTGCTTCAATATGGTGGGCAATCTGGAAAGAAAGGAATTCCAGATGTTTTGAAGGCATAGAAAATAGTGTGCAGGATGTTAAACTAAACTGCATTTTGTTGTTATGTTTTTGGTGTAATCAGTTATACTCAAATAACACTGCCTCTATAGTTGATGTTTTAGACTCAATATAGAAATAGAGTAGGAGTGTCTAGAGTGCATCTGTATATAAGGTTTGAGTACAACCCATGTACTTTTGTGATATAATACATCGTTACCATTTTCAAAAAAAATATATACCATATATTTGTCTTGCAGTTGTACTTTTGTTAGATTTCTTTTCCAATATTTGTTCATGGAGACGACAAAGTTGAGCCAGGGGTATTTCGGAAACAACCTCTCTACCACCAAGAGGTAGGGGTAAGTCTGCTTACACTCTACCCTCCCAGACCCTTTCTATGGGATTACACTGGGTATGTTGTTATTGGAGAAGACATAGTTATGCCATTAACTATCTTGTGCTTGGGGTCAATCTTAGATAGATGGAAAAACTAGTTTTCAAGAACATGTATTCATCATCACCTAAAAAAAAATAGTAATTGTCACCAGATATATGGGTCTTTCATGAAGATTATAGCTTGATGTTATTGTAATGATAAATCTTGTAGATTGATCGCCTTTTGGATTTGCTGGTTGAGGAGGCTGCTCAAGCTGAAAAATCTGGCCATCCTTTCCCTTTGACCATTGTATTTGTGGAACGGAAGGTATAATTTCTTGTACTCTGATTTTCCTTTTCTGAGTTTTCTGTTGCCCTATCTATGCTAATGTTGCCGTCCCAAGGATTCCCTGATAAAAAGTATAGAAGATCACTAAAGGAAAAAGCGAAGCACAATAGTTTAAATCACCTGCTACTTTTTAAGTGTAATTACCATCTTTAAGGTTTCTCATCCAATATTTATTCTGTGTATTTGACCATGTCTTGTTTTGGCTGCAAGGGAACAATAAGTGATCACACAAATGTTATTAGCCAACCGACCTTCTACCTGCAATGTGATCATGTTGACGTCTAGCATCACATCAATGAACCGTGTGAAAGATTAATGGTTTGTTGATAATGGAAAAGTTAATTGTCTGTTGACTAAGCTACATAGGCTTGAAAACCCAACTTCTAAGCTAGCGTTTGGCCATAGATTTCTAAATATTCTTGGCAAATATTATTTGGGTGAAAATTTGGGTGAAATTTCACCATGTGTTTGGCCATAGTATTTGGGAAATATATTTCACTTTTTTAGAAAAATATGATTTATACCCATAAGTTTTAAAATCTATCAAAACTAACCATAAGTTTGTATTACAAGTCAATTGAATCTTTGTTGCAACAATAACAAATAATGTCCATGACACTAGAGCAATGTGGTAGTTTGGAGTGAGTGCAACAAGCATCATTCCATAAATCGTTAAGTAGACAAAGCACATGACTTTGTTACCCTGAGCCTATTGTTCATCATTTTCATCAACAATCATATCATCATTTAATATTCACTGAATATTTCATCACTACTTTGATGTTCACGTGAAAAATTATGTAATACGACACAAACAACTACTATAGAGGATGTTTTTGTAAAGGATAAAAGTTTGGGGTAAAATTTCAATTTTCAAAAGATCCCAAATAATGAGATTTGGTCCAAATACTAGAAAAAACTAGTATTTGGGAATTTGGGATATTTGCCAAAAATATTTGCCAAATAATGGCAAATTGTATAGACAAACACTATTTGCCAAATTTTTTCCCAAATATTATTTGGGAAATCTATGGCCAAACGGGCCCTAAATGTGGTAGACCCTGATTGTGGATAGCCAACAACATGATAGTTTATTGCTGATGAGATTGTTTCATGGAACCTTAGTTGTCAAGATCATTTAATCTTGTCAGGACTTGTGAGTCCAATGACAAAAATTCCATAGTGGATTTGGAGTTCTCATAAAGGCTAGGATTGGAAGTCCTGTTATCATTCACATTGTTGGATTTGTCCCTGAGCTACAACTTGGGTTCAACACAACATCATCAAAATTAAGCAATGAATATGGGGCATTATTTGGTGCTCTAGAAAAAGAAGCAGAGGTTTGGTTCAAAAAACCTAGACCAATGGAGGGGGCTGGCAAAGGAACCAGCCAACAACAATAATTTGGTTCCAAAAGAAGTCATGAATTTAATTTTCGAGATGAAGTAAAAGGATGGAGAATCAAGAAGTGAATTAAGAAAAGGGAGGAGACCACCAATTAATTATCAATGATAATCAAGATCACATCTTGGAATGTGAGGGGTCTTCAATAGGAGGTCGGTAAAACAATTAGTCCAACAATGGGGAGCCAAACATTCATGTTCTTTTAGAAACCAAATTAGAAGGAGATGTCAAAAACTTGATAGGGGAGTTATGGGGGCCAACAAATGGGTGGGGAAAGCTAGGGGTAATACCATAATAGTGGAGGGATCCAAATAATGTGGGACAAGATAGAGTAGGTAGGGGAACTGATTGAAGTTAGCAGTCAAGTGATCCCCTGCAAATTCATAGGCATAAATCATGAATTGACATGGCTTAGGGGAGTTGTGGGCCAACAAATGGGTGGGGGAGGCTAGGGGTAGTAGTGGAGGGATCCTAAGAATGTGGGGCAAGACAGAGTGGGTGGGGGAACTGATTGAAGTTAGCAGTCAAGTGATCCCCTGCAAATTCATAGGCATAAATCAGGAGTTGACATGGTTTCTCAGTGCTGTCTATGCAGACTAGAACATGGTTATCAAAAGAGAGATCTGGGGTGAATTAGCAACTAGCAGAGTCAATTATGAGGTGCCTAGGGTGGTATGTGGTGATTTCAATGTCACAAGGCTTGTGTCCAAAAGGGCAAATTGTAGCAGAATCTCAGGAGCAATGGATTAGTTCTCTTAGTGCACAAATGACTAAGAACTAGTTGACCATCCTTCATTTGGAGGGTTCTCACTTGGAGGAGGGGAGAAAGCCACATGAGTGCATCCAAATAGACAAGTTCTTGCACTCGACTGAATGGGGGGACACATTTTCATAGGATAAACAAACTTTGCTTCCAAGGTTGGGTTTTGACCACAACCCAGTCTTCCTAACATATGGGGATTGGGACTTCAAAAAGACTTCAAATTTGCAAATTGGTGGCTAGAGGTAGAGGGGTTTAAGGACAAGGTGAAGGAATGGTGAAATTCATTCCCAAATACAGGAAGACCTGCCTACATCCTAGCTAACAGACTCAAGCTTCTAAAAAAGAAGCTAATAAAGTGGAGCAGGAATAACAAGGTGAATTGGAAATTGAGGAAAAAGGAAATTCTATGCAGATTAGCTCTAGGGAAACTATTCAAGAACAAAGAATTCTATCGGATCAAGAACTAGTACAGAAAACCCAACTAGCTATAGATTATAGAGTTTGAAGAGGTTGCTAAGAGGGAGGATTATGGGCATTATGCAATATTTGAAAGGAGCATGAATGCTACTTATGTAAATCTCATCTTTTAAACAGCAGGCACAATTGAACTGAGAGATTTCAGGCCAATTAGCTTGATAGTTGGAATCTACAAGATAAGGCTAAGATACTGACGGAAAGGATGAAGATGGTGATTGACAGCTTGGTAAAACAAAGACCCAATAACATTTGTCAAGGGGAGGTAGATAATGGTTGACAAATGGAGATAAAAATATCAAATACTTCCACAAAATGGCCAATACCCTCAAGAGATACAATTTTATCAACACTCCAAAAATGGCAGGACTCAACACCACTAGTTCAGATGCTATTTAGAGTGTTGTACAGAGCTTTTTTCAGACTTCGTATAAGAAAATTGTAGAGTGGAAACCTGAGCTCACTATCCATGATGCAACAGTTATCACCCCAAAAGATTAGACATGGTTGCAAAGGAATTTTGATGAAGGGGAGAATATGGAGAGCTTCAAGTCACGTGCCATTGACAAGGCCCTTGAGCCTCATGGTTTCCCTAGAAACTTCTACCCAACCTTTTGGGACTTGGTCAATGGGGAGATTATGGGCACTATGCAATATTTCTATGATCATCAGGTATTTGAAAGGAGCATGAATGCTTACTTATGTAGCTCTCATCCCTTAAAAGCCAGGAGCAATTGACTTGAGAGATTTCAGGCAATTAGCTTGATATATGGAATGTACAAAATAATGGCTAAAATCTTGGCAGAAAGGATGAAGATGGTGATAGATAGCTTGGTAAACAAACACCCAATGACATTTGGCAAGGGGAGGTAGATAATGGATGCAACTCTCATAGCAAGTGAATGTGTAGACACAAGAACTAGAAGTGAAGTGTTAACTGATGGACTAATGTGTAAGCTTGACATTGAGAAAACTTTTGATCTTGTTAACTGTGACTATCATCTGAACATCCTCAACAAATGGGATTTGGAGATAGATGGTTAAAGTGGATCAACCTTTGTACTAAATTTGTCATAATGGAAAACCTGTTGGTTTTTTCCCTTCTAAAAGGGGCCTCGGCCCTCAGGCAAGGTGACCCCTTAGTTCCTTTTCTATTCATTCTTGCAATGGAAGGCCTCAGTAGTATGGCGAATACAACACTCCAAAATATTGGCTAAGGGGTTTCAAGTTAGCTGATAGAGGAGTGGGTGAGCTGAAGATTTGTGAAGATAAAATGGAACATAATGGATACATCGGAGTTATGCTAGTCGTTTTTGAAGTTGTTTCGAGTTTGAAGGTAAACTGGAGGAAAAAATCCTATTCCCCATTAAATAGGTTAACAATATTCAGGCATTGTGGCATTCTAGGGTGTGGAGTGGACAAATTACCTACTGTTTATTTAGGTATGCCCACAGGTAGGAGACGTAAATATGTGGAGATCTGGGACTATTATAGAGAAGGCAATGAAGAGCTTATCCCCATGGAAAACTCAGTACTTATCTGTCACGACCCGAGCCTACACCTTGGACGTTGCCGGCACTCGAGAACCATTGTTGGTCCCCAAGCGAACCCTTATCCTGGCTGACTACAAGCGGAAGACTAATTCAAACATACATAAGCATCAAATTGAAAGTAACGTTTAAAAACAGTTTACTCAATCTCAAAACTTCACTGAATATACCGAGTATGAAAATAAGTTTTAAATAAAACATGTGAAACTGAAAGGCTCTCCAAAATTGTCTATTTATGAAGCCTCTACTATCTATCTCCAAAACTGAAAGACCTAGAAAATCTGTGGAGCACACTAAATAAGGAGGTGGAGATGGAGAAATAACTTATTGAAGCTTCATTGGTGTGGCCGGAAATTGGATGTTTATCGGCCACTGCTTATCTCAAATGGGTGTAGATAAAGGGCTTTGGGGTTACCTCTCCCTCTCTGGTCTCATGAAATGTTTATGGAGTTTGGGTCAGATGTGGAGGTTGGATTGAAACAAATGGGCTCAACTGAAAGTGAAGGGTCATTTTGATTCAATTCTTAGAAGTATTGAGTTGGAAAAAAATGGGTTTGTCTTCACGATCCCGATTTGGTGTGAAGCATTGATATTGTGGAGTTGTCTCTGTTGTACTGTGTGTAAGGGAGATACAACCAAGGTCTATGGCAGAGGCACACCCAGCATATGGTGCCTTTAAAAGTGCTGGGCAAGCACGCTCTGGGCCACGGAATTGGAATCTTTAGAAGCTTATCTGGAAGGTTATTTTAAAGTTGCATGCTTTTGTTGGCTAGTGGTTAAAGAGGCTGTTCTAACACATGATTGCTTGATGAGGAGAGGTATGTGCTTTCTATGTAGTAAGGAGATTGAAACAAACAATCACCTCTTTTTACACTGCAAGCTGACCTGCAAGCTGTGACTTCTATTCATGAGTATGAAGGGTTTAATATGGACAGCACCTAGGGAAACTGCAGAAATGATAGCATTCTGGAATGATCCAGGTGTTTTACTAAAGAAAAGAGTTGGTGGAGCCTCATCCCAGCTTGTATCCGGTAGACAATATGTAAGGAAAGAAACTTTAATATTTTGATTATAGAGCTAATTCTGAACAGAAGATGAAAGATGAATTGTATATTTTTTTATTCACTTTTGGTGAAAAAAATCCCTGGTAGAGGAGGTAGAGTCTATAGTTGACATCATTGGATCCTTATAACTTGCACTAGACTAGGTTTTTGCTGTTTCTTGGGGTCTTGTAACTCTGTTTTATCTCTTACAGTCTTTGTGCGAAGGATTATTTATTTATTAAGTTGTTACCTTCTCAAAAAATAAATAGTTGCACTGACAATTATGTTGAAACCAACTGTCCGTCAAAACCAAAAAATATTATGAACTTATCCAGGTTCATAATGAAAGGTTAGTATGACCCTTCCCATGTTCAATTTTCAAATTTCATCGTCAAAAAATTTTAAGCCTGCAGATTAGCCAGAAGAGCACTTGCATACTCCGAGGCCTTTGCCAATTCAATACAGGCCACAAACTTATAATCACTTTAATTATAGGGACGCACAGTACAATTTCCTATATCTCAGATCGAGATCCCATTCATGGTTTTATTAAATATGACAACATCACAGCAACAATGCCTAGATGGATTTATGATTGTTGGGAAGGCTAAAGAGGTAATGAAAAGGTCTTATCCCCTTCCTACCAGATAGCCTTCTCCAAGTTTCTTTGAGAAAAGAAAGCAGTCAATTACGAGCTCATATTAAATATTGCAAGTTTCTAACCAATGAGTTTCATATGAGCTAGAAAATTTTGCAATAACTGTTATTTGTAAGAAAGAGCAGATCTCACTTGGCAATTCTAGCTTTCTTAAAATATTCTTGGAAACCTTTCATGTGTTCAAGCTCTCTCCCATTTACTAATTTTCTTGGGTAAAAGTGCTCTCCATATTCAAAGTAAGTTGTGAAGTTCTTTTATTTATGGCTGTTTTCATTTTCAGTTAATATTTTTCTACACCACATTTTTTTAGTATCAAGATTTAAAATGAGAAAATACATAAGTACCCCATTAAACCAAGACCTGTTTTTTAAAAAGACACTTGAACTTTGCGGGGGTCCTATTACCCCCTTAAACAATTTTAAAGTGTTATAAATATCCCACTTTTCAGCCACCCTCAATTGCAAAAAGGAAGTGCAATCACGCACCAATTATTATCTGCCACGTGTTATGTTTTAATTTTTAATCTTTATTTTCATTTTTGTTTTTTCTTATTTTATTAGCTTCATTTTTTTCTTTTTTTTTCTCTTTCTACTTCTTTCTTCATCACTCTTCTTCTTCGCTTGCAACCCTCCATATAGCCACCATCACTACAAGTCCTCGACTTGGCCACCATCGCCGCCAATTCTACGGAGTAGCCTTCATCACGCCATTATTATAATCTCATCTCCACCATTAATATCATCAAATCATTATTAAATCAAAATAAAATTACTAATAAATTATACATTGAAAATTAATAATCACCTTCAATCTACCATCTTCTTTTCAATATTAAAACAATTATTCAGCGGAACTCCATTACGATGGAGGTAATGAAATACTATAATGCTCTCGAATCGATGAAATTTGTTTATTTAGATGCTAAAGAACTATATAATAATTTATTTTATTTTATTTTAAAAAAATAATATTATCAAAGGAGGTTCACAATTATTATTATTTTTGAAAAAAGAAGGGATAAAAAAGAAAAGGGAACAAAGAGAAGCAAGAAGACGAGGAAAAAAAAAGAGTAAAGTAAATGGGTCTTCTAAGTTGAAGAAGATAGAGAAGAGGTAGTGGGTTCTTTTGAGTTTTGGGGAAGAAGATAGCAAAAAAAAAAAAAAGAATGGAGAAAGTACAATAAAATAAATAAAATAAAAGAAAAAAATAACATTTCTAATTAAATAAATACTTAAATAAATATATATTTACATTTTTGGCTCAGCTCACTCGCTATCAAAGAGTGAACTACACTCTACATGCCACATAGGCACGTAATGGGACAATAAATTCACTCTACATAGGAAGAGGGGGGTAATAGGACCCCTGCAAAGTTCAAGTGTCTTTTTAAAAAACAGGTCTTAGTTTAATGGGGTAATTATGTATTTTCTCATTTAAAATCAATATTAGTAGTTTTTATATGATCCAAGATCCTATCCCCAATGGTATACCCATTGGTGAAAGTGTACTATACCTTGATGCCTACGCTAAAGCATTAGTTAAGCAAGGCAGAATGCACAGCCAGGGCTTATGCAAGCTTTCTGTCCCAGTAGTTTAGTTGAATGCTTGCTGCATTTAAATGAAATGGACAAGTGGTGTTAACTATTAAGTAGCATACATGTGAAAGTGCACAAGGGCATTAAAGAGTTTATTTTTCAGTAGCAAAAACCATAAAGTTCATTTTGGTGGCTAACTTAGGGGCTGTTCTATGTGGGGTTCTTGAAGAAGATACAGAAGACACTTGTACCTTTCCAGTCAGCTCCTAGTTAAACTAATTTTTCAGTGTAAAGGATGTCACCATCACTTTTGTCCTACCTTTGTCTGTCACTAATCTGATTTGCTTCATCCTCCGTCCATCTTATTCAGTTAGGCAAAGACATGCTCATTAGCGAAGCCCATTGTACACATTTGAGAAACTCCTTAGGATTAGTACAACTACTATTCTTTTTTTCTTGGATCAGTTATTACAACCACTATGTTTGTGCCACTTGATTGTTGTGAATGAGGCGGCTGATCTCAGTAGCACAGGTTTGAGATCCTAGAGGGGAGAGTAAGACTAAGGATTCCTTTGATCTGATAATTTTCTTCCCTGTTAGAACTGATGAGTGATTACTATCCAGTCCCTTCTATATGCTTTTGTGAATGGCTAGGGCTTTTTCAGCATGTACATCCTTATGGCCATGTTCCTGATAAGGGCTTTTAGTTGGTTCTTGCATGACTGTTGTATAATTTTGATTTATCTTCTTGAAGACCTTCAGTCTCTTTTTTTTAAAAAAAATGTATAAGTGCATGCTTTTAACAATGGCACTATGCACCATCATCGTGTAGACAAAATGTGATGAAGTAGCAGAAGCTTTAACACAGCAGGGTTTGCTTGCAACTGCACTTCATGGTGGTCGAAGCCAAAATGAAAGAGAGGCTGCCCTTCGTGATTTTAGACATGGACCTATCAATATCTTGGTATGTTTAAAACATCTACTGCTGTAATATTTCATGATATTTTCGCTTGTTGAATACAGATTACTTATGAATTTCCTTATCCCTGATTTATGTCAGGCAATAGGAGTAATAATATCCCCAAGCAACATCAGTTGGTAGTGCTTGAGGGTGTAAAACTTTTTTGTTTTCCTTTAGGATGAAGTATGATTTCTTGAAATCAAGTACTCTCTCTGAGAAAAAAAGTGGTCTCTTCTGTCTTTTCAACCTTTCTTTTCTCCTTTTGCAATCTGTCAGCATTATTTCCAGATTGGAATAGAATACAAGTGTCCGCTTCACCCTTTTTGATGCAAAGAGATGATCTAGGTTCTTATATATTTGCTTCTAAATTGTAGGAAGAGGAAATGTTTTGCGGGTGTTTGGATCTCCTCTTCTATATCCTGTTCTTTACACCAAATTCCTAGAGTAATAATTACTTTCCATTTGATCTTGTGTATTATACACTCCTTTCCTTCAAATATTCTTTGATTCCTTTCCTTACATATAATCCACCATATACATGTTGGAACTGTTCTCTGCCATCTTTTCTAGCTCTTATAGCCTCCCCTTTTGATCCAACATCTTAGGAGGTCAGAAGTGTATTTTGGCATAGTCTAGTATTCATTGGCTATGCTAGTAAGCAGAGCCCACACCTGTGCAGTAACCTTACAGTGCATGAATTGGTTCTTGTTAGTCTCTCGAGCCCCTTTACAAAGGAGGTATTTAGATGCTATGTTGATGCCCCTCTACTGAATGAGTAAGACAACTCTTCCTAGCAACAAGTCAAGTGAAGCACTTCACCTTGGTAGCGACCACACTTCTCCACATTGTTCCAAAGTCCTGTGGATCTTCCTGTACCTCCTCTAAGTCTATAATCAGTTCACAGAAAATATCCCATATTGTGATGTCTCCATGCTATTCTGTCTTGGTCTAGATTAGTACCATGGAATCCACCAATCAAGCTCAAGAGCTCCACCAATATCAGGATTTGTGCATATTGAGAGAAGACCAGGGAACAGGTCCCTTGACATCTCATTGCCACACCAATCATCTGTCCAGAACTTAGTTTCATCTCCTTTGCCCACAATAATCTTTGAGCTGCTATTGAGAGCCAACCACAAGTTCCTGATGGTCCTCCACACCCCAATACCTTAAGGGGTCGTTTGGTGATATGGATAAGAGAAAGTTATCCTGGGATAAAAATTTAGTGTCTCTTAATCCGTTGTTTGGTGGACAGGATGGGATAACTTATCCCAGGATTAACAAATAGTACTGGGATAAGTTATCCCTCCCTGAGGGTGGAATAATTACCCCTTAAACTCTCTTTTATACACCACTTATACATTCATGTATATTAATATAATTTTAAACAACTATAATAACATTCACAACCTTACTTAATCGTTGTTTTTATCATAATATATTTTTCTATTAAAAAATTACATTTTATAAATACAAATTTTATTTATGAATATATTATAAGTTGATTTTTTTGCCTAATTTTATATTTATTTATATTTTGATTTCTCTTAAAATATTCACTCCACTACTAAATTACATATTTTGAATTACATAGTTTATTACTCACTCAAAAATTATATTCTATGTATCCATTAAAATGTAGATAACTTTAATAATAAAATTTCTTTTACTTTGATAAACTTAAAATGAAAGTTTTATTTTTAAGCTAAATAAGATCGAAAGTTTTATTTTTAAGCTAAATAAGATCGAAAGTTTTATTTTTAAGCTAAATAAGATCGAAAGTTTTATTTTTAAGCTAAATAAGATGAAAGTTTAATTTTTAGGCTAAATAAGATGAAACTCTAATTTTAAGCTAAATAAGATGAAAGTTTTATTTTTAAGCTAAAATAAGATGAAAATTTTATTTTTAAGTTAAATAAGATGGAAGTTTTATTTTAAAGTTAAATAAGATGAAAGTTTAACTTTAAAAACACACGGCACAATCATGGAAAATGCACATATAAAAATATTTAAGCTAAATAACATGAAAGTTTGATTTTTGAGAATGAATAACTAAAGTTTGCAAAGAAAATGTAAAAAAAAAAAAAAAACTAAATAAGGTGGAGGGTATTTTTGTAAACAAACAACTTATTATTAAAAATTATGCAATGGATATAAGTTTGACTATGACAAACCAAACAAGCAATAAAAACTACTCCCAGCAAATCCCAGTATAACTAATCCCAGCATAACTTATTCCAACATAACTAATCCCAGGATAACTTGTATTCAAACCAAACGAACCCTAAGTGTCAATGACTTCACTAGTACCCCAGTGATCCAGTTGCCCATATTTGTGATGTATTAACTCTTTCCTTAGAACCTGCTCCTTGACATACCCCCACAACCATTTTGAAAGTAGGCTCTTGTTATGAGCTTTAAGTTCCTCACTCCCAGTCCCCCATTTTCCCTACTTTGTTGTACTATAGGCCATTTGACCAAGTTGAAGCCCTTTTCTATCTTATTTCCTTGCCAAAGGAAATTTCTTGTTAGAGCATCCAGAGACTTGAAAACCTTACTAGGAATAGGGAAAAGGGACATCACATATGTCGGTAGAGAATCCACTACTGAGTCGATTAGTGTAACTCTTCCTCCTAGAGATAATTATTGGGACTTCTATATAGCCAATTTCTTCTCAGATTTCTCAATTATGCCATCCCAATTTTTTTCTGCTTTGTGCTTGGAACCCAAAAGCATGCCTAGGTAGACTGTAGGCAACTCTTCTTTCTTGCACTTCAAAATATTTGCGAGAGTCACAATCTGCTTCACCTCCTTTGTTGGAAAAATACTACTCTTTCTTCATTTAAGTTTGAGTCCTAAGCAAAGCTTCAAAAATCACCAAGATCACTCTTAAGTAGCAAATTTGTTCCCACTCTGCTTTATAAAATACCACTGTGTCATCTGAGAAATTTGTGCTTCCTTTAAAAAATTAAATTACTGCGAATCGTCTTTATCCAACACTTCAATGTGTCCGTCCAAAACTGTCCTTGGGTCATATACAAGCGTGGACAGTTTTCTGCGATGTGAACTTGGTTCTTCATGAACCTACAACATCGGGTTTTGGCGACCCATGTTCTGCTGACCCTAACTAAGAACATTTTTTTATCAATATAGATACGACTATAAAGAAGAATGATTTTTTCTGTACCCCCAGTACAACTTGCATGCAGATTGCAGAGTCTCATAAAAGGAAAATTTCATGTCAAATTTGAATTGATCTCAATGGATTAGTCGTTACAGTAATAGGTAGGGATGGAAGGGTTTGATCATTTTTCACCCAAAACAAAGGTGCTACCAAACTGCGCTAAATCCCTTTCAATTCGGTGTCGAAAAACAATGAAATGAATTTGATTCGATTATTCTTTGGCGCCTTTTGAACTTCCATCTATCTGTACAATTAACTTCTTACGATGGATTGGCAGGTTGCTACTGATGTTGCGTCTAGGGGATTGGATGTCACAGGAGTTGCACATGTAATTAACCTAGATCTTCCAAAGGTATTGCAGACTGCAAGAATAATAAGTTACATTTAGAGCTACTCTTTATGGAAAAACACTATTAACTTTGCTAAAGTTGTAGGTACACATTTGGATTAGTTACTCCTACCCATATTAGAATTGTACCCCTACCTGAGTCAATGTAACATAGATTTAGAAGCTTCACATGCATAGAAGAGCTTTCAAATTTTGGTATTTTAGTTCTCTTCACAATGTTATTCTAGTAACCCTGGCATATTTTGTTAGTCGTCTTTAGTTCTCCCCCTGGCAATTCTTCAGTTATCCATTTAATACAGGTCTAAAAATTCAATTTGTTATCTTGGATATAAACAAGAGCTCATGCTCTGATGACTCTCTGAATCCTCCTAATTATTGGACTTTTAACCAGTTACCAGTGTGTGGAACTGTGTAAAGTTTGATGCAACTTTTCCTTTGTTAATTTAGACCATGGAAGATTATGTACACCGGATTGGAAGGACTGGTCGTGCAGGGTCAACGGGCCGAGCTACTTCATTCTATACTGATCGCGATATGGTCTTTCCTTTTGCTATACTCATTTTCTCTCTTGTTCATATTTGTTGATGTTCATGTTTTGACTTGTGCTTTCTTGCTTTGTTTAATTTCACAGTATCTTGTGGCTCAAATAAGAAGAGCAATAGCTGATATTGGTTCTGGCAATGATGTGACCATTGCTATGGGAAAGGTATGCCTCGTTGGTTCTATCTCATTCTTGTGTTTGTTCCCTATGCACTCCTATTTCCTCTCACTATGTATATCAAAGTGTTTCTGTCCTACATTTATTTTATTTTGAGGAGTTGTGTTATTTTCACATTATTAGACTGCAAGAAGAAAGGAGAGAGAAGCTGCAGCTGCGGAAAAAGAAGCATGGAGTGAATTGTCTAAGCTCTCTTTAGTAGGGTCCACGGTAAATGTGGAGGATAAGTATAGGCACATGATTGCCCCATCAATGATCAAAAAGGAGGGAGCCGCAGATGACGCTTGGGATGACTGATGTTTGTTGTCCATATCTTATGTGCCTCTACTCCGATAGTTGTAGCAGTGGCAATGCCGTGATGCTCCAATGTGTGTGTACATTTGTAGTGCAAAAACATCTTTAACATGCAAGAATAGAAATCAGCAACATAAGGAGCTGCTAGCCCTTGAAACCCTTTCTGTGTGTAGTATTTGGTGTTTCACACGTGCTTTGGTTCTTATCCATGAAGGGAACATTGAGCACAGTTTTGCAGGCCGAGTAGGAAATGTGCTAAAAATGACTTGTCAAGTCTCAATTCCATTTGTCTGGATTTTGGTTATTGGTTTTTGATATTACCTTTTACAGTGTTTTATTCTGCAGAAGGCTGTAGTAGTCACACTTGTATTGGGATATTCTTGAGCATTTACACCAACTGCTTTCTGCATTCACTGACGCTTGACAAAAGAACATTAGAAAAAAAGTAGTGAAGAATCATGAAAAATGAACTAACAAATGTGATGATAGTTGACAAAATCCATGGCTGTTATGGAAAGAAGATTGGGTAATTTAGCAAATTTATTAGTTTTGTAAATATGTTGCTGCAATGCACGAGCAAATGGATGATGCACGACTTGTGTCATTTAATTGTAGGAAAATTGCGTTTAAATTGATGGTCAAATATAAAGTAGAGTTATTTATATCAAAGCTCAAAGGTGAAGTTGTGTTGTACGGCAGTCGGTGGTTACAAATAATGTGTTTTATATGTAAAAACTAAGCCATTGTTATTCCTTGAATTGGCTTTTAGTTTAAAGAGCTAGTAATCACAAAGTGCATAGGGCATTTCCTGCCTTACCCTCTGTTTTATTTTCTAAATATACTATATGATTTTTGCCCGTGCTAAGCACGGGCCCAATATTTTTAATTCTGATGTTATTTCAGTTGTGCTTGATCTACCAGAAATATGCCTGAAATCCAAAATAGCAATAAATACTTTTCATTAACCTAATTTTAGAAACATAACACTCCATCAGTAACAAATCATATTCCTAACCTACATACATAATAATAATAATAATAATAATAATAAAACAATCCACACAATAAGAAACAATTAAGGTGCATTGTCGTTTCTCTTAAGTTTCAACGATCAATTCAATATTAAGTTGGTCAGATTCAGAATCTGTTGATAAAGAACTCAATATGGAAATTTACAATGTGTTTACAAGTGTTTCCTTTTCGTTTTTTAAAGAAAAAATTAGCATTTTATCATCAAACACCCTACTCAAAAATCAGAACATGGCAATAGGTGTCGAATTTAGTTAATTCATTCAAAGTACAAAAGATAAGGGCGCCTAACTATAGCTCGTGAGCAAAAAATGTACAGGAGACTCGCATCCATTTTAAAATCATGAAAGAAGCGATCTGATTTAAGAGTTGTTATCCCCCTAGATGTTCATAAAACATTCCCTTTAAGAGTCACCATCAAGAGACTTGTGCTAGCTCCTTCCAAATTGTTGCACTATAAGGTGTTATCAGTAATACGAAAGCTTGAGACAAGCAACTCGGAGGTTGTTGGGACCATTATTGTAAGTTACACTTTCATCTAAATTCATCTCGCACAATACTTTCCATCTCAGTAGCCAATGTTTGCAATTCCACAAACCAAATCTTTTGAGGAGGAGTTTTGAAGTACCTTTAAAGATCCAAAAAATAATAATTCAATCAACTAAAAATAAAAAATAAGCGGAGTGCAAAAATGGATATTAGAGAGTTATAAAGTAAAAAGAGATTTGTTTTCTCTATTGCACATACATTTTGCAGGAGAAAATTCAATGAATAGACCCTCGTACTAAAGTTGATGACAAATTGACAACATTTTTTACTTGAAAATAAACAATCAGTAAAAGAATTTGATATTTACAATGACCTTTTCAAACCATACAAGCCTACAAGGTGTGGGACATAAGAAAAGCTGAAGAATAGGATGACAATTTTTTTACCTGGATGTAGCTTGAAGATACACTCCTCTTTACATGGAGCATCTCGCGGAAGATATCCTTGTTACCATGCTGCTCCTCTAACTCATGTCACATGTTCCATAAATCAGGGTCAAATCTAGGGTCTGTGAATTGAGATGAGTGATTGTATAGTGCACGGGCTTGATCAATATCTTCTAGCCACTTCTCAAGTTCAGCATACTTTAAGCACATAACTTTTGAGTCCTTGTCTGGAAGCCCAGACTCAATTACATGTTAATATATCTTATGCGTTCTTGGAACACTAAATATCTCAGCATAGAGTTGAGTGGTAGTTGCAAATGCCACACCAAATGAAAAAATAAGTACATCAGATTGTATTGATACCAACATATATATTCAATTTCAAAAAGTAATAACTCGAGTTGTAGAAATATAATATTAGTTAGCAATAGAATTTACCTGCCGACATATTAAATCCTCTTATCTATATAGTTGCTTATATGTGAATCTTGCAGTAATGTTTGGGTCATGTTGCTTGAAATCTCCCAAAATATTGCCACTCTCATGTTTGATTCTCCAAAATGTATTATTTTTTAAGTATCCACGATAATTTTTAAAAGTCTCAGTAATATAGATTTCAAGATATCTCAATTTCAGT
Organism: Solanum verrucosum; assembly: GCF_900185275.1. Taxonomy (NCBI): domain Eukaryota; kingdom Viridiplantae; phylum Streptophyta; class Magnoliopsida; order Solanales; family Solanaceae; genus Solanum; species Solanum verrucosum. Next base: position 326,792 of record NW_026020248.1, read on the forward strand.
CAATCGATTACAACTTCAAGTTTTAGAAATAGCATATCCAACACAACATGATAAAACTATGCAAATGCTACTACATCCATCTATGTAACTTCAACTGCATGAAATTCACCATGAAACTACTTCTTTTACCTACTTATCATGTGTATGCCTTAGAAAATTCGTTCTTATTTAATTTTTTCATTATGCAGTCATATCTCTTGGACCAGCTTCTACTATCTTTACACTTGGATAGATCTAGGAAGCTACACAAAATTAGCATAAATTTGAGCAATTTAATGAAGTACATTAAGTCCATCATCCACAAGTTAGATCATTATTTTTTTTAACTACAAGTAGAAGAAGCAGCATATCTACATCACCAATATCGATAAATACCAACAAATAACAGAAGAATGTGTTTCTAACATTCTTAATACGTTCATGGATGCTAATAGAAGATAGTAGGCCCGTCATGGAATTAGTTGCGGTGTGCACAAGATGACTGGAACACCATAGTAATCAAAAGAAAATACCCTAACGTCAGCTCCAAGCCTCCCACCACACTTCTATTCCAAAAATTACAAGTTTTGCTGGTGCATCTAAAATATACAGAGATAAGGATAGAAGTTATCCTAAAAATAGCAATGGTTTCTTCACATGGATATTGAGTGGAAGACATCATATTCTACAAAAAAAAATGTCTTTTAATTTGTTTTGTTGACATTCTATAGCAATTTTTTAATAAAATAAAATTAACAGTGTAACAGTAACTACAAAGAAATAAATTTCTACTTTTATCATCAGATAATATTTTTGGAGATAAAGAATCTTTAAAAAATATTTATAGTTGAAGCTTGTTTCCAAAATGGAACAAATAATGTGAAGTGATTAATAAGTCTAGACCAACATCTTCAAAAAAAACAAATAATTATCACAACAATCAAAATATAGTTTTGATCACTTAACATGTCATGTTTAATATTGAGGAAAAACAATTCATATCAATAAGGATGCAAAAAAATTACACCACTTAGACGTGTTAGTATCTTTAGATCGAGTAAATCATGATCTAATTAAGTTTCTCATATCAACAAATGTTTCTTTATTAAACTTCTTCTAAGGTTACATTTTAAGCATACACCAAATTTTATTTTTCTCTATACAAATAAAGAAGGTACTCATACTATAATTCTGATGATAAAATGATATAATAGCAAAAAAGGGGACATCGAAGAGTAGTACTTACTTTTGTAATTGTCTCTTTTCACAACAAACCAAAATAAAAAAGCAGAACAAAGTATAAGCAACTTATCTGCAGTCAATTTTGTATAACCCAGAAGAAGAGAAAACTTACTATTTTTAAGCCAATACCATTGTGAGACCACAAAACTACTAAATCATGTTGAGAGGCATATGAAATGTAAAACCAGTTAAAAAGATCCTTGAGATGTAGGCAACATATCATCTGAAAAAGATTTTTCTAAAACAATAGGGAGAGAATTTAGAAAGACAACCCTATTTTCTTGTTATACATGAATGCTTTCAAAGTACCCTTTTTAAGACAATCCTTTGTTCAAACTTGCACAAAGGGTAGTGATTTTAACTATTAAGAGAAAGTTTTAATGATCTCAAAGTAACTCAAAAATACAAGCATTTGTGGATTCAATGCAAATGTTAATTTTTCTCCCTTCATCAAACAAATAAAAATGATTGAAGTTTTTCTATTTCGAATCGTCTTGGATTTAATTCATGTTACTTTGGCTGGATTATTGTAACTGCATATTTCTAGAAAAAAAGATCAAAAGTAAATAGAAAGATGATATTTAAGCAAAAGTTCGAATTAGAAGGTAAAAGGTGGATAAAGCCTCCAAAGGCCATTGGAAAAACAATATATAAGTTATTAATGATTCAATATCTATTTCTTGTTCTTCTAAAGCTTTACTTTTATAAACCAGATCACCCATTTTTAATCGCTATTAAGATTTAAGAGATAAGAGAAATAATTAACATTATGTTTTAATTGATGTTTAAAAAATAGCAACACAGAAATTCAATAAAACAGAGCAGATAGTAGAGGATACCAAAATACAGCAAAAAATAGAGGAAAACAATAAAACATAATAAAAGGAAGTAGAAGAAGAAAGAAAAGAAAAATCAGAGACCGAAGTAGTGCAGACAATAGAGAGCTCTAGAGAAGGAAAAAGGAAAAAAAAATATAGCAGGCCTGAATATCGATGGAGAAGCAGGACAAGAACGAAGATGAAGATAGAAAAGATGCTTACCTGAATGTCGATTATCGTAGAAGATGTGAAATCCATAAATCTTTTGAAATGTTAAAAATACAAAGGAGTGCTTCTGCCATAGAAGCACATTTCTCTAAGGTGCTTCGCTTCAACACCTTGCAACATTGTCATATCACTTCGCAACACTTCACCTCTTCAAGTGACAAAGCAATCACTTTTCTGGACGCCACTTCTTAGCACAACAAAAGCTTTACAAAAACAACAAATGAGGTAAGAAAGTGAAATCATTAGATATTTAGACAAATGTTTATGCGAACTCATAAAATTGCTGCAAAAATGGTTGGTGCTCTTGCTAGTTCTGATAATAGAACAGATGTATTCTTAATACCTTATGTTTTCTCCCAAAATTTGGATACCTGCTAAATTTAAGGATCTATTTATTAGTTTTTCGTTGTCAGAGGAGGCTATGTTGGCACGGCTTGGTGCTTTGGAAAGTGGTAATGTAGCAGTGGAACCTCAACTACTTGATGATGATGATGATGAAGCTTCTATTGACAATGAGCAACACATGCAATTGAATATTCAGTTGGATGCCATATAAGATGAAAGAATTTGTCTGTGAAATCATATGAGTTTCTATTAGCATCAACCTTAGGACTTTCTGATCATGAAATGCATAGAAAAAAGAAAAGTTGATCTCTCTTTTTTCAAGTTTTTTACATTACAATTGAGATATGCATCTCAACCTGACACCTTTGCACACCTGACCATTCCCCTATCCCACCAATACAAATCTTTACGGATTGTCTCCTTTTCCTTCGATGAACATAAAAACAAAGAATGTAAATTTACTATAATAGAACATAAGAAAGATGCTCAAGGAAAGGTTGGTTCTAACAACCTTAGAACAAGACTGATTATAAAGGAAATAGAAAATGATATACTAAGAAGCTAAGGACATATTTCTAACTAACAAATTATTTCATCCATAAAAGACCATCATCCGATTACGATGTCAAGTGAAAAGACTGTTTGGTGTTAAAAGAACCCAATTATAATTCCCTTGATATATATGTTCTTAGCAGACATCAGGAAAGGTGTTTACCATTTCTATAGCAAGGGGTTGATTTTCTCTTAAAGTAATATAATTGAAGTGACACGAATGGCAAAAAATAATAATTTTGGAAGCATTTTTTGTTAGTAAAAGATAAAAGGATAATCAGCAAACAACAAAAATGAGACCTTTCAAGAATTTAATGTGAGATAAACACCGTGAAAGCTGCAGAGTAGGTTCATTTGCATTGTCTTCTTACACAGAGAGGAGTGTTGTCACTCGGACTCTCCTATTGCGTTGTGTCTGTGCTTTCAAGTAATAAGGCTTCTTACTAAACAAACAACTGTTGATGAACTGCCTCTTACCCACATCAAGGAGTAACCTAAAATAACATGTGGAAAAAGTTCAATTATTTCCACTTGAGTCAGCTTAAGGCGTGTTGTAAGATGTAAGACAATTGTAAACAGGGTAAAATGCCGCTGATGAGTAAAGACACCTAAAATGTGAAGAAGACAACATGGGGCTTGCCACAATGAATACGTGTGGTGAGCTAAAAGTTAGTTGAAGAATGAACCTTTAGTTATCCTCAGCTTTCGTTTTATTTACAGTACTGTAATAACTTTCATCGTCCAAACGACTCACACTTATTATTAAAAAAAATAGAAAAACTTTAAACTCAAGTTCATTTGGAACAAATAAAAGTATTCAAATAAGGGAACATGTAATCCAAACATTTTTGCATTTGGCAAAGCCAGTTTATTATGTTAATTAATACACCAAGACAAAACATAGTTCAACTTTTCCTCATCAAATACTAACAGCTAATATTATCAACTTCCATGTCAATCTAAAATGGGACCATAAATTCAAGGTATTATGGAGAAACTCAAAACATTACAATGTAATTAATAATAACAAATTAGAAAGATTCTTGTGGTTGAATTCTTTTTTTATTGTAACAAAAAGATAAGCAGTATGCATAGAAATGTCAAATTATCAACACGATCATTTTTATTTTTTTTTATAAATTTATTTTTTTACCCTCCCTAGAAGGTCTCACCCCTTTTTGCTCCCTTGGTGACTCGAACTCACAACCTTCGGGTTGGAAGTGAGGGGTGCTTACCATCCGAGCAACTCCCTCTCGTCCAACATGATCATAAAAAACCCATGTAGCAGAGAAAACAACTTAGCAAAAATTAGAGAAGACTAAATCCCCAAATTTTACTTTGAAACAAGAGTGAAACAGTTCAATGATTATATATATATATATATATATATATATATATATATATATATATAAAGCAAGGAACATAGATATTTTCCTGCTACTTTGTGGCATGAAAATCGAAAAGCCGCGCCGATGAAATTCATACACTACATAACTAAGCAAAGAAAGAAGAAGATTACCTAAGAAAGAATCTCTAGAAGAAAACCTCAATGCTAACCTCTTGGATCACAACACGTAAAGGCTTCTCAGAGAAGGTCTTTAGGATGAATCTGGATAGAACAAAGGAGTTTTGCACAAAAAGAGAACATAAATAAGTAAAAACAGTAAAGAGAAGAGCTAAAGGCACAAGTAACTCTAGATAGAAAATTTATACCTTCTATAGTTATGAAGATGCATCATATATTCTGTTGAACTCAAAATGAAAGAGGAAAAATCCCCAAATCAGGAATATGTCTTTTTCTCAGCTGAGAAATTTGCAAAGAACTGGACAACGATTAAAGCAGAAATTGAGAGAAGAGCTTAATTGAAATTGGAACATCTTAGAAGAGGAAGAGAACTAAAAAATTATACTTGAAAGTGCAAAGAAATTAGGAACCATGTGATGTGCATTGAGATTTTCCTAGTTAATTAGGTGTTATCAACCGTGTGGCATTCAATATTTGATGGTTGCTTAATGAAGTAGTAAATTCTACCATTTATGCCATTGATACAAGTAGCTTTATTCTCGAAGATGTTAGGAGAAATAAAAGTGAAAGTAAATTGCTGCAAATATTGAAGAAGAACGTACCTAGAATTATAAACACTTGGGGTTGGGATTTGATTCAATGTTAGTGGAACAAGAGGGATGGAAGAAGTGAGGCTTCTAGAATTATGTGTGTGTTTGTGCATAGGGTGAGTTGAAATATTGCAATTTCACTGTGAAAGATTGACAGATGGTTCTAGAAGTACTGATATAGTGCATTTGTTAATGTAAAATTATTGCTTTGCCCTTGGTCGTCCTAGGCGTCATGTTTCTATATAGTAGAAATAAAAGATGAACATACAATATTTACAGGTAAAAATATGGAGTATTGAAACACAAGCATCATTATATTAAGAAATTACGGAAGCTATACCAAAGAACAGAATTGTCCAAAGTAATAGTTACCTTCTCATTAACTTTTGGCAGAAGTTGTAATCATTTCTCCTCAAAAATTTTCTAGTAATATTTTCGCCATCAGATGAAGATCACTCCTGCCATCATTGTACTCCATTGCATTCTTGAACAACAGCTTAACATCAACACTACTCTCTATGACACGCCTATACTCGGAGCCATCCTTGGCCTCCATTTGGTTCTTTATTGTACTTAAGTCCACGGGTCTGTCAATAATAAGTGTTCATCAGAAAATAACTTAGTAGCTACATGTGATCTCTGGATGACGCTGGTTAAGGCTTCGATTCTAGAATCTGTTGTCCGATTTTATTGATATGTTTCCTAATTTTTTGTTGCAGGTCCTCGATTTCTGTCTATATGTTAGATAGAAGCTTTGGAAGTTTAATAAACATATCAAATTATGGAGAAGAATATTGAACTACATTTCTCAAAATTCCGTTGTAGGCATTTGAGACTTAGGGTTGGAGCCTTCAAAGATGATAAAAGCTGAAAATTTGATTCGGTGGAACACATTGAATTGAAATTTCTTTGGTGGAAAACTTTGAATTCCAACATTGTTGAAGCTTGGGTTTCAAATTGAAATTTTCTAGGTTATTGACAACTAAATCTAACTTGGTGATAATAATTTAAGATTAAATTTGTCAATATGCAGCTAACAATGGTGATAACTGTTCAAGTCTCCATTGATTGAGGAGGTACTCTTTTGAGAAACTTCAGGTCTGAAATTTTTTGTTGATAAAATCGAGTGGGATAAAAAATGCAAAAAAAAAACAAATCGAACAAAGGTGAATCGAAAATTGATATAATGGAAGGAAACATATAAAACTTCAACCAAATATTAAAAGGAAACCATACCTGCCTATTGGTGACTCACTGATTTGAAGAAGATGAAGAGAAGAGTTGCTTATGCAAGCTGTGTCGCTGTGACTTTTTTGCTTCTTTTTTTTTGGGAAGTTTGAAATAGAGAGAACCGGATTCCTCTAGACTAACAACACAATTACTATTTTGCCCTTATATGAACCTAATATTACAAAACTATCCTTGGTCGTCATTGCTCTTCACTCTTCTATATATATAATAGAAATACTCTAGTTCTCTATTTTCTCAGACAATCAACTCTAACTCAATTTTCTATTTTATTCTCTAAAAAAGTCTTTTTCTCTCTCCTCAATATTATATTATATTATTATTTCTATTTCAATTTTATTTTCTTATTTAATAATATAATTTCCTTTTTGTTTTCCAAATAACCACTTTATATAATTTTCATGTAACATAAAATTTCATTTTTTAAATTTTTTTATTTAATATAAATTATACTTTATTCTAAATTTCTAAATAAAATAAATTGCAAGCAAATATTATATAATATACAAATTAATGAACATAAATTGCTTGCAAAATTGTTGTGATAAAATTATTATGTTATGTATTGTATTGTTATCTAGTATTTAAATTATTATAATATGTATAGTATTTTCAAATTTAAATTTTCATCTTATCATTTTAATTTTGTGCATTCTTCATAGTGAAAATTATTAATAATATCAAATTATATTAAAGTGATGAAAATTTTAAAAAGTTGAAATATTATTAATTTGGGGATGAAAATAGTATATATTAAAATAATATATGTTTTTTTAAAAAAATGTTATATTACATTTAAGAAGAATTGCGTATGCTTAAGATTTAGTTAATGGCCTTATATGAAAAATAATATTGTTGATTATAAAATAATAGAACTAATAATAATAAAATAGTAAAATAGAGAGGTGAATGGTAGTTCTCCACCTCTCTATACATGGAGAATAGAGAGCGAATTAAAGTGTGGTTGGAGTGCCCATTCTCTATTTAACTCTCCAAATATAGAGATTATAGAGTAAAATAGAGGTGGGTTGGAGATGGTCTTATCAGTTATCTAAAATTTTCTCGCCAACTAAGTACAATGATGTGACCAATAATCAAACCATAAAAAAAACCAAGTCCATCAAAATATATGAGGGAGAGTAGATGGGATAGCAAAACCACAAGTAATATTACAGATATAGAAGAGCTACAATACTGAATAAAAGAAAAAAAAATGCAAAGGATGTGTGGGACCAAAAAAAGAAGAAGAGATGATCACCATCGCTAATGGGCAGGTAGTCACAGATGCAAACCCAGAATTTGAAGATGATCGGTGCACCAACGATTACTACATGTCACCAAATGCTAATTCCTATGATAGTTTTATTACATATAAACTAATGTACTAACGTATAAATATAAATTAAATAACTCTATTAGGTTAAGTTTCAACTATGGAGTGATGGTTTTGAACTTCAGTTTGCACCATGAGGTCGCAATAAACCAATGCACCAAAATAGTTTGTGTCTTTAGGTGCCTAGTAAAATATGTCCTATCTTAAGGTATATATTCATATATATGCATAATTTTTTTGAAGTTAACGGGTGCACGTGCATCCTTACATGGATACGTGGGTCTGGCTCTAGGTAGTCTCTTATGCTTCAAAGCCTTTGGTAACCATTTGTATAGTGCTCGATTGAGAAGCAAAGTTGCCTCTCATTTCTCTTGATAAAAACCTTCTAAAATTATTTCTTTTTGTCTCTTTACTTCTCTTTCTATCATGACCCAAGGGTACCCCCTAGATGAAACATGGCGTACTTTACCCTGAAGGGATCTCATACAAGCCCTTAGGATAATCATAACATAAGATTATAGAAAAGTATGGAAAATTTAAAATTTCTTTAAAACCAGACAATCGAAAACATTTTCATAAAGCAAACGGAAGTATTTACTATAACTTTGTCTCAAACCATCTATTAAACTCTTGAATAAAAGACTTGGGACGCAGCCCATACAATGTCTAAAACATAAAGAAATGACATAAAGGAATAATGGGTTTGTCCTCGAAGCTATGAGGACTCACTAAAATCTTCAACTCTTCTTGCTCCTTAGAAACCTAGCCTTCAAAGGAACTCGATCTCCGAAACCCTACATTTGATTAGAATGTAGGCAAAGTATGCGTTAGTACAAAATGTACCAAGTATGAAAGCTAGCACAACATCATAAGAGCATCTCAAAATGGTTAGTCAACATAAGACATAAACATAAGAGATAATAAAATAACCATAGCATAATCTCCAACATAAGCATCATATCATCACATGTCAACCTAAGACATAGTTAAATGAGCATAGGAGATAAATCATATTCATGGCATAGTCTTTACTTAGACTTTCATAATTACATACCTCAACCTTTAGTCTTTCATATTACAAGAGAACTACTCCACAAGCCACCTCAAAGCATACTTGTGCAAGGCAAGAATAGCATCCCATAATACCATTCAAGCTAAGTACCTCTTCTTGGTCATTCTTGGGCATAGTCCACATTCATAGTCAAGACCTAGGTTTTCAAGTCATAAGAGCATTATACTCCTAAGCAACCTCAAGGAACACTTGTGCAATGCATGAATGGCATCCATAATACCATCCACACTAAGCATATCTTGACATCACTCTATTCATGCTTACTAGTCATAGGTGTCATTCTTGACCTACTTCATAAAGACAACGAACTATCTTCTTAAGTCAATTATACCATGGAAGGAAACTATAGCAACAATCCAAGCTAAGTATACATCACATAAGAGGACACTTCATAAGTAGCTTCAAGTCATACTTGTGCCATGTATGAATGACATCCCATACTACCACTCACACTAAGTACTTCTTCAGGCTAGCTAACTCAATGCTTACTATTTATCATTCTAGACTATCAAAGAATAGCACACTACAAGGCTAGACCTAACTACCATGGAAAACACACTAACATGTAAACCAAGCTATACAACGAAGAATACAAGTATTCCAACCTAGCTACCATGCAAACATTCAATATGATGCATGCTACCCTTAGGGGAGTATGAATCCTCAACCCTAAGCTATCCTTAGGAGAGTATAAATCCTCAATCCTAAGCTACCATGAAATGGTCTTGGCCTAACCAAGTCATGTTACCATGAAGACATTCTAACAATGCTAGTTCGAGCTACCCTTATGAGAGTATATGTCACGCCCCGAGCTACCCCCGAGATGCCAACACGGGACCTAGGACCACAAGTGATCCCAAGCTAACCTTGCTGGCATGATCATGAGCATACTAAAGATAATAAACTAATGCGGAAGCTAAATCATAAATAAATCTGAAATGATGGGGAATACCCATATATTATAATTGATATAAATGATAACTGATGAGTTTAATACAAAGAAGATATTAACTCAATACTAAGGTGAATCTAACTATGTCTGAAATAAGCCTCTAAACTGACTAGAAATGTTGGGACATTCCCCAACTAAGTCTAGCAAAACTGAAACTAAAGACTGAAAGCGATAAAGATAAACATGTCACTAGTCCTCGAAGAATGAGGACTCACTACTGATGCTACTGAACTGAAGATCGGGAACCAACCTAAGCGTGATCTAGATGCTGGAACCTGAACCTACATCACGAGAAAATGTAGCGCACGTATGCGTCAGTACTTGAAAGGTACTGAGCATGCAGGATAGAGTAAAGCTGAAATAACATATAACTGAATAAAGCAATAAAGCAATGAAATAATCTAAACATGATATAAATACTGAATACTGAGTTAACTGAATGCAATGACCAAATTTATAACGTGCTGAAACTGAATACTGATTGTACTGTAAATGAAGTCAATGCAATAGAATCTGAGTGACTTGTGGGAGCTACTAATGACCGACAATAAAACCACATGAGCTAAATATGGAGTCTGATGTATACGCCCCATCGAGAGGACCCAATATACCAGGCCAAAGGTATAGAGGAATGACTGGTGTGATCACTAAACTGATGTTGCCCACAGAGGGGACTTACACCTACGTGGCTCGTAGTTCTGGGACTATATGGGTACGCCGAACCCTAGTCCAACTCGGTATTATGCTACTCCCAATAGATTAAGTGATTAACGCATTATGAATGAATTTCTGTAAGTTACTGGATAGCTCAAACTGAACATGTAAACTTAGAATTCAACAATTAAATTGATATTAATGGATTAATAACTGAGGCATGTATAACTGAATAACTGAAATATCTGACCTAGCATGTGTAATTCAAGAACTAAAGAAATACATAGCTAGGGTTCTGGATTTCATGCAATAAACTGAATATTAACATACTAATCTGATTTGGATCATTCTAACTACTAAGAACCCAATAATTCTAACATTCAAGAAACCCTAGGTCTAGTCATAATAAGAGAATCAAGAAACTGATTGAAAACTAGGGACATAATGGGCGAAAGAAACCCACTAGTGAAATCCCACATACCTGGTGACAAATTTCACAGAGAAATCCTTTGATTTCTGGGCTGGAACTAAAGAAAACTTGGTGTGTCCTTGAACTAGGGTTCTTGACTTCTTTCTCCTCTTACGCTCTAATTTTTCTAAGTTTTGATTAATGATTTGACTTAGGTAAGTTGTAGTTATGTTTCTAGGTTTAAACTAACTAAAACCTCCTAATTTAGGGACTAAATGACGTAGCTTAGCGGTCCAATGAAATAGGAAAAGACCAAAACGACCTTGACTTAAAATCTGCTGAAGCGACCTACAGACTGATCGACGATCCGTCGATGGATCAACGATCCGTCCTGTCAGTCCGTCGATGACTTCAGAGACCAGGTTCTGAGGGTCTCGACCTATGGACTGATCAATGATCCGTCATGTCAGTCCGTCGATTGACTTTAGAGACCAGGTTCTGAGGGTCTCGACCTACAGACTGATCGACGATCCGTCGATCGATTCACAATCAGTCATGTCATTCGACGATTAACTTTAGAGACTAGGTTCTGAGGGCCTTGACCTACAGACTGATCGATGATTCGTCGATGGATTCACGATCCGTCATGCCAGTCCGTCAATTGAATTTTGAATGGTTTTTGTCTAAATTTCTGGAGATGGTTTCATATTCGAACCACGGACCACCAGTACGGGCCGTGGGTCACCCTACGGTCCGTGGGTAGCAACCGTGGGTTGCACCTGCAACTTCTGGAAATCTGCATTAAGTTCTGTTTTCGGATAAGGGGTGTTACATTATCTCCCGCTTGAGAACATTCGTCCTCGAATGAAGACTAAATTAGCTGAAATAGAGGGAAAGTGCTGCATTCCCTACCACTAAACACTGAAAACTGAATTTCTGACTGAACTGAGTTCCAAGAACATGCAAATACGCTGAAAATGCAAGTACAAACTGAAGGAACATGATTCTAAGACTGAATTTACGCATGAATGACTGAAAAACTGAAGAGGAGCTATTACCTCAAGCTGGAGTGGAATAGGAAGGAAAGAGGTGAGGATACTTGGCTTTCATAGCCGTTTCTGCTTCCCAAGTAGCTCCCTCTACGGACTGACTCCTCCACCAAACCTTGACTGAAGCGACTTCTTAGTTTCTCAACCTTCTAACTTGACGATCAAGAATCTCAACTGGTACATCCTAATAAGAAAGGCTATCTTTTACAGCCACAATCTCTAATGGCATTACGAATACAGGATCACCCACACACTTCTTCAAAAGTGAAATGTGAAAAACTGGATGCATTGCTGCTAAATCTGCTGGCAACTGTAACTCATAAGCCACTTTACCAATCCATTTCAAGATCCGGTAAGGGCTACATATCTGGGACTGAGCTTCCCTTTCTTGCCAAATCTCATCATCTCCTTCATAGGTGACACTTTCAGGAAAACCCAATCATCAACTTGGAACTCTAGTTCCCTTTTTCTCACATCTGCATAAGACATCTGGCCACTATGAGTAGTCTTAAGTCTATCTCTAATGAGTTGCACTTTCTCCAAAGCATCAAGGACTGAATCTGGTCCTATCAAGGCTGCTTCACCTACTTCAACCAACCAACTATAGATCTACATCTACGCCCATACAATGCCTTATAAGGGGTAATCTGAATACTGGAATGGTAACTATTGTTGTAGGCGAACTCAATAAGAGGAAGGTGATCGTCCCAACTACCATTGAAGTCGATTACACAAGCTCTCAACATGTATTCTAAGGTCTGAATGGTACGCTCTGCCTGACCATTTGTCTGTGGATGAAATGTTGTGCTAAGGTTAACTTTTGTACCAAGACCCTTCTTAAATGACTTTCAAAAATGAGAGGTAAACTGAGGAACTCTATGTGAGATGATAGACAAAGGAACCCCATGCAACCTCACAATCTCATCAATGTAAAGCTTGACATAATCCTCCACCGAATCTATAGTCTTGATCGCCAAAAAGCGAGAAGACTTAGTAACCCTATCAACAATCATCCAAATTGAGTCATGCTATCTGCGAGTACGAGGTAAACTTGTGATGAAGTCCATGTTGATCATTTCCCACTTCCAAGTAGGAATGTCAATCTCTTGAGTCATACCTCCTGGTTTCTGATGTTCTACCTTGACTTGCTTGCAATTGGGGCACTTAGCCACAAAATCTGCTATATCTTTTTTCATACCATTCCACCAATAGACTTCTCGCAGATCGCGGTACATCTTAATGGCGCCTGGATGAATAGAATATCTGGAATTGTCGGCTTCTGCGAGAATATGCTGTCTCAATTCACCCACATCAGGAACACACAATCTACCGTGATAGCGAAGTACACCATCTCCCCCTTGGGAGAAAACCTCCACTCTCTGATTATGGACTACACCCTTAAGCTCAAGAAATATTGGATCACTATCTTGCTTTTCCTTAACCTCTAATACCAAAGAAGATTCTGCCCCATTTTGAACCGTTACACCACCATCTGATATGCTCATAAGACGAACTCCTAGGCGAGCAAGTCTGTGAACATCCTTTGCTAGATATCTTCTTTCTTCCTCAACATGTGCTACACTACCCATGGATAATCTACTAAGAGCATCTGCTACTACATTCACCTTACCCGGATGGTAATGCACGCTCATATCATAATCTTTGAGGAACTCGAGCCACCTTCTCTGGCGAAGATTTAACTCTTTCTGGGTGAATACATACTGGAGACTCTTATGGTCTGTGAACACATCTACATGAACATCATATAAGTAGTGCCTCCAAATCTTGAGTGCAAACCCCACTGCTGCAAGCTTGAGGTCATGAGTCGGATAATTCTTCTCATGTACCTTAAGTTGTCTAGAAGCATAAGATATAACCTTACCTCGCGTTTATGTGCATTTCAGTAAGAGTTGCCTATAGACCTTATGAAATGATGTTTTGAATATGATTTAGCTTGGAGTTGATGTTTCCTCCTCGGATATGTGCATTTATGTGATTGCATTCGGTTGTTAGGTCTAGTTCCTACCCTCCCTATGATGGCTTGAATCTCATTCGAGGACGAATGTTCCCAAGGGGGAGATATTGTAACACCTCGGATTTGAAAGAGGGCTAGAAAGGGCAAATGGGCAAGTCCACGAACCCAAAATGGACCATGGACCTTTCACGACATCCTAGACAGACCATGTAGGGGTCCATGGCCCATTAAGGGAATCGTGAGACCATCTAGGACTACCTCTAAGTAGGAGTCAAGTGGACACTGCCCTGAACGGACCATGATTACTTAGACAACCCGTCTAGGGGTCCATACAAGTCACCCAGAAGGTGAGGTTGCACCCAAGGTCACTTTGAAGGACTACGGACGCCTAGACGGTCTGTAAACCTTCAAACGGGCCGTGAAGTCGTCCATGAAAGAGACTTATCAGACCTTAAATTTTGGGCCAACTTCAAACAATCATATCTTTCAGCATAAAATGGATTAGGTGGCCCATAATATATCAAATTAAAGATCTTTGAGTCTTCTTTCTAACACCACCAAGTTTTCCTAATTTTGAGACCGAAGTAAAAAGTTATGTCAGTATTAGTGAAGCCCTGTCGGGCTGGGCATCATCACGACCCACTAGACGAGTCATGATGCTCTAGACGGTCCGTGAGGCCCCTCGCGAGAGACACTTCGTCAACTTTAATTTAGGGTTGTTTTGGTCTTTTCCCAATTAATTTAACCCAATACTATGTCATTTTACCCTCTAACCTAGGCCCTAAATAAACATTTTTACCCCCCAAATCACCCAATTCAATTCACTCTCTTAAATTCCCAAAAGTTGATCAAGTTCATTCTCTCAAATATTTCTCTCTGTAGGAAGAAGAACAAGTCTAGGGTTTCAAGATCAAGTCTCCAAATTCACCATTAATTGCAAGCTTTTGGCATCAAGGTATGATAGTATTCACCTATGGAGTTCTTTCCTTTATAGGGTTCCTAAATTCTCCAATTTTGCAAGTTAGAATCTCCAATTGAAGTTAGGAATTTTACTCAATCTCATGGGTATTTTTCAAATACGATCTACTTGATTGTTTTATGCATGAATTGAGATAATTGCATGTTTATAAGTTGAATTCACATGAACTCATCCATAATCTATGATTTCTAGAATTGATCTTATGAAGAAGCCTTTGAAAGATAAAAGATGAATTTATGAAGATATGTATGTTCTTTATGAAATTGATGTAAATATTGTAAGGATGTTTTGAGAGTGAAGTATCAATGTTGTTGTTGTGAAAGGATTTCTCACATACTACTTTAACATAAATGTGAAAGGGTTTTCTCACATAAAGGATTCATGAGGTTGAAAGGTTCTCACATAAGATGAATCAAAATTTAAGGAGTTATTCTAACAATAAGACAAGCGACGAATACCCATTCCTAAGGTGATAAGGCAAATTAAGATTAATGACTATTCTGTGGGATTTATGCTTAGCACCGAGTTGACAAGTGGTGATTACTTGTGTTCCATAAACTATGTGCCACCATAGGTTGTATTAGATAGACATTAGCTAGGGGATCCAACTAAGCTAGAAGTTCATGGTTCTTACCTTGGCAAGTAAGGACATTTCTTTTCGGTGTGGGATAGACACCATATTCCATGTTATAGCTCACATGGTCTATATGTAGGTTAAAGGTAAATCTCCCACAATAATGAACTAAGGTTAATCTAAAATAAAAGTTTCTTGCAAGTGTTTTAAAGATATTTAACTTGCTTTGACCATGATTATGATTTATGTTTTCTAACCCTTTTATCTCATGATTTGGCTTGGACATTGCTTGTCATATAAAGTCCTTTTAAGCATGATTTCATATCTTTTATGCATTGCTATCATACTTGGTACATTCTTTTTACTAACGCATACTTGATGCTTATCGTGACCAACGACACTAACCTACGGTATGAGTGTCTACGATCGTTGATAATATAGTAACCCAACCGAGGGTTGGGATCGTGTCCCAAGGGAGGAGTTTTGACAATTGAAAGAAAAATAGAAATTACAATCTAACTAGTCGTAGCTAAAGATATTAACGAACAAAAACATAGTAAATTAAAGGGGGTGACACAAAAGTGTCAAATATCAAAGGGGGTATTGTAACAAGTACTAAAACAACAAAATAAACAAGCAAATCAAGTATGGGGAAAAGTTCTTGGGATGTGATCGCAATACAAGTTGAGATAAATTGTTGGGTACATGCTTTCAATAGGACATTTGAAAAATAATAGTGACTAGGCTAAGCTTTAAATGGAAATAAGTTCCCTCTCAGGCAACTTACCCCGTTTCAAATGCGTTCCTCTTGGACACCCATTTGCCGCATGAAGAGCAGCCTAGGCCTTACCCCACTCACTCTCTCGAGCTGAGTGTTAGGATATGGGACTAGGGCTCACCCTCCCGGGTTGAACCTCATGTCGACCCACTCCTTAGGCCATCAGTCTAGTAGTTTAGATTTCGCGACCTCCCTCTCGGGTAAGCCGAAAACACATGGGTGGCATTGTATTTGCAACTACAAACCCTTTAGATTAAACCACAACCACTAGGTGAAATCACCATTAAAATACATCTAACCTATCAGCAAGCAAGACCCAACAAGAATATCAACCCATATTTGCTAAATCACACCCCAATAATGGGGTTTTTTAGCCACACATCAAGAAATAAGAAATTATACCTAACATGATAATGAAATAAACTGGGTATAAGAAATTAAACCTTAAATTAAGCAAAGGAAGATGAATAGAGAAGACCCACTTCCAACTTGGGGAAGAAGAACTCCTTTCTTCAAGTCTCCACAAAAACCCTCTCCAAACTTGAGAGAAAAATATCAGCTAGAATATGTTCTAAAGTGAAAATAATAATAATAATTGTTCCACTCCCAATATATCTCTTAAGACTACAATTCTAAATAGTATTTATAGTTTTCACGGATTGTGTTGCGGATGATTGTTCGGCGACATTAGTTGAGATCGCCGATGAACTCGGCGATCCATCCTTTGGTCAGCTCATCGCCTTCAGTGTCTTGCAGTTAGCATCCTTGCATTATGGATCATTGGGCGGTACAGTACTACTTCGCGGAACTGATCCGCGACTCGCCGACTGCTCCTTTTCTCGCCTTTTGATCCACTTCCTTCAAGGCTTCGCGTACTGGAACGAAGGGCGGTTCATGTCGTTTTGGCGACTCGCCAAGTTAAACTCAGCGATCCGCAGGATTCTATTTCTTGTTCTTTTCAGCCCTATTTGCTCCGTTTTGCGCCTAAGTGTCCATGCTTCCACTAAAACTTCAAATATCTAAAACTTCAGCATTTTAATCAGGTATTGAGATAAAATAAGCATTCAAGGACACTATTTCCATTAAAATAATGCCCTAAATGAGTCCAATTTGTGGACTCATCAACACCCCCAACTTAAACTTTTGCTTGTCCTCAAGCAAACTCAAGTTCAGTCGTTCAAAAAGGGTGCCTCAAACAGTGCTACACAAGACTAAATCATGAATGTACACAACAAGACTCAATTTACTTATGCAAGGATCAATTGTGTACGCAAACATTCTAATTGTGACACACCATCACCAAAGATTCTCATGCTCGCAATACTTGCTACTTGTGCAAATTCAAGCTCAACAAAACTATCTAAATGCCCTCGCAGAAAGAATGATTCCATATTCACACACTTATATGAGTCAATTTAAGGTCAGGAATCAGATACAACGCTCACACTAAAAAAGAGGAACACAATGCATGTTTTCACCCATAGGTTTGCCCTTTTCCAATTGACTTTCAATCCATGTTACTCAAGATAAAAAAAAGGTCTTTCTAAGGCTTGTAATGGGGCTGAGTGCAAAGGTATGGTCATTTAGACTTAGTGACTTTTTCCTCGTAAGATGTGGTATTCTCAAAGCATTCCCTTCTTTTCCTTTATCACTTCTTTTTCTAGCGCTTCTAAGTCATCCTTTTATTCACTCCCCATGAATTGCTTGGAACCCCAATATCCTTTGTACTTTATTCCACAAATTTCTTTTTCAATCTTTCTTTTTTTGTGGAGGGCTCCATTGTTCTGCAACATGGGTAAATGGGGACTTCTTATAGCACTTCTTGACTTCTCCTTTTCCCTTTCACCACACCCCCCAACTTAGGCTTTTGGCCTAGGTTGGCTATTCATTAAACCACAAATCAAGAGGATTATAGGTAGCGGATCAAATAAGGTCTAGGGTTTATCAAGGTTCTTCCAAAGAAATGTAAGGCTCAAATGGTGTTCAAGAGAGTTTCACACGCTCACAGGTAGGCCACAAAAAGAGGTATATGTCAAATTGGCTCACACTCTTTAAAATTGTCTAAGATCATCTCAAGAGTACACTTTTCTAAATCAATCAGACTAACATGGAAAATTCTAGGTTTATTCATGCAAGGTTCAAAGTAAGCTAATCACACAAGGCATCGATACTTCAATCAAACAAGACTAGACACGTTCGCTAGTGTGTACGGTCATCACAAGAGAATCAATTCGATAAATGGCTAGTCACAACTACATGCAAAGAGTGCACATATTGTCTATGTAACTTCATTTGGTCTCGTCGTAGCTGTGCATTCATGTTTGTTCAATTGGTAGCACTATTCAAGTCATCGATATTGATTGAAACCGAGACTCAAATTTTTTGCAAAAGAACAGCCACTTTCAACACAAGAGGTGGTGAAATTTTTTTAGAAGGATCAAAATTGTTTTAAATTAAAACAACAGGAGCCATGAGCTCAAACATCCTCAAAAAAATAGTAATTTAAAACACAGTTTAGAGCAAACCAAACGACCCAATTTCATGCGCAAAATAGCAAAGTATTCACACAAACAAAAATAAAAACAAAAACAAAAGGGTGAGCCTCGCCCCACCCAATGAAATAGTGTTTTTCCTCAAATGCAAGTAAACAAAAATATACCACAAGTAAGGTAGGAAGAGACAACGCGAGAGAGGTAAGGAAGGGTCATGTCTATTCAGTCGCTCTATCTGTCAGGGCCTGAATATGGGCATCGGTGCCCGGTATATCTATCTGGTCGCGTGTCTCAGTCTCAGGAGTAGCCTCAGACATACTACCAATGCCAGATCCACTGGGAGCTACTGTGGGCGGCTCAGCTGGCACTGTTTGAGTTGCCGACTGCACAACCATTTCCATGAGATTCGGCAAGTCTCTAAATATCATGTCCTCTTGGCTCTCGCTCAGCACCTTATCGTGCACTGCTACCTGCTCTTCATCGGTCTCTGTCTCCGACTCTACATACCCTGCATCATCCTTCTGCACCTCTCCAGGAGTGGTCGGGGGAATCCCAGAGGTTTCAGGGATATCTGTGTCATATGCTACTCGCATCAGTGCTGTGAAGTTGGTGGCCTTCAGATAGGCTACATCCTTCTTCAGCTCGGCTATTTCAGCTTTTAGGGCTGAAACCTCGGGTGTCTCCCCCTGTCTGCTCTCACAAGCAATGACTCTGGTAGTCAGTTCATCAACAGTGTTTCTGACGGGGGTTAGTGCAGTCAAAATGGCACTGTCAATCATCTCTGGGACGGATCTCTCTAATCATGTCACCCTAACATCCGCCGAGTAGGCTAGCCATCCCATTTTCAGGATCATGGCCTGAGTGATCCTGAAAGGCTGGGCTGATGATGAAACACTTGGGGTCTGTGAGGAAGAGGAAGGAGGATTGGGTATACCTGATGGCTCAGAGGCCGGAGTATGCGAATGTTTTTCTACTGGTAATGCATCAACATCGACCTCTGGAGATGTATCTGTTGGGGTTGCCCTCCTCCTGTCAATATCCTCTTGTGGGAACTCGGCCTCTATAGGTTGGATGTCGGTGGAAGAAGTTGGGGTAACCTCAACATCCCTCATAAGTCATGTGGTACTCCAACTCGCCGGCATAGATCAATGATCAGTACAAGAAATGGCAGAGACGTATGTGTCTGTTTGGCCCTCATAGCCATCTCCTATGAAACCAGCAATCCTAGGTCGATCTGCCTCCTGGACATGATACAACCAAGGCAAGCCGTCTTCGGATGACGCAGAATGGACTCGTTCAGGGACTAGATGATAGTGTTGCTGATGAACCCAAACCAATACCGAGAGGCGGTGTTCATATCCCTCTTCTCAATAGGGACTCCCGCGTCCATCCACCTCGGGGTGGTGTCAGAGATCATCGAAGCTAACAAACCCTTCAAATCATCGAGAGATGGGGCAATAAGCTGTGACATTCTACTTCATTGCCTCTAACCATAACCAATTTCACTGGTCGGAAATCACTGGCCTTCTTTCTGTTTTTCGGGACCAACTCCCCATAGGCTAAGTAGAATTCCCAGACTCAGGAAGGTATGTAAGTACCCTGTGGCCTCGTGAATTATTCAAACTCGTGATACCTGAGCGTGTCAAGCACCTCAGCATGCTTACCTTCCAGGCTTTCCACAGATAGCAATTTTTCTTCGAGAATGGTGCATAAACCATCTCCTTTCAATCTGTTCAACAATCTCGGTGGGGTGGAACTACGGGAAGTGCAGGAGCCACTGGAGGTGGTGTTGAGGTTGGCACTGGTGCAGTAGTAGGCAAAGTGGCAGCTGAGGTGGTGCTGGTGGCTGTGGACTAAGACCTGGCACGGAGCGCTCTCCTTCGGTCAATCAGAGGCAGTTCATCCTCCAGTTTAACAAAATCTAGCTCCACAACTACTTCTTTCTTTGCTATATGTTTTTTCCTTTTTCCTTTATCTCCCGATGGGAGATCTTGCTTTCTTTTTTGTAAAGGACGTGATCCTCCTTCATTTATTGTAATGCCATTTGTTGTTTTTTGAGGGGGCTCGTTTAGGTTTGTGCGTACCATTTCTGTAAAAGATCAAGAAGAAACTCAAATTCAAGTACAGAAAAGTTATTGTAGATAGACTCGCTGATCTGATCGGCGAGTCGCCAAATCTCTTTGGCGAACCAAAACGATATCGCCGAAGGGATTGGCTTAAGATTGAGGAGAAAATAGCGATAGGTAGGATCATTCGGCAAATTGTTGACTAGTTTTGGCGAGCAAGATGTGTCCGCCGAAAGTGACAGTGCAACAGAGTTCCAGGGATGCAGATAAAAGGCGATTATCATACCTTCGGCGAGTCGCCGAGAGTTTTTGGCGCCCTCAAACTTCTCGCCGAAAGTTACAGAATCAAACGCCAATCGAGGCACCAAATCATCGGTGGGGTGGGGACATTAGGTGAACCGTCGAGTCGTTCAGCTTGCTCAACTTAACTCGCCAATCGACCCAACGTGCCTATTTTCGACCCACCTTCTCGAACTCAATCCCAGAAAATCAAATCAAAGCATGCACTCATGGAATTCAAACAAGACCCGCACTGCCCATCACTCTCGAGATACTCATACTTCCCCCGAATTTGTCAAATTTTGCCCATTTGACGATGCCCGCTCATAAGATTGGTGTTACCCGTTCTTTCATCATTTAGCGCACATATAGGGTACTCAGACTTCACCCAATCAACCTAACAACTAGCATGCAACACCCCTATCGATATCAATTAATTCAAAGTGTAAACACTAAGGCATTCAATCATTTAAGCATTTTAGGCAAAGTTTACGAATTGAAAACAACATCATAGCAATCTATTTCTATCATAGAGGCCCAGCACACGTCATCCTCCTGATACTATAAATGCAAATGAGTGCAAAATTTTCACAAATAAAATTGGGGTTTTAGAGACTAGCCTTGTATGCCAATCAAATAGTTTTTTGTAATGCTAGGCAACAAAGAAATCTTTGTTCCGAGCACCAATTGACAACTGTAATACTAATTGAAGACACTAATTTTGAAAATACTAATATAGGGTGAATTTGTGAAGCATAAAAGCAAGGGAAAGTGAATGATTTGAAATTTTTGAAGTCTTTGGCAATATATTAACTGTACAGTTCCTAGTCTTTCGGCGACGTTAGTCATGTTGCCGATCATATTGGCGATAAGCCGAATGTATTCTTACCTCGCCGAGTTTTATAGGACATCCCTTATCTTAGGGTCCCAACGGTGGATCAAATTGAATACACCGATCGTGTCGGCGATTCACCAACTGGGTCTTCAGTTCGCCACATTGCAATTTTTTTTCAATCATTCCCTCATTTGCCTGCACCACTAACACACCAATTATTCGAACTAAACAATTTAATGCAATAAAGCCTTGGGTTGCCTCCCAAAAAGCGCCTTATGTAACGTCGTGGCTCAATACAAGTCCTTACTCAATCTCGCATATTGGGATTGACCCTAGCATTACCATGCAACCACAATAGGTCATTCGAGTCGAGGGGAGGTACGACAAAACTCAAGAGCGACCTAATCAGCTGGATCGATCTAGAGTGAGAGCCAACCATTTGGTTTAACGCTTCAACATTCTAATATATCTCGTTTATCACCCGGTCCTGTTCATTGACCTTTTGGAGAATTATTTGCAGCGTATCCTCAACACGGTTGTGTCCATTTCCTCTAGACTTCCTCCGCTCATGAAGAGGTATGTACTTCTCCAGACTTGTGTACTGGTTTTCCACCTCTGAGACTTTGGTGGCCAAGTTGTTCAACTGAGTTACCGGCGCAATTAATATGAGGTCGCCCTCGACTTCTTGATTTGACTCACCTAACTTGGCATCACTTCTTCAACCATTTTCAGGAGGCCTGAATAAAATTAAAGCTCAAAGAAAAACAAAACTACGAGTAAAGTTAGTAAGCTACAACTAAGAAAAACAAAAATTCTGATTAACTACAAACTCTCAAATAACACCTCCCCGGCAGCGGCGCCATTTTGATGCTTATCGTGACCAACGACACTAACCTACGGTATGAGTGTCTACGATCGTCGATAATATAGTAACCCAATCGAGGGTTGGGGTTGTGTCCCAAGGGAGCGGTTTTGAAAATTGAAAGAAAAATAGAATTTACATTCTAACTAGTCGTAGCTAAAGATATTAACGAACAAAAACATAGTAAATTAAAGAGGGTAACACAAAAATGTCAAATATCAAAAGGGGTTTTGTAACAAGTACTAAAACAACAAAATAAACAAGAAAATCAAATATGGGGAAAGGTTCTTGGGATGTGACCGCAATACAAGTTGAGATAAATTGTTGGGTACATGCTTTCGATAGGACATTTGCAAAATAGTAGTGACTAGGCTAAGCTTTAAATGGAAATAAGTTCCCTCTCGGGCAACTTACCCCGTTTCAAATGTGTTCCTCTCGGACACCCATTTGCCACATGAAGACCAGCCTACGCCTTATCCCACTCACACTCTCGAGCTGAGTGTTAGGATATGGGACTAGGGCTCACCCTCTCGGGTTGAACCTCATGTCGACCCACTCCTTAGGCCATCAGTCTAGTGATTTTGGTTTCGCGACCTCCCTCTCGGGTAAGCCGAAAACACATGGGTGGCATTGTATTTACAACTACAAACCCTTTAGATTAAACCACAACCACTAGGTGAAATCATCATTAAAACAACAAAATAAACAAGAAAATCAAATATGGGGAAAGGTTCTTGGGATGTGACCGCAATACAAGTTGAGATAAATTGTTGGGTACATGCTTTCGATAGGACATTTGCAAAATAGTAGTGACTAGGCTAAGCTTTAAATGGAAATAAGTTCCCTCTCGGGCAACTTACCCCGTTTCAAATGTGTTCCTCTCGGACACCCATTTGCCACATGAAGACCAGCCTACGCCTTATCCCACTCACACTCTCGAACTGAGTGTTAGGATATGGGACTAGGGCTCACCCTCTCGGGTTGAACCTCATGTCGACCCACTCCTTAGGCCATCAGTCTAGTGATTTTGGTTTCGCGACCTCCCTCTCGGGTAAGCCGAAAACACATGGGTGGCATTGTATTTACAACTACAAACCCTTTAGATTAAACCACAACCACTAGGTGAAATCATCATTAAAATACAGCTAACCTATCAGTAAGCAAGACCCAACAAGAATATCAACCCATATTTGCTAAATCACACCCCAAGAATGGGGGTTTTTAGCCACACATCAAGAAATAAGAAATTATACCTTAAATGATAATGAAATCAACTGGGTATAAGAAATTAAACCTTGAATTAAGCAAAGGAAGATGAATAGAGAAGACCCACTTCCAACTTGGGGAAGAAGAACTCCTTTCTTCCAGTCTCCACAAAAACCCTCTCCAAACTTGAGAGAAAAATATCAGCTAGAATATGTTCAAAAGTAAAAATAATAATAATAATATCTCTTAAGACTACAATTATAAATAGTATTTATAGTTTTCACAGATTGTGCTGCGGAGGATTGTTCGGCGACATCAGTCGAGATCGCCGATGAACTCGGCGATCCGCCCTTTGGTCAGATCATCGCCTTCAGTGTCTTGACTTTAGTATTTTTTCATTATGGATCATTGGGCGGTACAATACTGCTTCGCGAAACTGATCGGCGACTCGCCGACTGCTTCTTTCCTCGCCTTTTGATCCACTTCCTTCAAGTCTTCGCATACTGGAACGAAGGGCGGTTCATGTCGTTTCGGCAACTCGCCAAGTTAAACTCAGCGATCCACAGGATTCCATTTCTTGTTCTTTTCAGCCCTATTTGCTCCGTTTTGCGCCTAAGTGTCCATGTTTCCACTAAAACTTCAAATACCTGAAACTTTAACATTTTAATCAAGTATTGAGATAAAACAAGAATTTAAGGACGCTATTTCCATTAAAATAAAGCCCTAAATGAGTCCAATTTTTGGACTCATCAATACTCTTGCCTACACTGTCTCACTAATGTAGGGTTCGACGCTCCCATTCCACATCTCTTTGACTTAGTGATCACATTAGTAGATTTGAAAATTGGTGAGTCCTCCTGTTCCGTGGACTGAACCCTTTATTGATTATTGTCTTTACTTTTACATATTGTATGTGATATATGGGTTACGTCCCAATCACTTTAGATGTACTAGATGGCTTTGAGACTATGTTAGATTTTCCGCTTCGTTTTCTTGTAAAACATTTTATGATATAAACTATCTTTTGAACTCTTTAATTATATTATCTTGTATGATGTATGCCCAGTGGCTTGTGTAGAGCCTCTTGGTATCTTATACTCTATATCACATCTAGGATGCACTTTGGGTCGTTACAACATGGCATGGCGTACAGGACCTCGAGAGGCCCTACACATGACGCTTGACATACATTCAACATAATATAATATAAAAAGAGAATATTTAAGTAGAAAGTCTCATATCATAAAAGAGAAGTTGAACATAAGTATGGATCATAACTATGTCTTGACAAGCAATTCTAAAGCAACATAAGAATGGTCGGGATGTAATACTTACACCACATACAACGTCTCAAAGAAAAGAAACAAAATCAATAAGTGTCTTCATTGTCTTGCCCTATAAATATGAGAACTCACCAATCCAAATCAATGGAGTAACAATCTGAGCTATCCACGAGTGGAAGGAGATACGTCAGACCCTATATTATAAGATAATATAGACACAGGTATGTATTAGTACATGAAATATACTAAGTATGGGGAAATGCAAGAAAATATAAACATGATCATATGAGGACTTTAACATGATATGCATGGTCAAGCTTAATCATGAGTAAAAATCGTTAAAGAATCATAAGTAAATAAATAGGGTCAATGCATACTTAAAAAACCTTTGAGAAAAGCTTTCTCAAAACCTTTGAAGGAATATAATTCATTTTTTGGGATATTAGCTTTAACCAACAATGAACAATGTGAATTATAACATGGAATTCGATGTAACTCCCACACCGAGAAGGGAGAGTCTATTTTCCAAGGTTGAACTTTGTAAAATTCATATGATATTTTTGAATCCACTAGCTAGGTCATTTAATACATTCCTATGGTGGCACGTAGCTTGAAACTAGAGGTTTCTGCTAGACACTACCCTATTTGAGCCTCAACCTCAAAGTTCTCTTGGTGTTAAGTTAAATCGCAATGGAATAAATAAATTCAAATATCAAAGTATAATATTAGTAAGGGAAATAATCATAATACCAATCTAAATCATAAAGTCATATAAGAGTAGCTCCTTTAAATCATAATTCATACATATGTGAGGAAACCTTTCACAACCATGATTTCATAATATGTGAGGAAACCTTTCACAACCATGATATCATAATATGTGAGAAAACCTTTCACAATTCATTTATACTTATCTCAAAAGTATCCTTAGTTCATAAAACATAATTTTGATAAGACATGCATAGCTTTTATAAATCATCATTCATAAGTTCATAAGCTTTCTTCATATATTCATCATCATAATCAAGTATAATGCATGGGTCCATATGAAATAAATTGGAAAACATATAATTAAATCAAATCATGCATAATAACATTGAAAATTAGCAATTGAATAATAATATATTGAATTGGATGAAATTGAATTGGGGATTGATGATCTTTTTAGGACCCAATGGATGAATGGAATCCATTAACAAATTCTCACATACCTTGGTAATAAAATCCCTAAAAGCAATGGGGATTGAAGAACTTGAAGATTGAAACCCTAGCTTTCTTTCTTGAACTTGAGAGAGCATTGGATGGGGTGAATTTGAATCGAAATTGGGAATTTGAGAGAATGAGAGGGCTGGGTAGATTTAGGAATTGAAAACCAGTGAAAAGGGTAGTTAAAGGGTAGTTATAGGTCCAGAACGACAGTATAGGGGTTAATTGGGAAGAAAAATACCAAAACACCCTCCATTAAAACTGTTGAAGTGACCTACGGTCCGTAGAAATTTCTATGGCTCGTACTAGTCAACCGTAGAACCAACTTCACTAACCTAAAAATTCATCCAAATCCCACGATACCGCTATATGACCCATCATTCTTTCTATGGTCTGTAGACCCCTTCTACAGAACCCAAGTTCAAGTTCCAAATATCACTTAAGTCTGGAACACTTTTGCGGATCAGACCTATGACCCGTAGAGTGCATTACGACTTGTCTTTTTCACTTGTAGGTCCAATTTTAGAGACTCAACATTTCCAAAAAATCAACTCTACGCCTTCCTATCTATGACCCGTAGAACTTTTTACGGTCCATAGATTGGACTCGTATACCACTAGTTCAGTGCCAAAATTATACTTTTCCTTTTCAACCCAACATTTCAATTTTCTGAGGTATTACAAAAGGCTGGATTCAACAAGACTTCGTGTTCCAGTGGAAAAATTCTCAAATCTACTTTTGGTTCGTGTGAGGGGTGTGGAGGTAGAAATCACACCAGAGCCAATCAACTCCCTATTCTAGGATGAAATAATAAGGAAAGTTTCTGCTATCTAAGAAAAATTGCCACAAAAGGTGTCCACCCCCATGGGTTTTTAGTACTATTGTTGTGGGCCAACCAACATGGGAGACTATGGGAGAGAGATCTCTCGCCATGATTTGAAGTTTGAAGCCAAATTTTGGCTTGAATTTATGTGTGCCCGAGTCATGCCTTCCAAAAGTAATTAATGAGTGCACAATGAAGTTGACATACTGATGAGTCTACAAATTGGACTCATTTAGGGCTATATTTTGATAGAATTAGTGTCCTCAAATGTATATTTTATCTCAATATCTGATGAAAACCCTTAAGTTTCAGGTATTTGGAGTTTGAGGGAAAGCATGGACACTACTTTGCAAAAAAGGAACAAAGGCAGCTGAAAGAATGAAGAAATGAAGATCTGAGAATCGCCGATCCCATTCGGCGAATCGCCAAAAGGTCTTATCCTCGCCTTTTGTTCTAGTGTGCTGAGTCCTGAAAGAACGGATCAAATGGCAATGAAAAGAAGTAGTCGGCCTATCGCCGAGCAGTTCCACGAAGCTGTACTATGTCGCCCAATGATCCAAAACACGATGATGTTGAAGTCTAACGCAAGATGGTAATGAAACCTACGAAAGGGCGGATCGCCAAGTTGATCAGTGATTGATGTTTGTATAATCAAGACACAACTTCTGATGTAAGTGTCTACGATCGTACAATAGTTTAGTAACCCAACCAAGGGTTGGGATCGTTCCCAAGAGAGTGGTTTTGAGAATTAATAGAAAAATAAAATTGAGTTCTAACTAGTCGTAGCTAAAGACATTAACAAGTAAAAGCATTGTAAATTTAAAGGGGACACAAGAGTGTCAATTAACAATGGGGGGGGGGGAGGGGAGGTTGTCACGAGTAAGGTAAAAACAGCAAAATAAACAAGGGTTTCTAAGTAATGAGAGTGGATCCTTGGGATGTGACGGGAAGGGTTAAGCTAGATTATTGGGTACATGCTTTCTATAGAAGATTCATAGAGTAATTGTGACTAGGCTAGACTTTAAGGGGGATGAGCTCTCTCTCGAGCAACTTACCCCGTTTCAAATGCGTTCCTCTCGGACACCCACTTGCCACATAAAGACCAGCCTACACCTTAACCCACTCACTATCTCGAGCTGAGTGTGTGGAGATGGGACTAGGGTTCATTCTCTCGAGCTAAACCTCATGTCGACCCACTCACACTGGCCATCAATCTAGTGGTCTTAGTTTTACGACCTCTCTCTCGAGCAAGCTGAAAACACATAAATAAACTTGTATTTGCAACTACAAATTCATTAAATTCATCCACAACCACTAAAAGAAATCACAATTAAACTACGATTAAACTATCATCAAGCAAGACCCAACAATTATCTTAACCCATATTCGCTAAATCACACCCCAAGAATTGTTTCTAAATGAGCTTGCATTCAAATGGGTATGAAGATTTAAGTCTTGTTACAGGCCAAGAATGAAGAATCCAAAAGACTTAAGTCCAAATCCTTGGAGATGAAACCCTCATTTTCTTCAAGTCTTCAAAACCCTCTCAAACTCAGAGCAAAAATACCAAAAAGTACTATTCTATATGAAAATTATAATAATTGTTCGACTCTTAAAACTACAACTCTAACTAGTATTTATATTTTCACAGATTTGTGCTGCAGCGGATCATTTGGCGTAGTTATTCGAAATCGCCGATCAACTCGGCGATTCGCCCTTTGGTGTATTTCATCACCGTCTTGCACCAGCCTTCAGCATCGTCGTGTTTTGGGTCATTGGACGACATGGTACTGCTTCGCGGAACTTCTCGGCGATGCGCCGACTGCTCCTTATCTCCGCCGACTTGATCCTTTCCTTCAGGGCTCAGCACACTGGAACAAAAGGCGAAGTAAGACCCTTCGGCGACTCGCCAAGTGGACTCGGCGATCCTCAGGACTTCATTTCTTCGTTCTTCTCAGCCTTTTCGTTCCTTTTTGCGACATAGTGTCCATGCTTTCCTTCAAACATCAAATACCTGAAACGTAAGGGTTTTCATCAGATATTGAGATAAAATAAGCATTTGAGGACACAATTTATATTAAAATATAGCCCTAAATGAGTCCAATTTGTGGACTCATCAATACCCCTAACTTAAACTTTTGCTTGTCCTCAAGCAAACTCAAGTTCAGTCGTTCAAAAAGGGTGTCTCGAACAGTGTTATACAAGACTCAATCATGAATGCACACAACAAGACTCAATTTACTTATTCAAGGATCAATTGTGTACTCAAAGATTCAAGTTGTGACACACCATTACCAAAGATTCTCAAGCTCGCAATACTTGCTTCAAATGCAAGTTCAAGCTCAATAAAAGCCTTTGAATGCCCTCACACAAATGATGATTCAATTTTCACACGCAAAGGTATAATCAATTTAAAGTTCAGGAATTAGGTACAACGCTCACACTCATAAAGAAGAACAGAATGCATGCTTTCACCCATAGGTTTGCCCGTATTTTCCAATCAACATTTGTTTCGACTTTCTCAAGATCACAAAGGTCTTAACGAGGCTTGTAACGGGTTTGAGTGTAAAGGTATGGTCATTTAGGCTCAGTTACTTTTATCTTCATGAAATGTGGTGCTCTCAACACTTCCTTTCTTTTTCCTTCATCATTTTTATTAGTGCATCATAGGTCATCCTATTATTCGCTTCCCATGGATTGTTCGGAACCATTTCTTTGGTACTTTATTCCACAACTTTTTTTGTTTTTTTTTTGTTTTTTATATATGGAAGGGTTCCATTTTACTCAACACCGTGGGTTAAAGGAGACTTTCTTTGCACTTCTTGACTTTCCCTTTTCTTTTTCACCACATCCCCAACTTAGGCTTTTGGCCTAAGTTGGCTATTCAATTAATCACAATTCAAGAGGATTATAGGTATTGGATTAAGAAAGGTCTAGTTTTCATCAAGTTTCTTTCAAAGAAAGGTAAGGCTCAGAGGGTGTTCAAGAGAGAATCACACGCTCACAAGGTAGGTCACAAAAGAGGTATATGTCAAATTGGTTCACACTCTTCGAAGTTGCCTAAGATCATATCAAGAGAAAGTCTTACTTAGTCAACCGGACCAACAGGACAAATTCTAGGTGTTGTCATGCATGGTTCCAAGTAAGCTTATCACACAAGGCAACAACACTTAAGTTAAACAAGACTCCACACTTTCACTAGTGTTAAACGGTCATCACAAGAGAATCAATTTGATAAATGGCTAATCACAACGAGATGTAAAGAGTTCACATATTTTCTATGTAACTTCATTTGGTCTCATTGTATCCGTACATTCATGTTCGTTCGATTGTAAGCACTATTCAAGTCATTGGTATTGATCGAAACCAAGACTCAAATTTGCCAAGGAACAGCCACATTCAACACACGAGCATATTATCAAATTGATTTTGTAACCCGAAACAAACTAACGAATTAAGGGGTGTGTGTGTTGCGATGGGGTTTCGCCATAATAAGTAAAGATTAATCACAACTAAATCAATTGATACATGGATAGCATTTGGTCTAGGCTACTTTCGACGAGCTGTCAAACATATATTCTTTCGATTCTCTCGAACTCCAAAACCATTATCAATAAAACACCAAACATTGCTTGAGTAGATAGATTATCTCTAGCTCATATGACTAAATGGGAAAATAATCAAAATATCCTATCTCTAGCTCAAATCCATAGACTAATTTCACCAAGTCCTCACTATTGAGTTTTACACAACTCCATTTTGCTTTATGAAACCAAAATTGTATTAGAAGGATAAATCAATATTTGCAACCACTAATTTTAGATTAAAACTTCAACACAACTCTAGATCCATGCATAACAATCGATTTTAGGAATACTTAATCAACACCCATTGAATTTTACACCAACATCATGCAGACACACACCTAGCTACAGATCTAGTTGCACATAATAGATGAAATAAAGATAATACTCATGTAGGAAAATTCCATTTCAACCTAATTTAATTATCAAAATCTGAGATCCAAGCTTAGAATAATGCAAATTTGAATTTTCTATCACTATTAAAAAGTGTCACTCCCTATACTATTCTCAATTCAGAAGAAGAAAGATACACTATTATGCAATCCCTATAATATTCTTAAAACCTTCCAAAGGAATCAGTTTATCCTTCAAGTGTAGTTTCACCCTTAAGCTTACGCTCTTCAACTTGGGTTGGACCAGCAGAACGTTGATCCAAATTTGTGTAGCGCCAATCGCATTACTACGATTTCTTCAGTAACACCTGCTTTGGAATTGGTGGAACCCAGTCGAGAATTTTGCAGTGCCAAATGAGTCACAGAAGTGAAGGAAGTCTTTCTCCCATGAAGCTAGTGTTTAGCCGATGAGACATCAACTGGCTCCTATAGGACGTTGGTTCTTTCACCAGTGTGCTTTAATGATTTTAAGATTCAAATCCATCATACTTGAATATTCTAAGGAATGCCTATACAAAAGAAAAGTTGGGCCTAAAACCCCCTTGATTAGCATTAAAACATAGCAATAATTCATAAATTCAAATTTAATGAGTTGTTAGAATACCAACTCATCACGTTCGCACTTGGTTAGGTAATTTTATGATGTGTATGAACAATCCATACCAAGAGGTAAGAAGAAAATGGGTTGGCTTGACCCTATTGAAGTTCGGGGAAGGAAAATGAAGTGTAGCGAGAGAAATATTACTAATGCCTTGGACTGCACGGTGTGAATTCATCACGAGTTGGCCACTAAACTCAAGAGGATCTTAGATAAGTTGAGGGGTTTCCTTACCCCATTGTTTTGTGAGACTACACCTCCTTGGATTGTGGAGGGGGTAGTAATTGAAAAGAATGATATACACATCACTTCAAGATACTGGTTTGGATTCATATGTAGCTCATTGATATCGTCGCAGAATGAATTACGTTATCCGCCACCCCAAAGATACTTTGTTAGGGTCTATCATTGCTAGAGAGAGGTTGAATCTGAGTTCAATCATTGCTCTAGAGATAGCCATGATGGCTAAGCTTAACGATTAGAGGATCAAGTACCCTCTATGATTGACCATGACATAGAGGTTGCCCTTGTACCTCTTCAGGAGGAGATGTGAGGGCACATGCAGACTTTGTGGGTATAGGGAGAATGTATTGATGCATTATCCGCTCAAGTAGAGGAGCATGAAAAAGAGCACATGGCTGATGTAGATGCTGATTGGACGGCCTTGAAGGCTTCAAATTTATTCATCTCCACACCATTTTAATCCTATAAATATCATACCCAATAGAAGAATAATGATAAAATTCATGTTCAATAACTATAATGAGAAACATAAGAATAATTCATAAACTTCATGTTCAAAAATGATTATGAGAAGATTAAATGTGAAGCAAATAATGATTAAATAGATATATTTTTTGTCTCACATCAGTGAGTTGAATTACTTATTAATTGTATCTGCCAAGCTTGTAAGAATCTGATTATGTTCTTGTTAGATTATTGTTGTATGAGTGGTGTCAGCTATTAAATTATATCCTTGACTTTCCTCCCTGTGTACGTTCGTTATAGTATGATATCAACTAGTCGATTCTATTGTGTTGACTATGAAATTAGTTATTATAAATTATAAGTTTAAGTCAAGATCTAGTGAAAAGATTCAAACTACCCTCTAACTCCATGTCTGAGTATTTACACTGCCTTTAATATCATCACAAGTATTTCACAGATTCAGGAGCAGGTAGGTGTAATTAGATTGTGTTTTTCCCCTCCATCCACACACAATACTTTATGATATTATTTTCACCTTGCACTTTGTACATTACCTCGTCCTGACTTTCCGAGCGTTGGGGCACTCCACTAATGCCTACTGGTCATGATATACATGTAGACAAGCCTTCTTAGTAATGTACTCGAACTCCAACAGATTAATTGGTCAACTCTACTTCTTCTGGAGTTTCCAAATCTAGAGGTTTGTTAAGTCTTTTATTCTGTACAGTTGATGAGTAGGATGGGGTCCTATCCTGGCCAAGTGTAGAGGTTTGCAAACTGATGATTGTATAATTGTTTGTTATCAGTTGTGTTAGCCTGATTACTTTTGTACTATCAACATGATGACCTTGTTTCCCTTTATATGTATTTATTGTGATTAGAAATGTCATGGTGGAATCGATATCACTATAAACACCATGATGATCTTGTCAACCGCATAAGGATGTGTATTTTGTATTGTGAAATATTGGGTTAGGTGAATTACTATTGTTTCAAGATTATCTGATTATGGCCTTGCCGTCCAAGGACTTCAAGTAAGTCAAGATGTATACTTATTTGTATTTATTGGGTGTATGTGGCATGCATGCGCCAGTAGCCTACACGTTCAGTTGGGTTGCCTCAGGGTTAAGGGTGGCACCAAATGTTGGATTGATATTTAGATTGAAGGCATGATAGACTAATTTATGGAGATATGAGGTGAGTTGTTTCTTAGAGGTTTCGATGCCTTTTAGTATGCAATAAGAAATAAGATGAGTCCATGTATTTTTGAGATATGATTGTATGGAGAGTTGATTATGCATTGTATCACCTTGTGATGTGCCTTGTCGAACTTTTTGAGTTTTACGATTTTCGATAGTCCATTTTAGAGGAATCTCTGTCAAAATTTTGCCACAATCCTAAGACTCAGCCCCAAGAAGATGATTATTCATTCGAGGATAAATGGTTTTAATGGGGGGAAGGACGTAACATCCGAGGTTATCTATTGCCATCTGTCTCAGTCTTATGATTCTAAATTTGAGAGTTTTATTATAATACCTCCACATTCAGAAACACCCCATTAAATTAGAATTTGATAAAAATATATTTTCTATTGGCTTCCCAAAAATGCCTTCATAATTTTAAAAAATTATTTAGTTAGGATATATAAGTGTATGTATCAATTTTATAAGATTTTTATAATTTATTAATATTTTAATGGATTACATTATTTCTTCATATGTACAACAACTAATATATATTTGAGAAAAGACATAAAGTCAACATTGAAGTTGACCTGAATTTTTAAAAAGACATTAACTTTACAACCGTCCTATTACCCCACTAAACAATTATGATCTGATAAATTTATATCATTTTTCGATCAGCCCAGATTTTAAGAAGCAAGTGTGTTCACACACCAATCATTACATGACACGTGTTAATTTAATTAAAAATATATTTTTTTGTTGAACACCTCTCCCTTTTTTTTCCTTCTTCTTCTCTAATCAAATTCTTTAGTTCAGTGATTTTTTATAAGAAAGAAATCATACTATTTTCTAGACTTTATTGAATTATTGATAACAAAACTAATTGTTTTTCTAAGAAAATTAAAAAATTTGAAGGTATCATCAAATACTCATTTTCATCTAACTTCAAAATTAGAAATGATAATTTTAAAAGAATCAATGAATTTTCCAAAAATTGAAAGAATTTGGTTGAAATCGGATAAAAAAAAACTATTTGATACCTCCTAATCATCTTGAAATCTAATGGGTTTATTCAATTGTTCGAAATGTAAGAAAATATTTAGATAAAGTTTTAAAATTAAGAGAGTAAAACTAATAATAGTAAAAAAAAAAAGTGAAGTTGTGGTCAAATGGTGACATTGAAAGTGAGAAGCTTCAATGGAGATGACAATGAATTTTTGAAGAAGTAAGAAGAACGAAAGAGAAAAACTAATAAGGAATAAAATAATAAGAAAATATATTTTATAATAAAATACTTGTAAAAATAAAATTATATTAGTTATTTTAGGTTGCTCACTCTCTTTGAGTTAAGGTGGACAAAAATGATGTAATAATTTCAATTCAAGATTGTTTAGTGAGTTAATAGGACGCCCACATAGTTAAAGAGTCTTTTTGAAAATTCGAGACAAGTTCAGGTATCACTTTATGTCTTTTCTCTATATATTTACTTTACTTTACTTTACTACCTATATAGAAAGGAAAATTGAGCTGCTTGTTTACCTTGGGCTATGGGTTATTTTAGGAGTTTCCTTTAGTGTTTGCATTGTTGTGCTTGTACATTTATGCTTTTAAAAATGCACTTCTATTTCAAAGTTGTTAACTATTCCATTCTGTAGTAAAGTTAGAATTGTGGGTCTCAAAATTCCTATAGCCTCTTGGGACCCACTTAAACTTTATAGTCCACTTATATTACATAGTATAGTTAAAGAAGACGTTCATTTTGTTATTAAATCAAGATCGGAATAATATAATTATAGAGAGAAGAATACAAGAAATGTAGATACGAAGAGAGAACTTTTCTTCTTATTCAAATGTGTATTCCAAATGGTGAGTGATATCTCTATTTATAGTGTTGATATATCACTCTTAAAGGTCACCAAACTAGTAGATACATAGTTATCCCTTATGGTTCTTATCACCTTGGAAGCACCCATACATGAATCTATTTATTCTTGAATAAATCTAATGGAAAATTCAGTGGGACAAAACCTCGGTCAAGAAAAAAAAAGTGCAACGTGTATTATACTCCTCCTGATCAAAACATCACTTAATTTCTTATGATGATGTCATCGAATCTTATATACCAACTTCTCAAATATTGACAGTGTCTTTCTGATCAAATCATATCCACGAAGTTGTTGCATGATTGAACTAATTTCTAATATATCATTTTACGATTTCATGGACATGAAATGAGGCTTTGAGCTTAGCCGAATACATTCTTGAAAATCACTCTATTCGTGACCTCGTTGATGCAAGTAAATTGCTCATTCAACTTATTCATAGCAACAATCATCTTTTGGACACTTTCATTTGCAGTTGATTATCTTCGTACATTGTGGTTGGTATATTCTTTTTCAAAGAAAAATCACACATTTTCTGAATATGGTGTGTCATTGATCTCAACCAAACGCGCTCTCGACTTGCTTCATAGAGGGCTATTATTTTGCATGGTTTGAAGAAGTGATTATCAATGTTTGCTTCATTGATTGCCAAAATATTATTGTGCCTCCACATGTAAACAAATAGCGTGTTTGAGACCAAGCTTTATGTGGATCAGATAAATATTCTGCATTTGCGTAACCAATCAATTTTGACTTGAATTCATCGGAATAGAATAAACCCATGTCTATGGTCCCTCGAAGATATTCAAGTATGTGTTTAACACCATTTCAAAGTCTTTTTGTTGGAGAGAAACTGAATCTTTCCAGTAAATTTACTGCAAAATAGATATATCTAGTATTGTTAGCAAGATGCATTAGTACCCCGATTGCACTAAGATATGGAGTTTCATCACCAAGAAGCTTTTCATCCTTCTTTTGAGATAAAAATGAATCTTTATTTATGTCAAGCGATCTCATAATCATTGGGGTACTCAATGAATGTGATTTATCCATATAAAATTGCATCAAAACTTTTCTGTATGTTGATTGAATGGCCAAATATTTCATTCGTCAAATTTAATATGTAGGTCAAGATATTTTAGATT
Organism: Solanum verrucosum; assembly: GCF_900185275.1. Classification (NCBI taxonomy): domain Eukaryota; kingdom Viridiplantae; phylum Streptophyta; class Magnoliopsida; order Solanales; family Solanaceae; genus Solanum; species Solanum verrucosum. The sequence continues at coordinate 363,643 of NW_026020248.1, forward strand.
CCATTCTCAAACACTCAACAGCTTTTGAAAGCTCTTTATGAGTGTTAATAATGTTCAAGTTATCAACATACACAACTATTATAACAAATTCAGATCCTGACCTTTTCATATAAATGCAACGACAATTAGGGTCATTCTTTTCGTACTCTTTTCTTCCTTGATTATTTCAATCCATATAAGGATTCTTGAAGCTTTATTTAAAAAGTTTCTTTCAAATTTTTATATGTTTCCTTGATTGCTTCAAGGATTTTCATATAACCTTCAGCATTGTCTAGCTAGACATGATAATTATTCATTATATGCATTCAAGTTTTCATATATTGCCAGATCAAAACAAATCTCATTGCATCCACCATAGGAGAAAACATCTCCAATAATGTCAGAATTTTTGCGACAAACCTTTATGTCCCAAGGCATATGTCGTACTTGATATCTTACGGTTATACCATTGCATAATAATTTATTTTTACCCCACTGACATTATACCTTGATTTATAGACCATCAATTCAAAACATTGTTTTTCTAAGTGAAACAAAATATACTGGAATTATCCATTTTATTTGGCCAATCATTTATTTGTCCACTATATGACAGATTTAAATTCAAAATCCTCGTAACAATTTATATCATTGAGTGCTACTTCATATCAAAAATACCGTCGACGGTTATTTGATATTGATTCCAATATGACATAACTTATCGAGATCTCTTCATTTTTCAGGTACTTGAACTTTTTATTGTGGTGCTCTTTTATAGCACTTGCTTCATTATCATGACCAAATTGATCATTTGCTCCTCTCCTTCTTCAAGAAATTTTACATTTGGAACCAATTGGTCTATTAAACTTCAGGAGCATCATAGATTCTGTCCTTCAAGGACTTCTCATTGGAGCATTTGCAGCTGAATTATATCATAGGGTCAGTAAATTCATCTGGCAATTGATTTGGAACATTATGCAAATGATTTATCACTTGAACTTCAAGTTCACATTTTCTTTTAACGAGGATCTAGATAATTCATAATTAAACCTCACACATAATTTTCAGTTGTCAATCATCTCTCCCCCTAATGTTAGAAAATCTAACATTCATCCCAACCTTATTTGGGAATTCATATTTGTGCGTGGTGAAGCAACTAAAATCATAATTGCACATTCAACATTTTAGATGAAAATTATTTGGTTCCTGACCCTGAATCAATTTTGATAGGGGATGAAACGACCCCAAAAAAGCCCGAAAATGTGCTTCGGAAACACCTATAATTGTAATTTCCATATATCTCAAAATCCGTGCATCATTTCGGAAATTCGACTTCATATTCTTATTCAGGGGGTCAAATTGAGTGGGAAATGAGTCTAACCCGAATTTTAGAACAACCGTATCAAAATTCGAAAATCGCAAAAAATGCGATTTTGAGGGTCAACTTTAAAGGGGCATATCTCTCAGCACACAAGGAACTGGAAGGAGCTCAAACTATCAAAATTAAAGCTTTGTGAGTTAGCTTTCCAACGCAATTTGTTTCGCCTCATTCCGAGTTAGGATGAAGGAGTTATAACCATTTTCGTAAAACCTCGCCGGCAGAAAAGTGCCATTTCCAGTAAGCCGAAACACTGTTCACCCGCCCCATTAATTTTTCTAAGTGTTGGACAATTTTTTTTCCAAAAGGGCATATGATATTCCCTATATATCATTAGTTCATTCCAAGTCTCTAAAACATTTCTCAAACATCCAAAAACTCTCTCTAAACCCTCTCCAAAATTCCACCAAGATCATCAACCAAATTCAAGGATCCCAAGCTTTAATTCCGGATTCAAGATTCAATCTCAAGCAATTCTCCATTCCAATCTTCATCAAGAATTCTCCAAAGTTGAGGTATGTGGATTGATTGTGGAAACCTTCCTTTCCACAAGTCCAACCATTTATCCTCTATTTTACTTCAAGTTTATGGGTCCTTATGATCATTTATGAACTCTTGAATTATGGAATTATTACTACACATCCTATTATGGTCTATTTTTGTATATTATCATGAAATGGAATGATTATATGATGTTTATGGTTTTCATGCCTCCATGATCAAATTATGAAGGTTGTTATATATGTATATATATATGTATGTTGTTGGTGGGCTGTTTTATATGGATTTTGAAATTGGTTGGACTTAGTACTCTTGAAACACATGATTTTATTTACATGAACAAGTAGCCCACCATATGTTTGATAAAATGCCATTTATAGAATTCTTATGAAATGGAAGGTCCAATGTACGTCCTATGAGTCGGATGATTATATAAGTATTGAAATGATGATGAAATGGATACATGTATATGATTTTCTCTATATAGTGTGTGAGTCGACCAAGCCTAGCTCGGGGGGTTGTAGGCCCGGGTAACCGTATCAAGGGGTTGGTACCTTGGTTGCCTAGTACGGGGGGTAGTAGGCCCGTATAACCGTATCGAGGGGTTTGTACCTTGGTTGCCTAGTACGGGGGGTAGTAGGCCCGTATAACCATATCGAGGGGTTGGTACCTTGGTCCCTAGCTCGGGGGGTGGTAGGCCCGGGTAACCACATTGAGGGGTTTGTACCTCTTTCGCCTCTCCAAGGGGGTGGTAGGCCTTGGAAATACTATATTGATGGTCACTCACCACACATGTACTACGTCCCACTAAATATGATTTTTATGTAAGCGTCATTATATACATCATTTCATTTATGTACTATCTATCGGGTATGATTATGCATTTTTCCTATGATGTCCATCTATTGTAGCATTGCATTGCATCCCACATACTTAGTACATTCAAACGTACTAACGCATACTCTATGCCTACATGATGTCACCATGTAGGGACCGGAGCACCGCTTGACCATCCTCCTCCGCGTGGCTAATACGATTTCCTATCAAGGTTATTGGTGAGTCCTCCATTCCGGGGACGTTGCTCATGATCTTTTGCTATGTATAAGACTTTTCTTTTTAGTTATGTTTTGACTATGAGGGTGAGCCCGGTAGTTTGTCTTGGCCCCCGCTAAGTACTCATGTTTAGAGGTGGTGTTGGACAAGTTGTGTATTATGCTTGAGCTTGACTCATCTATGGTATTTATGTACCATTTCTTCTTCTTTTTCTCTTGCTCCCTTAGTCCCGATTTCCCCCTTTGATTATGCTTATTGCTTATGGTCATTTTAATTGCTTCCGCGACCAAGGATGTGTAATGATACGCTATGAGGCTTGTTTGGGGTTCCTTCGGGTTCCCCATTCGCCGGTCACGTCTAGGCCCTAGGCTTGGGTCGTGACAGGGGACCTTTGCTTTCTTGATGCGTACAAGCGTCGTTACATGTTAAATAAATTCATCTCATACCAAATTTCTTTTTGGGAGATTTGTTCTCATGATTAATGGTTTAGCTATAATTGGAGACATACAATTTCTGTAAACCAACCAACATTATCAGTATAATTTCATAGTTTGGAACTGTGCTCTTAATTTAACAATTTGAGCAAACAACCTTACAAACACCAATTTGTAAGTTAACAACAAAGCACATGTAATCATCGCATAGATGCATCTATCATATAGTTGCAAATGATCCACATGGCAGGTGAATGGGTCCATATTCACCTTTTTATATGTTCCAAATAATTTCAGGGAATACAATCTCAACCTTAGTTGGTACAATGATAATTTTATTATGAGAATAAGCAACACAAGAGAATTCTTAAAGAATATTTTATTTCTTCAGTATATAACTATGTGAATTCTCAATTATTTTTTCATCATATTTTAATCGAAATGGCCAACCGATCATGCCAACTGATCTTTATTCCAGTACACTTATAGTTTACTTTTGCATGTGATTTCATCAACATGTCCATGTTTATGTGCAACAAACAAGAGGAAAAAATGGCAATCTTTTACATAAATATTTATAACCCGCTTCGGTTGTAGTAATCTGAAGATATTAAATCTTTTCATAATTTATAGTCTCAATATTTCTTTTCAATTCATCCAATATTATTCCTCTGGTAATAACACAACTAGTTAGAGCTTGCAATTAATTTTGTGTACTATCACATATTCCATGACACCATCCATATGGTGAACATCTCCTTCAAGGAGAAAATTATATTATTATTGTCACTGTCAAAATATTACGAGCAAGACATGTTTCTTGCTTTACTTTTATTGTACCATAGGTAAACAACTAATGATAAATTTGTATTTCCCGACAATAATATTATTTTGATCATGGCTACAACCTTTATAGGCAAGAATTATTTCTTTCTTTTGCCCTTTCGGTAGTTCACAATAAACATATCATAATATTTTTGACGTATAAACATACACGACCATTGGTCATTCCTGCCAAATAAAATTTATTTATTTCTCTCAAACCTCTCGTAGAGGTGAGTTGTGGCATATTTCCAACCATACATGAATATGTTCTTATTCAAAAAAAAATTCCTTCATATTTTGACACATTCACTTTAAAGAATAGGCAAACATTCATGATGTTTATTACAAGTCACAATCTCTTCATAAGTTGACCATAACCATTTATACATGTCATACCTTTATATTTGACATAGTTATATGACCCATCTCAACATCACTTTAAAAGATAAAGTGCACTATCACTTTATATTCTTTCATTTACAAACTTATCAAATTAGGTCGCACGATAACCGCGTGTCCAATGACCTTTTATACCATTTTGGTGATAAAATTATTTTCACAATTTGAAGGACTATTTGAAAAACTCATATTATTCTTCCTTTTATAATTACCACAATGATAACTATTATAATTATGTCCCTCCACGCCCTTATTCATACATTCAATCATTTGTCCTCTTTCAGACTTATTATTCATTTCTACCACATTCATACGATAGAATGGAGCAAATCAACTAGCGGGTTTAAAAGTTATCACACATTGCTACCACATTCTTTTCAAGGAATGGAGAAAATTCAATGGGACGACTTTCAAGACTTTTCATCAAAAATATATTATTTTTGCCTTAGTCATCATTTTATCATCACTATGGTACATTGAGACTCAAACTTAATGTCTTATCCATATAAGGCACGTTAAGTCATGATTCTATGAGATTAGAACTCAATTTCTTATCATCATAGTGCATCAAAACTCAAATTGATGTCTTACCCTCTTGGTGCGATAAACTTGAATCTACTGTCTTATCCTCAAATATTTTTTCATTATGTTCATCCGGACTTTACCTGATGTCTTACCTTTTTGGTGCGATGAGACTTGAATCCATCGTCTTACCCTTCAATCAATATCATATATTTTAGTCCAAAAATGAATCAATTTGTGACCAACTCTCCTTACCTTAGGAAGTGCAATAGACCAATCTCAAACTCTTTAAAAATATTACTGCTCAAGAATTATATACATAAGAAAAATAAGTCCCAGTGAAATCTTGATCCAACATGCTTGGACAGTAATATAACAAACATTGCTTCTATCCTTTAGTGATAACTTTTTCTTTCTCCAAACCTTAATACTATTACAGTGACAATCAAAGTGAAAGAAAAGTAGCACATTGTTCAGAGGTAATTTTCCAAACCTAACAATCAGAAAACAGTCCTAAAATAAAAAGGCTATGTAATATCGATATTCATACATAATAATTGAATAAATAACCAATGATAGATTAGAGCAATTAATAATAGCACTTTGATTTATTTATTTTTCTCTTCAAGATGCCTGTTACTGATTACCTGTTTTTGTGATACCGACATCATTTAGCTCAAAATTTCGGAGGAGTGGTTGGCTTAAAACAAGAATATTCGTACTGATAACGTGTTATTAAATCAAACTCAAAATAATATAATTATAGAGAGAAGAATGCAAGAAATGTAGAATATAGAAGAGAGAACTTTTCTTCTTATTCAAGTGTGTATTCCAAATGGTGAGTGATATCTCTATTTATAGTGTTGAGATATCACTCCCAAAAGTCACCAAACTAGTAGATACATAGTTATCCCTTAAGGTTCTTATCACCTTGGAAGCACTCATACATGAATCCAATTAATTTTTGAATAAATCTAATGGATAATCCACACAATGCAATGGATTTATAACACATTTATAATTTTTTCATTTTATTATTTTATTTATTTATTTTCAACAAAATTAAGATAGATTTATTATTTTATTTAATATTAATTTTTTCATTTAAAAACTTTATAAAGTAATGATAGTTAAGTTTAAATTTTAAAAATATAATTAATAAATTTGATTAGTCTTGTAAAAATCAATACTATAATCCTTTTTATGATAGAATAAAGTAAAATTCATTGGAAGCAAAAGAATATAAAAATAAAATAATTTTGTATAAGAAGAATTATATAAGTTAAAACTAGTCTGGCAATGCATTGTGGTTTGTGAGCGGATAGTGGGGTTGCGATTAGAGTGATGGTACATACTACATAGCAATAGCTTCAAGGTAAGGATCTTCTACTTTCAATTCTTTGTTTCTAGCTATGTAAAGAGTTGTTTTACCATTTACCAACGACTTATAATCGCAATTCCTTAGCTTGTAGTAGAGAAGAGTGTGCGGGCATAACTCTTTGTAGAGATGTGATAACTAGTAAAATGTATGTTAAGGCAATTCCCTTTAGTTGAACACATTTTTAGTAAAAGGTACATCGTTTCAGAAGCTAATATGGCATCCTTTTCCGCATCTCATAACATTCTCAAATTAAAGTTTGACTTAATGGCAGGTAAGGGTACAAGTGCTTGCTCATTAATGCTAGACAAACATGGATAAGCTAGGTAATCTTCAATGACACAAATATTCTTTCCATCTCAAACCATCATATCATAGAATCTCCTTTCCGTCGCATCTATGTAAATCACAAATCAACCCAATATCTTACTAAAATCTCTCTTTCCAACAGATTTGGTGTATCTCTTTCAAGCAAACTATTGAAATCAAAACTAAATGGAAAGCATTTAGCTATTTACTCACTTCAATTGATCTTAGAGCTTCAATATAAGATTTAGGTTAGGATTAAGTTGACCACCTGAACACATAAGTTGACTCCATGCTAAATAACTCAAATTCATGGATGAACAACAGTAAAACAGAGCAAGACACAAGACCCACTAAATTAAATCAACACCCAACCCCATAAAAAGAAGAGAAGTTATACCAATGATGTTTTCGGCCATTAATGTGTTGATGATAAACAATAATTTCAACACCCACATCAAATTCAACCCTCAAATGTCAATTACAAGAGTGTTCCAACCCCAAAACTAAGAGAAAGGTAGAAAAAGTCCATTTCTTAATCTCCCAAATTAGAATTAGTAAAAAGTGCAGTATCAAGATTAGAATCGTCATCTATTTTCTCTCCTTTGGGATATTTATAATTTTCCCAAAATTTAATCCGAAATTCCATGCGTGACCTATTCGGCGACATTAGTCGGCCTCGCCGAACACGATTGGCGAATCGTTGTTCTATTCTTCAGGTCGCCTTTTCTTGACTTCAGGCTTTAAGTGTTTTGAACCTCTGTCGGCAAACTCAATTGAGTCAACCTTTTCACATTGGGCGAATCGCCGATTTCCACCTTGTTCACCTAGTTTAGCCCTTATTTTAGCTCAGCAATCTGTCACTTTCGGCGATGAAATGTGCTTGCCTTTTCACATTCGGTGGACCACAAAGTTATTCTTACTTTGCCGACTCGGTTTGGTACTTTATCATTGAACACTGTCAATTTTGGCAGAGATCATGCTATTTGGCGATCCGCCCTTTGAGTTAGGCGATCCTTGGTTGGAATTTTACACTATTTTCAATGTTTTTGGCCTATTTTTCATAGATTCATCCTCGCCTTGTCCTTTAGCCTTCATGGCTACAAAACATCATAATATCATTATATGAGGACATAAATAGGCATTGAGGGCACTAATTGTTGAACTAAAAGGAGTTTGAATGAGTGGAAATCTACCACTCATCAAATATCGAATTTCAACATCTGATAAAATTCTACTTACATAATATACCGGAGATTGCATACATTCGTATTCTCAAATCAAGATAGCACTAATCACGACTTGGAACATGGCCAAGTATAACAAAAGTTGCTCCTCGTTTATTGTCTTTGAGAATAGGGGAGGATTTCAACATAGTTTTTAAGGTCCCTCAAGGGCCAAGGCCTGTTGGCATTTTGGTGTCCATCAAAGTTATTCATTTTTAAAAGAGATAAACTGGGACTTGGGGTGCTATTCCAAAAACCTTGATATGAACCTACCCGGAGCTGTCAGCCCACCAATCAGTCTTTGCATCGCCTTCGTATCTGTGAGAACATTTGGAATCTCCTCAATGGCTTTGATCTTATCCGATTTCACCTAGATTCCCTTGTTCGAAACAAGGAAACTAAGAAACTTACTAAAGCCAACTTTTAAAAACGCTTATCTCTGGGTTGAGCCTCCTATTGTACTTCCTTAAAATGCCAAAGGCCTAAGGTAAGGTTCTTCCTCCATGTGTTTGTCCACTATTAGGAAATTTTAGAGAGAGGGAATGAAAAAATAATTAAATCAAGAGATAAAATGAGTCTACCAAATATGCCTGTTATAAAGTAGATGACTATAACGATAAGCAGTAAATAAATGTATACTCGAAATACTTAACCAGTTCACACCAATAACTGGATGATTGTCAAATTTAGAGAGAGAATGAGAGGATAAATATTGGAGACAAAAAAATGAAGATACATGGTATTTAGAGTTTAAATTAGGATGAAAATGTAATTTAATAAACTTGAGGATTAAAATAAAAAATTAAGGAGGCAGGGGCTGTTTTGGCAGTTGGCAATAGCTATTTTGTCAGAATAAGTCATTGGCAAACCACTAACAAAATAGTATAAATAAAAGAAAATCCAGCAAGACCATGTGATCCGGGACAAAAAATTTAGTCTCGCCCCGTCTCTGGCCTCTCTTAACCACCATTACCACCACCCTTTACCTCAGATCAGGACGGTCAGTCCAGCCCATGAGACAATCTTACACTTTATTAACAATTCCAACATCTTTCATTTTTTACTCTCTTCATTATGGTCATGTTAAATTCTAGTGATCGTCATGGTGACAATTGTGGTAATGCTGGTGAATAATAGTTCAGTTCCTATGTTCTCCATGGAAATCTAAATAATCAAAGTCCGCCTTCTCACCAGGAAGGAAGTACCATACTGTTACCATGTTGCATTAGTTTCAAGTTTCAACCATTGGGAATTATAATATAGCTCCCCACTTCCCAACCCTTACAAAGTTTAGTATTGTTTTTACAAGGTCTAAATATCCTTTTGCAGCTCCCTTCCGCATCAAACACCGTACCAAACAACGAACAATTTTTTTTATATACAAATACTGACTGCATTCTTCAATTGTTGCTTCTCACTTATACTCAAAAAATGAAACATTACTGGTCAAGTACCTTTGACGAGCAAATCCAATCACCTAGTACGTTCATCCACTCTTCAAGGGTAAAATATCACATGGAATTGAGAAACTCACCTACTCTAAAAAAAAACGCCTTAAGCAACCATCTTTACCAAGAGACTCCAACAAATCTGAACACATGGTTACTTCCACAACCTGGATGATAGTGGGGTGACGTCGAATTCCGAGAGAATATTATGAAATTTCAAGCAACTCATTGTCATTTTCTAGTTAGAAGGTATAGATAGGTCAACAAGATAACAACAAATAACCAAAAAGATTGGCTATGTCGTGAAATAGAAGAAAGGAATGGATTAAGCAATGACTTCGGGGATGATGATCAACATTGGGAAAAAAACTATTCAATCAATCTTCATTTTGGGATGAGCAGCAGTGATAGGCCCTTTAATTTTGAACCTTATTGCTAAGGGTGTGTTCAATATGAAGTTCTCCAATTTTCCTATGTTCGGTGGGTCAATATTTCTTAAAACATTTCTCTAGGAGAACAGGTTCCTTAAAAATGAAAAGACAAAAAAATGACTTCCCTAGAGGAAATAGGAAAGCAAGTTTCACAAGTGACATTCCACATTGATTGACCTACACAAGGATATCTGGAGCAGCATTTAAATGATGCGCATACGACACAGCTCACAAGAACAATTAATTATTGATTGACCTGCAAAAGGATATCTGGAGCAGCATGGAAATGATGCACATATGACACAGCTCACAAGAACAATTATTGATTGACCTACACAAGGATATCTGGAGCAGCATGGAAATGATGCACATACGACACAGCTCACAAGAACAATTAACTAGCTCAGTACTAGGGTAAAACAAAACATTCGGAATAGGAAAACAGACTCAACAACGGCTTCTCCCACCACTCCAGTTTGGATTGAAAGGTGACACTGAATAAATTGAAGCTATCATTCCAGAAAACTATTTAACCTATTATGATACAAGATATCAGTTCACCCATTCATCCAATTTTATTATATTTGTGGGATTAAATTGGATTTGTTGTTGTTGTCCAATTTTATGAATTTATGTATTTCCTTTCAACAGATAAGATATATATACTCTCTTTGCACCTTTCCGATGTGGATAAGAAAAGAAGACCCCATGCAATAATAAACATGGCACAATAATCTGACAGCCGATATTACGTCTCTTCTCAGACATCAAAACGGATTTCATACTACATTCACCTGAATAAAAACAAAAGATGCAGATGTTCTCCCTTTGCCTCTCCCCCAGGCTGGATTATCTCTCTTCCCCATTGTCCATCGAAGCATAAAAAGTCTTACCTTCTTTACATGCCCCCTTCCACTCCTCTAGAATCCTAGAGAAAACCTTTCTGCTTATGTTAACTTCCTTTACATATCCCTTCCAATCTAGAATCCTTGAGAAAACCTTTATGCTCATGTTTATGATACTAAACAATTTAAGCTTCTTCCAAATGATATGGGAGGTAAAGGGAAGGCTGCACCTCGGATAAAAACAAAAGATCTAGTTGTTCGCCCTTTATTTCCCCAGGTTCTATAATGCTTCGAACTCTTCAAAAATGTCAACAGGTGCATGTCGGATTCTCCAACAGTAGGGTATTTTTGGAGAATCCGACACAGGTTCGGCATCAAAAGTGAAGAGTTTGCGCAACGTAGCCCTGGTTTTCTCTCATCCCCTTTGTCCACTAAAGCATAAAAGTCTTCACTGGTTACCTTCCCTTCCATTCCTCCTCTTGAATCCTTGAGAAAACCTTTATGTTTATGATATTAAACAATTTAGCGGCTTCAGAATTATATGAGAGGTAAACAGAAGGTTACACCTCGGATAAAAGTCACATCCACATTGAACTCATTGAATATGGTATAAACAATGCAAGAAGTTATCCTGATATACACGAGCACACACCTACATGCATGGAATAATTTTGATAATCAGGCGGACAGCATTAAAAGATTGGCATAACATATCAAACTATACCTTTGTGAACAATCAAAAAAGAATGAAGATAATCTCTACGAGGTTCTAAAGCAGGGCTGGGGGGGTGGGAGTGGGTTCACTTCTACAGTTCTATATGGATTTCATGTACAGCACAATGAACCAGTTTTGTCTCAACTGCTGATACAAACACTTACAAATATGAACAGGAACTCAGATCATCATGAAAAGCAAAACATATTCTGGAGAGGAATTCAAGCTGCCAACACAGAAAGTAAATCAGCATACAATACCATGAGACCTAAATGAGATTTATGTTATATTTAAGGGTAAATGCTCCAGCCATTTGGGCACTCTACTATCTAAGGCAGCCAATTTAGGATGGTAACACATCACCTGCATTGGAGACCCAAGTATGGAGTTGCCAAGTCTGCTCAACGAGGTCATCTAGTGAAAAATATAATGATCTATCAATTAACAAGAAAGCCAACTTAGAAATAAGAAAAATTATGAATAATCAGATCAGTTATTGAACTGAACCTGGTATTCTTCCAAGTGTAACATCACTTAAATTTGTCTTTCAAGCAAAACAGTCTAAAAAAAAACAATTTTGTATATTCATAAAGGACCAAAAAATAAGAACTTGTGTTAAGGCTATAATGAGCCACCAAAAGAATATTTCCAGTGGATTAGGAAACAAACACATTCCCAGGAAAGGGAAGACAATTATTACCAGAAGGTTTAGCAGGTATGTCAGCATAAAGTTGAAGTCAACACACTAGCTCAGGAAACCCTCTTTTATGCAATTCAGCTGCCAGAGGTAAAGATAGACTACATTAAATATGCATAAACAACACATCCACGATAAATATTCAGTTCTAGATTGATAAAGCAAGCTGAAAGAACAGGACTATTAGGACAAGAATGACAGCTTAATAATGTCCAAAAGAAGCAACAATCTTAATGACTGACACCCTTTTTTGCTCTAAGAGACTCGAGAGCCTTCTCCCGTAGCTCAATCTCAAGTCTTTTCTGCAAGGACTCTGACTCCCCAATCTCACGTCCATGTTGACCCTCTTTCCTCAGATGTTCATCATCAGAAGCATGATTATCAGGATTCCTCTCTGTATCTGAAGGCGAGGATATGGCATTAGCTGACTTCGATTTTAGTTTCTGGGAACGTCTTTCTTCCTTTCTGCGCCGCCTCTCCTCCCGCCGGCGACGCTTCTCCTCTTTCTTCAATCTTCTCTCCTCTTTCCTTCTCTTTTTAGCCTCCTTCCTATCCTCAACATCAGAATCAGAGCTATCATCTGACGTTGACTCATATCTGTCAGACCTCTTATGCTTTCTTTTATCCTTAATTTTAGCTCTACGCTTTTCACTTTCCTCGAAACCAGAACCCTCATTACTACTTAAATCATTCTGCTCAACTTTCTTTGATGAAGTGAGGGGAGCTTCAGACTCAACATGTAGCTCTTTGCCCTTGGTATCGTTTGTGTGAGACAGGTTTTCCTTATCTGCTTTGACACTCTCCCAATCATATGATTCCTTTAACCTTTTAACTGAATGAGAGTGTCTATGAGTTGATGGTGACTTTTGTTTATCCAGTTCCTTTGTGTGCTCCATAGTTCCTGAAAATCTTTCACTGCAAATATACACAAGCATTATGTCAGAATATAGGCTGAGCCTTTTTTACTAGCTCAACATAAAAACATGCAGGAATATTCATTTAAAGCTGCCAAAATGCAGAAAAGCAATTGTAAACAAACCTCTTAATCGCTTCATTTCGCTTTCTCGACTCCAATCGATCTGAACGGCAATGAATGTCTGAAAATTCTTTCTCAACAAACCCCTTCCCAAGATCTTTATATGGATCGGGTGTTGTGGGAATTTTTCTTGAAGACCTAGGTTTATGCTCAAAAGCCTCCCTGAACCACAACAATCCAGCAAAAAAAAAGGAAAAAAATAAATATTACTCGAAAATATCCATGGATGAGATAACTTATTAGATTCTCAATGATGCATTTTTCATTACTAACCTTGAATGGTTCATTTCTTTCTGATCTGCGATTTTCTCAGAAATGTCAGAACTAACTTTCTGCTCTCTCAATTTACTTGGACTAAGGCTGTCAAAGTCACTTGTCTTTATCTCCCTCCGGTTCAAAGTACTCCTTGGCCTATAGTAATTACATTAAAACATTAAGATTGAAAAAACAAATTCATGAAGCACTAGCAAAACTACAGTATTATTAAGGAAATCATATACCCTCTATCTTCACTAGGACTCCTTCCCCTTTTGGTTGGTGGAGATTCTGAGTCAGATCTAGAGCGACGTGGAGATTCTGGAACAGATGGTGACCGGCTTAGCTGAGGCGGCAAAGGCAGCTCTTTTTCTCGTGAATCCTTACGGTCATATATCCTCTTCTGTGGTGACCCAAAAGAAGTAGGACGTCTACGTTCCAAAGATCTGGATCCTTTATGGGCCTCAGTTTTTACTGGTGAAGCATATCGAACAGAGGAGTATTTCTCACGGCTCCTATATAATGGTGTATTAGTATCAAATCAAGCATAGCAAGATATAGGAACTCCAGGCATCAAAAAATTGTGCACTCTAACTATGAGGCAAAGCAATCCAGTATTTTCAACGATCAGAGACAACACAAGACAAGCTTGAGCATACAAGGCAGATAACAACACTGGGCAAGCTAGCGCAACAAGAAGCATCAATAACAAATCTCTAAGAAAGATGACAGTTGGTATGTGTCACTACCTTATCCTTCCTCGAAGAGATTGAACTGGTGACCTTTCATTCTTCGATATTCTCTTTCTGATTGGTGAAGGAGACCTGCGGTAAATGGGTGATGGGGAAAGTGATTCTTGAGATGAAAGAGACCTTCTGGCAGGGGTTAAGGATCTCTTCCTACCAGAAATGGAGGGTTTTCGTTGAACTAGGAATGGAGAACTTTGCCGAGGACTCAATGGAGATCGGTGGTACCCCCGACTCACTGGAGAAGGGGACTTACGTTGCGTTGGAGATGGTGTTCTGCGTCGAAGTGGTGATCGACGTTTAATAGGTGACCTTGATCTGTATCGCACTGGTGAGCGTCTACTTGGAGACCTTGACCTACACCATATAGGGGATCGTGATCTACGCCAAATGGGAGACCTCGACCTATGTCGAAGCGGAGACCTTGATCTACGTCGAAGCGGAGACCTTGATCTACGTCGGAATGGAGAATGTCTTCGGTATCTTGCAGGAGAAGGTGACCTTCGACGTACTCGAGAAGTTGATCTTCGCCTATGCCTTGGTGGAGAATGGGATTGTCGAGGTGAATGTTTCCTACGAGGTGAAACAGAACACTTTGGTGCAGAGTGATATGCCCTTTCAGATGAAACAGAGCGACATCTCCTTTCTTCTGGAGATCCGGATGTACTTTGTGACCTGTGCCTTTCACTTTAAAAGATATCACTTAACAAACAATCATCAAGTAAGTGAAAGCAAAAGTAAAAGTAGAAAGCACATACAATCAATTACGAACAAAAGGGAGAAATTCAAAAAAATAAAGGAGCTTAATGGAGAAAATACCCAGAGTAACTCCTCGAATTGCAGAATGACTTGCTGATTGACCTTGATTTCCTGCACAATACCCAAGGAGTTCAACTAATGCTATTCTATGGATAGGAAGCCACAAGTACAAAAATTTATACCTGGGGGAGAGTGAATGATCTGCTGACCGTGGGGATTTAGAGACCCTGCACGACACAAAGGATGTTGAGGATGAAATGAACCACACAGAGCAGGGAAGTGAGCAGATAAACTTTTAAGATAAAAAGAGCTAAACAGAGGAAACAACCCCTCCCTTGGGGATTCTACATTAGAAAGACCACATCCCTCCCTCAACTGCTTCTAACTTTGCTCCATCCAAAACAATGCCTTTACCCATACCTCAACCTCCCCCAGATCAGGTTATCTTTGTATTTACCAGCATTAACTTTTATAGGGATATAAACTTCATTACTACTCTCCATGTTCCTATTTATATGCCCTCTCCGTTTCATATAATTCAAACACTTCTGTCCATTGTATAGATAGGTAAAATGCATCCTGACTGACATAGAGTGTTCCCTCCACACGAAAGTAGGGTCACTGATCCATGCAGATCAAAGGGTAAAAACATATCATTATTAGCGTGAACGACAATTACCCGCATGTTTTTGCACCTCAGCATTTGTAAAGGATGTGCATTTAGAATTACCCCGTGGATCTCAGGATTTCACCCCCTATACAGAATTGCACTCTACTTTCTTATCTTTTTTGATGAAACAAGTTGTTTTATTGAAATGGCATCAACGAGATGCATGAAAGATTACAAATCAAATGGTGAACTCCAAACAGTGCAAAAAAAAACAAGTAAGAGCTGGGAGTTAATAACCGAAAGCCAAAAGCTGAGGCTGCTAAGACACTGAGAGGGAAATGATAAAATCTAGAAGGGGGATCATTTCAGAGGGAAGGTTGCTCCAGCTATAAAGATTCAACAAACACTTAGATCTAAGAGACCAATTGGGAGTTGAAGTCCCATCATGAAATCTGTTGTTTCTTTCTGCACATAAACACCAAAAATACAAGCTGGGATCATCTGCCAGATCTTCTTGATGGTCTTGTTCACTTTCCATGAACTCCGACTTCAACTGCTTGTTTTAGGTTGAGAGGGGTTGCCCAGCTAATTCCAAAAATTTCCAAAAATATAGTCCAAAGGTCAGGTGCCACAGGGAAATGCAATAGCAAGTGGTTTACAGTCTCTAAGTTGTTTTGGCACATAAAACACATGTTCACCACTGGAATGCCTCTTTTTCTCAGGTTGTCCTAGGTTAAGATGGCATTATGAAGGGCTGTTCAAAAGAAACCCTTAACTTTTGGGGGGAGTTTTGTATTCCAGACCAGCTTCCAGGGCCAAGGTGTCGTCATTCCATTTACTCTATCTCACTTAAGTAAAGAGGTTAGCACTCCACCCCCACTTTTTAGCAACTCCCTTTTCCAATATGAATGACCACTTGCGTGCCTTTACACTACTCATTCAGAAGTCCAACTTGACAGCTGCATTTTTGCAGCATGGTGGACATAGTGTGCTACTTAATTCTATGGGACATAAATCTTATCTTTTATCTAATTAATAGAAAGTGCCCAAGGTTATACTAAAGGACTTCAGGTAAATAGAATCTACAAATTACTCAATCCATGGTGTAACTGCAGATTATCATCACCATTTGAGTTGGTAAGAAAAATTGTTTCATTCTTTGCCCACATTTTATTGGGTCTCCTAAAGGCTGGGAGTTGAGACTAACAGTGAACAGCCAAATATGCAGATGTGCCAGTAGATTTCGGCAATATGAGAGAGTACAAGTCACAAGAAAGCTGTCAGACAGAAATAAGTAAATTAGTAATGTCAAGTCCTAGCTTGCCCTTTTTCATTTGGGTGGGGGCAGCTTACTTTCGGTTAGATTCGAGACCTGATCAAGGAATTTCCCTTTTTTAATTTTTGGTATCCCCGTTCTTGGTGTCCTCTTCTTTTTTTCTCTTTGAACTATTTTATTATCACCTGATTTGCTATCTAGTTCTTCACTGGTCTACAATGTCGCCTATAATTGAATGTTGAAGAATTGAAGTTCATAAGCATTGACATTTAGCATATGCAATAAAATCTTTATCAACCTTGAACAATGAATTTTGTGTTCACTTCTAATTCTAAAATGGAATTTAAGTGCTCTTTATTAATAGTAGCCCAACTGTAACCTATGTGACTGGACACGATAACCTCTCAACTGCCGATTATGCGTCCAGGGTCTCAGTGGCTAATTCCAAGGCTCCACTTCAATAAATTATTGTTTCTTTAAAAAAAGAACTAGTTGAAATCCTGACCTGTTTCTTACTCTTGATCCGTTTCTCTCAACAGGATCTAAATCATCCATCAAGCGCACTTGAAGCTGTTGTTTTGGAGTTGGCTCCCGTGAAGCATTTTTCTGTCTCAAATTGCTGCCATAATCATCCTACAGAAGAGTGAGGTAAAGATATGAACCTAAATAATTGCGGAAGCAGGCTGATACCACAAAATACAAACAAAGAAACCCCCAACTTTAGATTAAAAGAAAAAACTCTTTCACACAATTTTAGTTACCATCTTCTTCCTTCTCTCTTGATCCAGCTCCCTGTTCTCTCTCTCCTTTTTCTTCTGAATCTCATTTGCAATTCGATCCATCTCAGCCTAGAACAAAAGGATGAAAGAAAGATTATCAGCAAGAAGTAGTAAAAGAGCACTGTGGAAGCGAAAAACAGCAAGAAATACCTTCTTGTTTCTCATTTCCTCTTCTTTGGCTTCTAGGAACTGTTGAGGAACACCACTGGCATTGTTCTGTGCACTAAGTAGTAATGCCCAAAGCTCTTTCATGAATTTTCCAGTGTTTCTTTCCATGAATCCAGTAAGTGAAATTTGAAGCTCCTTGCCATTAGCTACCTGAAATGGCAGCATTGTTTTCGTAAGCGTAAGTTAATGAAATGATAGAAAAAAAAGTAGAGAACTACCTTTCGTTCAAGAAGGCTATAAATAAAATTGATAAGCACTTCATCTTCGAAACCAATAAGCTCAGTAACTCGCTTAGCAATCCATGGTTTCATTACATCCATCTTGACCTTTGTCATGTCCACCTATCAAATTCACATAATAATCAAATAGACAGACCGGGGTATTTGTATTCTAGGGTCCAGAAATCGAAAACTTTCCACATGTGCACCTAAACACATAATTTCAAAACTAAGAGGGAGGACTGGACTAGCCAAAGGGAACACAGAAGAAAAAATGCATATCTTATATGAATGGACGAACCAGATGTTCCAATTCAGGAGCGAACTTCTGAGATTTTAACAACTTAGCTTGCTTATTAGAGAAGCGAGTGTCCTGCTCAGCAGAAGTCCCCTAAACAAACAAACAAACACTTCTAATGAATCACCGGAGTAGAGCAGAGCTTCGATCTAAAACAAATTTCAGAATCAACAACAAAAATTACCCTAAAAAAAACCGCCCGACATGTTTTAGGGTTTCCTCAGATACTCTGATTGCAAGTTGGAACGCTTAGTTTTTGATTTGGAAGGGATATAGCTCCAATCTTTTTACGACATGAGACCACCAAAAAGATGCATCAACCGCTCTAGGGACGGACGGACCTGCGGCGTACCCTAAGCTTCTAATAACATCAAAAAAAAATTGGGAAAAAAAACATTAATATCTCACATTTATAGATCATAAAATAAGAAGAAAAAAAATTCATTCACTACATACTACTTGAACATTAATATCTCACATTTATAGATCATAAAATAAGAAGAAAAAAAATTCATTCACTACATACTACTTGTACAAGTAAGAATTTTGCCAAAAAAACATGTAAGGACTTATAACTTGTCCTATATATTGATTGTACAATAAATTAGTTTATCACTCGAAAAAGTTGTATATTTACATTATTTCATTAATTTTTTAAAATTATCAGTGTTTTTACTTAAGTTTCTTCTAAAATCTCTAACTTGAAAGACATATGAGCTTCTCTTTGAATTTCTTTTTGATGTCCTACTTGTAATGATTTTCACATATCAATATGATAGATTTCACAACACGTTAGTTATTCTAAATTTAGGAGAAAAGTTCTCCAGTAAACTGAGAATATCAAGCGATTTTGCTAGAATATCTTTGAGTGATGGTCTTCTGATTCTGATTAACATTATTTTGTGTGTTACTTGAAATATAACTTTATTTATTGAAATTACGTTCCTCTTATGTTTGCTATGATTTCTCATCTTTCATATTATAATACAAGAAATAACATGAAAATATGACTTCATGCTAGACCTCACTTGGTGTTGCACCAATGTGAGAATAATTTCCTTTAGGTGAAGTCCTTTTAAGGTAAACTTGGAAAAGAAAAAAAGGGTGAAGTACTATTAGTTGTTAGGGATTGAACAACCGATAAGACATGGCTTTTTGGACAAAATTGGTGCAACATTAACATCTAGATATTAATGCGCATTTCTATCTACTGATTTTGAGCTTTCAAATCCTCACATAAAGAAAGATATTTAAAAGAGCAATTAGTTGATTCACCTATATTTAAAGATATTGTTTGGTTGGTATTATATGTCTGATATAATTCCATGTGGATTTTATTGTGAATTTTCCTTGTGCGTTCAACATCCATCACGAATTATCCATCTCATCAATGTATATTGGAGGTGTATTCACTTCATTAATGTGTTTGTTGTTTCATCTGGCAGATTACTATGAAATGCACTTTCATTCCACTTGTTTTCAATTACTATGTCAGCTACACTTTATATTAGTTCATTGCATATAAAATTTGCAAACTTTCATATCATAGTTGATGATCTTATTCTTAAATGTCACTTATATCTGATGTTCTATTAAATCATTATTTCTAACAATTTCTTCCATTTGTGAACCACATGTTTTCTAATAATCAAAGTTGGATTTAATTTTTTTACAATATTTAATGCTCATGAAAACATTCCAAATTATAGCTTTTGTCGTGAAATTCCATCATTGTTTACTGAATAGTGTAATTGACACATTATACATTTTTCTATCTAAATTCAAGATCAGCTTGTTTCGCAAGTTAATTTTGTCATATCATAAAGTTTAATGTGTGATTCCCCCCCTCCCCTCCACACACCTCTAATATTGCTATTTTCCTTCTTAAAATGAGAAATAATAAATAAATAATGTAACACCCGATCAAAGAGAATACAAATAAAAGAAATTATTACCACATATACTTATTGTATCTTTTCTAAAAATATATATATCTTTTCATGAGTTTTTTTAAAAAAAATGTACTTAAAATAACCTCATTAGAAATAATAGTACTAAATAATTTCTCACATAGGACACCAAATAATCACTAAATAACTTATTATTCACTGAATTTAATAAATTATTCTTAATCAATTTTATTGGTGAGAAAGAAGGTTAAAGAAAAAAAGACATAAAAAAGAACCATAACAAACACCCAGCTTTTCTAGATGCAGATAGAAAGATTTTAAGAACCCAAAATGTATTAAGATGAGTTCCTTGATTCTAATAACAAACACCCAAAATGGGTTCTTTTCAGTAACAAAACGGGTTCTTTTTATACACGAATTGAGATAGTTATATGTTTTAAAGTTAAATTCACTTGAACCCATGCATGATCCATGATTTCTAGATTTTGATCATATGATGAAGCTTTTGAATTATGAAAGATGAATTTATGAAGATATGCATGTTTCTTTATGAAATTGATGAAAATGATTCAAGGTTGCTTTGAGAGTAAAGCATCGATGTTGTTGTGGTTGTTGCGAAAGGATTTTTCACATACTACTCAAAACTTGAATGTGAAAGAGTTTTCTCACATAAATGATTCATAAGGTTGAAAGGTTTTCTCACCTAAGTTGAATCAAGATTAAGGAGCTATTCTAATGAACTCTAGCTTGGATTGGCTACTTGATTGTCCCCTTCCATGGATAATATGACATGTTAAGATTTATGACTATTCCGTGGAATTTATACTTAGTACCGAGTAGACAAGCGGTGATTACCCATGTCCCATGACTGTGTCACCATAGGTTTGTCTTAGATAGATATTAGCTAGTGGATCCACCTAAGTTAGAAGTTTATGGTTCTTACCTTGGCAAGTAAGGACATCTCTTTTCGATGTGGAATAGACACCAAATTACATGTTATAGCTCACATGGTCTATGTCGGTTAAAGGTAAATCTCCCACAATAATGAACTAAGGTTACTTTCTAAAAGTATCTTTAATGGGTTTTAAAGATGTTTAGCTTGCGTTGACCATGATTATGACTTATGTTTTCTAACATGATATTTTATGATTTAGCTTAGTAATTACATGTCATATAAAGTCATTTTAGCATGATTTCATAATTCTTATGCATTGCTATCATACTTGGTACATTCCATGTACTAACGCATACTTGTGCCTACATTATTTCACTAATGTAGGTCTGACGCTCCTACCTCCCATACTTGTGGCTATTTATCCCTTATAGACATTGAAGATTGGTGAGTCTTCATGTTATGATGACCGAGACTCTTTTATTGCTTTCATGTCTTTTCATTTTTGGATGTTGTATGTGCTACGTCCCAATAACTCATTTGATGTAGTAGATGACTTTGAGACTTATGCTTAGACTTCCGCTACTCTTTGTCAAACTCTTTTATATAAAATACTACTTTTAAAACTCTTTGTTCTATTATCTTGTATGATGTATGCTAAGTGGCTTGTGTAGGGCCTCTCGGGGTCTTATACGTCATGCCACGTTTAGGATGTACTTTGGGATGTGAGAAATTTGATATTCAGAGCACAAAGTCTAGTAAGGTCCTAGGATGTCTCATAAGCCATGTCGAGTAGAGTCTTTTTCATGAGTGTGAAGTGATGTACTGTCAGTTTACAATATTTTTGATGCATTAAACATGGAGTCATACATGATCTTAGACATTTTTTTTATTGGATGTGATGGTATTTTGATCTAATTTTGCAGGAAATAGGTTTGGAGCAGTTGGCGCTGAAAGTGTCAGCAACAAGAAATTGGCAACAGACGAGCCCACCTACGAGTCGTCGTTCATTTGATAAGTCGTAGGTGGAGGCGTGGATTGAAGGTTCTAGGATGTTTGACTAAGTGCGGAACCACAAAGGGTACTGACGAGCCGTGAGTCGTATGACCGATCGTCGTTGATGAGTAGCGATGACTTCAGAGAAGATGAGTTTGAGTACATGAACCACGAGTGAACAGGACAGACCGTGCTTAGACCTATGGGTCCTAGGTCGTGACCGTGTTTATCATTCATATGATTTTTTTCCAACTGTTGAGCAACGATGGCACCCATGAGCCATCATTTATGTGACGAGCTGTGGGTGGCCAGCCGTCGACGACACTGCCCAAACTAGAATTTCCTAATCTTTTTTTTCTACTTGGTGTAGGATTTATTTTCTATAAATATTAGTTGTAATTTTCATTTTTGGATTGTTAGACCTTTTAGGATACTTTGTTTTTTACTTTGGAAATTATTTTGCGAACACTTTCGGCAATAAATTCTTGAAGCTTTGTTTATGATATTTGTGTTTGATCTTCAATTCAATAGCTTTCGTTTATTCAACTTGTAAGTTTATAATTTATATTATTAACACTATATGAATTGTGATAACCCAAGAATGAATAACTAAATCTACAACTAGGGTTGTGAGATCCATGAGTAATTAACAACATAAAACTAATAATTAAGTAATTCTTCAATAGTGTTTATGCATGTATTGTTAATCTCTTCGTTTTGAATGCTTTTTAACGGTGCACAGCGTTAAAACTCACATCATTCCTACTTACCCGACCAAGGAAGTAATGAATGTGAAAGGGATTGAACAACAAAGATTTAGTGTGATAATCCGCTATCTAATAGCTTGACCCACCTACCGCGAGGGCTAATCTGAGGTTAAGGGTAAGGGTTAGTAAAACATACACCCGTAGACCAACCAAGTTGCGTAGTGAAATTCCCTGTTTGGACGACCAATCACTTAGAAGATAACTAACTTACCAACCTTGTATGCTAACACTATGAAAAAGTTACTATTATTAGGATTAATGCGTTAAGAACTTGCGGGGAACACTTGTGCCCTAGTTTTCATCTCATATTGATATTTCAAACTGCAAATCTTCTTTACTTGTTACTTGTTACTACAAATCAATCAACTATTACTTTATTTACAAATCCCCCTTTTACGGAAATAGACCCGATGAAAAGTACAATTAGTTGTGAATTAGCCTAAGTCTAAACTATATTCCTCGTGGGATCAATCTTAACCTCAGTTAGGTTTTCTATTTGACAATGACCACTTTTACTTCTTTAGAGGTGTAATTTGGGTGTGTCATGACCCAAGGTACCCCCTAGCCGTAACATGGTGTATAGGACCCCGAGAGGCCCCATACAAGCCACTTAGAATTCATAAGATAAGACATAGAATGAATAAGAGATAAAGAAGAACATTTCAAGTCCCAAAAAGTTTTATAAAAGTAAAGCGGAAATCTAAACACTTGCCTCATTAGCCATCTAGTACATAAGAATGAAATTGGGTCTAGCCCATACATAATGTCCAAAACTGAAAGTAAGAAAGAAAACTGGAAATAATGAAAATCCGTCCTTGAAGCATAAGGACTCACCAAAGCTCGAACTCTCTCAAATCAACCTCTAGCCACGAAACTGAGAACCTTGACTGTCGGACCCTATATTTGGGGAAATGTAGGCAAGAGTATGTGTTAGTACAAAATATGTACCAAGTATGATAGCCATGCGTAAAAACATTTAATTTATGATAAAAGGGGACATTTCGATGACATTTAATGACCAAGCTAAAACATGATATAAAACGGGTTAGAAGACATAAGTCATAAAACATGGTCAATGCAAGCTAACATCTTTAAAACCTTTGAACACATATGAGATACTTCTTGAAGTAACCTTAGTTCATTATTATTGTGGGAAGTAGTTTTAACCGACATAGAGACCATGTGAGCTATAACATGATCCCCCGACCTCTCCCACACCGAAAAGGGTTGTCCTACTTTCCAAGGTAAGGACCATGAACTTCTAGCTATTGTGGATTCACTAGCTAATGTCTATCTAGACAATCATCCTATGGGGGAACATAGGTAAGGGATAAGGAGATTGCTTCTAGAAACCCGACCTCTACTAACGGGAGAGCTTTCATCTCAATATCCTCTCGGTGCTAAGTATAAATTCCACGAAATAGTCATTTTCCTTACTTTTTCTTATTATCCATGGAAGGGCACGTCATCTTGCCAATCCAAGCTAGGTCATAAGTCATCCATGGAAAGGTATCATTCAATAACCAATCCAAGCTAGGTTTCATTAGGATAATTCCTTTTATTTGATTCATTTAGGTGAGAAGACCTTTCAACCTTAGAATCCTTACTATATGAGAATACCTTTCACAATCATACTTTCATGTGTATATGAGAAATCCTTTCAACAACACCACAATAACATCGTCATTGATATTTCACTCTCAAAGCATCCTTAAAACATTTACATAAATTTCAGAAGAACATGCTTAATTTCATAAACTCTTCATTCATAATCCAAACCCACATCATATCATCATAATTTGAAAAACATGAGAATTACACGGGTTCATGGGGAATCATAATAAAATCATGAGATTAACTCAATTCATGCATAAAAGATCATAGGTCAATCAATTAAATCAATTATTCAGTGAACCCATGACATAGAAGAAAAACCCCAACTCAATTGAGGATTTCTATCTTCGAAAATAGGAGAATTCGAAAACTTCATGAATGGAAGGAATTCATGGATGAAAACTATCATACCTCAATGTCAAAAGTTTGCCTTCAATGGTGGAATTGGAGACTTGCCTTGAAACCCTAGGTTGAACCCTTCTTCTTCTAGAAACTTTTCTAGAGAGAGAGATATTTTGGAGAGGATGAACTTGATCTTTTTTTGTAAATTTAAGAGAATGACTTGAATGGGTAAGTTTTGGGGTTAAAATCACTTATATAAGGATCCTAAGTATGGGTAAATGACATAGTATTATAATAAAATAATTAGGAAAAGACCCAACTGACCCTGGCTTACAGCTGATGCGAACCTCCAGATGGAGGCCCACACGTGCTGTCAAGGACATCACGAGCCTAGTGGCAGTTGTGGTCTTTGACCAATGGCTTGGGGGATTCTGCCTCCCCTTCATAGCCACTATCACGACCCGTCAGGCTCTTCACCAGCCGTCTGGTCGTTGTGGAAGGAGCCTGCCTTGGGGAGGATACTGTCCACTCCTTCATGGGCACCACCACGAGCCGTGGTGCCCTTCACGGCCCATGAGGGGCTCTGTTAAGGGTGTCTTGGCTCAATGGAGGGCCGGTGAACTCCCACTTGACTCTCTTTCTAGACTCCTTGATTCTAGGGTGTTACATTATCTCTCCCTGGGAACATTCGTCCTCGAATGGGATCCTAGATATCACATGAAGAAAAGAATTCCAAACTAGCAACCCATCATACATGAAATCACATAATTGGACACATCCGAGGAGGAAACATCAACTCCAAGCTAAATCATGTTCAAAACATCATATCATGAAGTCTATATGCAACTCATACTCAAATGCACATTAACTTGTAAAAATCAATTAAATTGACTCATTTTCTTAAAACTTAAGCTTTTTCATGACATGCATAATTAAGGAAATCATGGGAATATATAAGACACATGACACCAAAAGAGTAAACCATGAGGAACTCATTACCTCAAGCTAGAGTAGGGGTAGAAGGAAAGGGATGAGGATATCGGGACATCATATCGGCCTCAGCCTCCCAAGTAACACCCTCAACTAATTGATTCCTCCACAACACTTTCACGGAAGCAACTTCTTTATTTCTTAACTTCTTGACTTGCCGGTCTAAAATCTCAATTAGAACTTCTTCATAAAAAGGACTCTCCTTAACTCCCAAAACTTCTAAGGGACCTATAGATGTCGGATCACCAACACATTTCTTCAACAAGGAGACTTAGAAAACTAGATGCACCGATGCCAATTCATTAGGAAATTCAACTTCATAAGCAACCTTACCAACACGTCTTAAAATCTGATATGGGCCTACATATCTTGGACTAAGCTTCCCTTTCTTACCAAACCTCATCACACCCTTTATGGGTGAGATTTTCAAGTAAACCCAATCATGAACATCAAACTCAAGATCTCTTCTTCTTACATCGACATATGACTTTTACCGACTTAGAGCCATTTTCAACCTTTCTCTAATAAGTCAAACTTTCTCCATAGCCTCATGTACTAACTCGGGACCTATTAGGGCAACTTCACCCACCTCAAACCAACCTATAAGAGATCAACGCCTCCTACCATACAATGCCTCAAATAGAGCCATACCAATACTCGAGTGATAACTATTGTTATATGTAAACTCAATCAAAGGAAACTGATCATCCCAATTACCCTTGAAATCAATCACACAAACTCTCAACATATCTTCTAAAGTTTGGATAGTACGCTCCGCTTTCCCATCGGTTTAGGGGTGAAAAGTCGTACTAAGCTTAACATGAGTACCAAGACCCTTTAGAAATGATTTCCAAAACTGAGAAGTGAATTGAGTACCAATATTGGAGATAATGGATAAAGGTACTCCATGCAACTTTACCATTTCCCTCAAATACAACTTAGCATAATCCTTTGCCGAATAAGAAATCTTGACGGAAATAAAATGAGCCTATTTCATCATTCGATCTACTATAACCCAAATCGAGTCATGTTGTCGCCGAGTGTGAGACAAACCAACAATAAAGTCCATATTTAAATCCTCCCACTTCTAAGTAGGAATGCTAATGTCTTGGGATAAATCTCCCAATTTCTGATGTTCAACTTTCACTTGTTGGCAATTAGGACACTTAGCCACAAATCCCGCAATATCCTTCTTCATCCCATTCCACCAATAGATCTCCCGCAAATCGTGGTACATTTTGGCGGCTGCTGAGTGAATGGAATATCGAGAACTATGGGCTTCTAACAAGATTTGTTCCCTCAAGTAATCAACATTAGGAACACACAAACGACATTGATATCTAAGCACTCCATCTCCCTCTTGGGAGAAAGCCTCAACGGACTTCTCAAGCACCGCTTCCTTTAATTCAACCAAAGTTGCACTACAAAAAAAGGCATTTATTGCTACAAAATTTGTTCTAGCTAAATATGAAATTTTACGTAGCTAAACACTTTAGCTACATTAATTCTTTCCGTAGCATTCGTAGCAAGATGTAGTGTGGCTAATAGTTAGCTACAGACTTTACATGGTCTGTGGCTAAAAATTTATACTTACTACTACAAAATAAATTGTGTTGTAGCTACAATAGTAAAAAGTTTCTGCCACCAAATATATACTTATAACAAATAACTTTATTCTTGTGCCACGACAAATAACATTTGTAGCTATTTTCATATAGTAGCCACAATGTGTTGTATTGTAGCAAAACAATTATTTTATTTGCCACGCAAATTCAAATTTTATGGCTATTTGTTTAATTTATTCTCGTGGCAATATTACTCACATCCAGTTACAAATTTAAAAATTTATAGCGATGAATTAAAGTATTTGCCACAAATATTTTCATACTATAGCTAAGAATCCATACTCAGCCATGAAATATACAGTACTATAGCTAAAAATAATTCTACATTTGCTACAAAAATGAATTGTTTTTAGACATGTTCTTGACACGTGGCAATTATACGAATATATGTTGAGCAACAAATTCTGAATTTCATGGCTAAAATTACAAATTTTTTGTCACAAGATATAAATTGTAGCTAGACATTTTCTTCATTTGCTATGGAAATGAAAATGTTATTATTTGTGTGGGAATTACTTACTAATTGAAAATGTTGCCACAAACATTTTTGGAGAATTCATTTTTGACATGCAATGTAAAGACAATTGTAGTAGAATATCTTAAATTGTGTCATAAATGCAATAAATTAGAGAAATTTTTTTAATAAAGGTTTAACAATATCATTCAAAATAGTGAAACATCATTTTACTCAACTTTATCAATGTACACAAGAGAAAAAAATAATAATTCATGTCCCCATCAATTTTGATTTCGTCACTCCTCCATACAATAACATCAAAAAAACAAATAAGAAAATGATACAATAAAGTATTCATTTAAAAAACTAAATTATTTGTTAATATAAAAAATTCAATACAAGGAGGAGCTTTTAAATATTTTTTCCTCATGATAGATAAAAGATACCTAGTGAAATCCCACTAAGTGGGGTCTGGAGAGAAAAGTATATGCGGACTTTATCATACCTCATGACGGTAAAAAGTTTGTTTCCAAAAGACACTCGACTTAAGTGCATCAATCCAAGTAAAATAAGGGTGCAAAGAAAGCATAGCCAAGAAAGAAGATGGAAGTGAAAGAAAAATTTGGATGTATTCATTATGTGGCAACGGAAAATTTTTGGAGACAAAATTGAGTGACAAGGTGTTCAAGAAACACTGAACACCATGGCTAGCCTTTGAAATGTGCATAAGTATCTTTCAAAGAGTGATGGCAGATCAAAACATCATGTCTGAATAGTTCATTTAACTATAATACACAAAAAGAGCTAGCCTTCAAAAAGAGGGTTTGGTTCAGTCAATCCCACAGAAAACTCTCAAACTTGTGGCTGATCTATGTCTATATCGTGTCAATAGGGAATGGCCCCAACCTTAGTCCAAAAATATTGAAATTGTCTCTACAGTCCTAGATCGATGTGTCTATGATGCAGAAGTGCAAAAGAGAGGAATCAGAACCTCATAAACAGAACCTGGTTCGATAACTCTATACTTTGTGGCAAAGCCTGAAAAATCCCACCTAGTTAGGGAACTCAAAGATACTTAGGTGTCTAGCAAGGTGCTCTTATCAACCATCATCAGAATTTCATGTAGAATGATCTAAATATTGTCCTTTCGGTAGGCTGTACCAATTATGTGCCTGCATATCAACTGTACAAAGCTTCCGTTACATCGTAAATTTTCAAAACCTAACGTACCAAAAGTACACTCTGCCAAGAGGAGAATAACTACCAGAATTCTAATTTAGTATGTATAGTTACATATTAAAAGTATCTAGACCTGAAATATGCAGTGTAAAATCTTGCTAGTTTTATGAATAAGAAAAGAGTATATATTGCCATCAATGAGTTTGAAGTATAATAACTGATAAGAAAATAAAACACAGCTTTCTTTTCACATTGTAACTCTCTTTCAATAAATTTTTAATGTTAAACAATTCTAAGCAACTGACCATCCATAGAAGTAGTCACATAGTGGACGATGTTTTTTTTAGTTTATAAGTAATGTAAAGATGGGAGACAGAGGAAAGGTTTTGCAGTGATGAACAAAAGAACTTGGCTCTAGGCACAAGATGGATATTGAGAAGAATAAACAGGATATTCAGGAAACAAAACAAAAATAAGAGGTAAGGAATTTGAAATTAAAGAAAGTTATTAACAATTGAAAGGATGATCGAGAGTGTAGAAAGTTATCAATGACATATGGACTAGTTCGTTGTTTCCAACATCTACACTAATCAGTATCTTGTAATCTAAAATTTCATAACCTTAGAGATTGTAGTTAGCAGCAATGTTTCTCTAATAAACAATTTAGAAATAGTGATCATCATAATTGCAAGCGACTAACTATAAAGTTATAAACATGAAAAGGGGTAGTAGTTCTTACAAATTGATCAGAATCTCCAATGCCACATGTTGTGTCTATAGAGAGATGTCTCTATAATATGTTTACTTGAACTGTAATATATAAGCATAACAGTGTTGCTGCCCATAAAGACAATATCATTCTTGTAAGACTTAAATTTTGAGTCTTCTAAATTCTTTCAACTTTGTTCTAAATTATAATTCATGTGTACCATTTGAATTTTGTCATGCATTCTTTAATTAAACAATTTAAGGGCACTCTATGTTGCTCGGACTCTTCAAAATTGTAAATGGCCGTGTGTGCCGGATTCTCCAAAAATAGTGTATTTTTGGAGAATTCAACATGGGTGCGACATCGAAAGTGAAGAGTCTGTGCAACTTAGATGGCACTATCACTTTAGCAAAGTAAATATCACACTATAATTAAACAAGTTCATGGAACACTTATCATTTTAGAGTTTCTCCTTGAAAATCAAGAGTTAATCTACAACATTGTGTTAACTAAACAATCACTTCGTATATAAAACATATTGATGTGAATACTTACGAGCATTCTTTTTTCAGGTAGAACAATTTTTTTATGCATATATGATGACTCCTTTATTTAAGATCATGCAATTAACTGATGAATAGCTTGTGTTTTTCTTAGGAAATGTTAAGGAATTCAAATCCAATGCAAAGGAGGTTTCCAACTATTAGGTCGAAATTTTTTACAAATATCATATTTCTCAACCTCGGGGCTGATCTCTTATATAAACTCTAAAGGGTCCTTAAATTCATCCTCAGATTGATAATATATTGGACTTTGTGTTGTATTCAATAACCCACTTAGGGATGCACTTGTATTTTGCCCCAACACCCCTTTCTCTACAGGTCTAGGTATCCCTCTCCCCATTAATGTTAACTACTATGGCATCAAAATAATCAATACCTAATAATAAAATCTGTAGGAAAAAGATTCATTCATTCTTATATATGTCAAATAGCTATAAAATTAAAGATTCTTGAAATGTAAAGGAACATAAACTATTAAACTGAAATAATTTTCATACCTTTGGGTAAAGAAAACATACAAACATAGAAAGAAGAAATAATTCAGATTCAAACAAAAATTACTTTCCCGATATTATTTCAATGTGTAGTAGATGAAGAGAAGGAAAAAGACAGAGTTAAGCGAGAGGAGAACACATTTATGCAACTATTGTTGAGGGGTTTTGGGCGAGAGGGAGAATTGAAAAAGGGGGAGTATTCTGATTTTGAGATAGGGGGATAGGGCAGTGTTTTTGGGAAATTTTGGGAGGGAGATTTGGGAGGGGAGATTTAAACAAATAATTTTAACCACATTTTTAGTCCTAAATTCATTAGTTATAACTTATACTAGTATACGTACTTGCGGGTTGCGTGAAAAAATTAAATTTATAATTATATTTATTTCATAAAACATCAAATAGTTCAAATATTCTTACATATTTTTCCTTTATTATTTTTATGATGTATTAATGAATTAAATTTTTCTCCATGTTAACAATTTATCAATTCTAACTTTCCACATAAAATATTAAATATCATAAGATTAAATGACATGTTGATTCATTTTAAATATGTTTTCTTCAAATTCAAAAAGTTCAAAATATTTTTTAAAGTCTTAAATTCGTGTAAAATTATAATTAAAAATAATTAAAACTACAATGGATATTAAATAATGTAATAACAATACAAACATGTAAACACAATTCAACACATAAAATTAATATATATAATTTTTTTATTAATCAATAAAACTAATTAAATATAAATAGTGAATTAAATACTTGTTATATTATATTGAAATTATTTATTCTGATTTGTAACTTTTCATAGAAGAAAATAATAGTTTATATATTTTTCAACGATTAGATGTCGAGGAACTTACCAGTTTTTTTAGTATTCTAATATAATAATTAATGGGTAAATTCCTTTTATGACTATTATAAAGTTTATCATTATTTTTAGTACTTATTATTTTGATAAAATGTGTATTCTCTAGTTATTATTTTAATAATTATTGTTGGTTACTTTTTTATTTCTTTTTGGTTAATTAAGTTACAGATTTAAAAGAATTTTAAATTAATTTTTTAGTTTTAAATTTTTTGAATTTTTGTGGTGCTGACATGTGGAACTTTTTACCTCTATAATAATAATAATAATAATAATAATAATAATAATAATAATAATAATAATAATAATAATAATAATAATAATAATATATGCCCTCTGATGCCAAAGCAGCAGTAATTAATGTTAAGGCAGCAAATGAAGGTCATGACAATTTAGGCTTTGCCCTTGTTCAAAAATAGAGAAGACGCTTGTAGAGACGGATGCGTCTAATATTGGGTATGGAGGTATATTAAAAATTTAGGCTTTGCCCTTGTTCAAGAATAGTCAAAATAAGTGTATACACAACGTTTTCTCTATTTTGAACAAGGGCAAAGCCTAAATTGTCATGACCTTCATTTGCTGCCTTAGCATTAATTACTGCTGCTCTGGCATCAGAGGGCATATAATTATCCCACCATCCTCTTAGTTGACCGGTAAATCCTGCAATAATCATCTTGCAAATAATAATAATAATAATAATAATAATAATTATAATAATTATAATAATTATAATAATTATAATAATTATAATAATTATAATAATTATAATAATTATAATAATTATAATAATTATAATAATTATAATAATTATAATAATAATAATAATAATTATAATAATAATTATAATAATAATAATAATAATAATTATAATAATAATGATAATAATAATAATAATAATAATTATAATAATAATAATAATAATAATAATAATAATAATAATAATAATAATAAAGAAGATCTAGAAGAAGGATTAGAGAAGAAAGAGATGAGCGTAGGGCTCATCATAAATCTCATAGATTTACTAGGAATAGGTCAAGGTGAAATCTTGATAAGATTAAGTGTTAAAAATGTGGAAAATTTGGGCATATAGCTCCAAATTGTAAGCTAGAAAAGCTTAAGACTCTAGAACTTGATGATGATATTCAAGAGAAGATTTATAGTTTTCTATATACTTCTGGTTCCGAATCAGATTATGATGATTCTGAAGCAAGTTATGCAACAGAGGATGAGCAACCTAAGTCATCTAGTAAGGTTCAACAAGATTCGAATGATGCTTGCAAATGTCATGGTGATAGGTCACTCTGCGAACATGATGAATTCTACAAGCTACAATCTCAGTTCGAAGACATGAATATGTACACTATCACTGCAGACAATGTGATAGAACTTCTAAAAGAAGTTACCAATAATACTCTTCGTGAAAAGATCATTCAATTGGCTGCTAGTAAAACTAGCTCTTCATCTAATATTCCTAATGATAAAAAGGTTAAAGATGAGTTTAATTATTCTGCTCCTTACTCCTTGTCTGAAGTTCATAATAGACTCTCTTCTAAACAAACCATGATTATTCGCGATACCTCTTTTGATAATTTAAAAGAAGAAATTGAACATTTGAAGGAAGAAATTAAATTTCTTAAACAAAATCATATTATTTGTGATCACTGTCTTACTCAGATTGAGTCTGCTAATAGCAAAAGAAAAAATAAGGTTGATGGTTCTACTAGTGAAGAAAATACTCTTGCCAACACTTTGAATATTGATCCGAAACAAAATATGTTTTTAGGAATGATGCAAATTGTTACAGCTCATAAATGGTATGTTAAATGTACTATATTAATTGATAATATTTTTTCTATAACTAACATTGCTATGATTGATAGTGCGTGCGCTGATGTGAGTTGCATTCAAGAAGGTCTAGTACCTACTAAATATTTTGAAAAAACAACTCATATGGTTAAATCTTCATCTGGTCATGCTTTAGATATAAAGTATAAATTATCTAATACTCGTATTTGCCAGAATAAAGTTTGTATTCCTCACTTCTTTTTCTTAGTAAAAAATCAGTTATACCCTCCTATTATTCTAGGAACTCATTTTATAAATGCAATTTATCCTTTTACTAATATAAATGCTAAAAGATTTTCTGCTACTTATAAAAATCAAGATATTAGTTATACTTTTATCACCGAGCCTATTTCTAGAGATAGTAATGCTCTAATTGAAATGAAACAAAAGCTTGTTGATTATTTATAACTTGAGATTTTTAGTATGAATATATTCGATACTTTAAAATCTGCTAAAGTACAGGAAAAGATTAAACTCATTTCTGAAAAAATGGCCATTGATATTTGTGTTGATCATCCTAGTGCCTTTTGGAATCGGAAAAAGCATATTGTAACTCTTTCATATGAAGATGATTTCTCTGAGGAAAATATCCCTACCAAATCACGTCCTTGTCAGATGAATACCGAATTGGTTGAATTCTGCAAAAAGGAAATTGATAATTTATTACCAAAAGGTTTGATAAAGCCTTCCAAATCACCATGGTCGTGTACTGCTTTTTATGTTAATAACGCAGCAGAAAAAGAACGAGGTGTTCCCAGGTTAGTTATAAATTATAAACCTTTAAATAAATTTTTAAAATGTATTAGATATCCTATTCCAAAACAAAAGGGATTTATTATCAAGATTATATGATGCTAATATCTTTTCAAAATTTGATCTAAAATTTGGATATTGGCAAATCCAAATATTTAAAGACCATTCTTATAGAACGACATTTAATGTTCCATTTGGACAATACGAATGGAATGTAATGCCCTTTGGTTTAAAAAATGCTCCCTCGAAATTTCAAAAGATTATGAATGATATTTTAAATTCTTATTTGGATTTCATCATAGTTTATATTGATGATATTTTGGTATACTCAAAGACTCTTGAAATGCATATTAAGCATCTAGACCTTTTTAAGAAAATAGTTATTCAAAATGGTTTGGTCATATCTTAACCTAAAATGAGTCTTTTTCAAACAGAAGTTATATTTTTGGGTCATTTGATTTGTCAAGGTAAAATGACTCCTATTCAGCGATCTATTGAATTCGCATAAAAATTTCCCTGATATTATTACAGATAGGATGCAATTGCAGCAATTTCTGGGAAGTTCAAATTACATTTCCCCCTTCTACAAAAATTTGTCTCGAGATTTAGCTTTGTTATACGACATGCTAAAAAAGGATCATAAGAAGCCTTGGACTAATAGTCTCACAGATCTTGTAAAGACTATTAAAGAAAGAGTTCAATATTTACCTTGTTTAACCCTTGCTAATCCTGCTTGGCCAAAGATCATTGAGACAGATGCGTCCAATATGGGTTATGGTGGAATATTAAAACAGATTAACCCGCATGATAAAAATGAATACCTTATTCGGTTTCATTCAGGAAAATGGAGCGATGCTTAGAAAAAATATGCAACGGTAGCTCATGAAATGTTAACTATCGTTAAATGTGTTTTAAAATTTCAGGATGATCTTTACAATCAGAAATTTGTGATAAAAACAAATGCTCAATCAGTCAAATATATGTTTGATAAAGATTTTAAACATGATGCATCAAAATTAATATTTGCTAGGTGGCAGGCACAATTAGCCTTTTTTGATTTCGAAATTCATTATAAAAAGGGAAGTGATAATTCCCTCCCAGACATCTTATCTAGAGAATATCTTTCTTCTTAAGAAAAATGGATTTTCTTAACTTCTTTACTGATATTACTTTGGTTACAATTTTGAAGGCAGTTCCTCTTAATAGAGATTTACAGGAACGTATTTTATGGAGAATTATAGACGGAATGGTGATGGATATCGTATTTTATAATAATAACAATAATAATAATAATAATAACAATAATAATAACAATAACAATAATAATAATAATAATAATAACAATAATAATAATAATAACAATAATAATAACAATAACAATAATAATAATAATAATAATAATAACAATAATAACAATAATAACAATAATAACAATAATAACAATAATAACAACAATAATAACAAGAATAATAACAACAATACTAATAACAATAATAATAACAATAACAATAATAACAAGAATAACAAGAATAACAATAATAACAATAATAACAATAATAACAATAATAAGAATAAGAACAATAATAAGAACAATAATAAGAATAATAATAATAAGACTAATAATAATAATAAGAATAATAATAATAAGAATAATAATAATAATAATAATAATAATAATAATAATAATAATAATAATAATAATAATTATTATTATTAATTAAAAATTTGCCTTTTATATTTAAATTTTATTTCAAAAGAGGAAATTTTAAAATCCAAATTAATAAAAACAACCAATTTTTAAATTTAGGAAAAAAGGAAACATATACTTATTTAGTCCATCACTCTTTTTTTATTTATTTTTAGTTAATTTAAGATTTATATTCAAACGATTTTTGAATTATTTAGAAACATATTATTATTTAGTAGGTTACTTTTTTTATTTCTTTTTGGTTAATTTAAGTTACAGATTTAAAAGATTTTTAAATTAGTTTTTTAGTTTTATAATATTTGAATTTTTGTGGTGCTGACATGTGATACTTTTTACCTCTCCTATTATATATAGATAGATGCTATATAATTACTAGTAATATTTATGTTATTTTGCATCTATAAATTATTTCTAGATTTAAATACTAAGAGTGATAAAATAATTTTTTTTAAAAATAGATTTTAATATTAAATGTAAAAGTCAATAATTAGTGAATAATAATATGATAGTTGAAGCAAATGTTATAATATATTTTAAACATTTGTATTAAATATCATTGTTTTAACAATATTTATGTCAAATATCATTTTTATGACACAGTGTGCCGAATGTTGTTGTTTTTATGATACTTATCTCAAATGTCACTAAATAAATATCGTTGTATCTCTACTTTTTTTTTTTATAATGATAGGTTCAAGTCAGTGGCTAGTTCTCATTAAATAATTAAGAGATCCAATTGTTGGTCATTACAAATGCAAAAGATACAATTTTAAATTTAGAAGAAACGATTTGTTCGGATCTAAAATGTCAATTCCAATAAATAATGAAATAAAAAAAAATATTTCAAAATATATATACTTAGACTAATAAATATATTGTTTGATAAAAGAGATACATTACATAAAGCATATAATAGTTATATGATCTCATATTATGTAGTTTTATAACAAAAACTATTCTTTAATTTACTTTTTATACTTATTTTATGAATTTATCTTCAATTTAAATATTATTTTGATGAGTATATGATTTTATGATATACCATGTAAAAATTATTTATGAAAGCAAGTATATTTATCAAAGTGTATGGAAATCTCTCAAAAACACATATACATACATAATTCTATAAATATTCATCTTACTACACAAATTTGTTACAACTTAATTACTGTGATTATATTAGTACTAATATTATATAATAACTTTAATTGTCTGGAAAAAATATTTAATATGACTAAACTAATATTATATAATAACTTTAATTGTCTGGAAAAAAATATTTAATATGACTAAAAGTTTATTATTTCTATAAAAATAATTAATTCGTGATTAAAAAATATTTAGCTATGAATTTTATTTCAACAATAAATCTATGACTATATCATTTCATCATGTCAAATAATTACAGTTATTAGGCAACTATTATGACATGTTTTTATAAGTTGAAGTAAAAATATTTATTCAACCATAATATTTTATTTAAAATAATTTATTGTAGCTAAAAGATTACTATTGCTATAATAAATTTTAACTCATGGCATAAATTAGTAATTAGCTACAAAATTTACTATATAATTTTTTGCTGTATAATTTATCTATTGCCTACTTTTTAAAAAACTTAAAGCAACATATATATATATATATAGTTACAATAGTTTGTTTCAAATAATTTATCATGGCTCAAATATTACTATTGCTACAGTAAATTTCAACACATGACTTAAAGTTAATAATTAGCTACAAAATCTTTTTATAGCAAAAAATATGTGGCTATATCATTTAATTATTGCCACATCTTTTTATTACTTGAAGCAAAAAAAAATATTTAGCTACAACATTTTGTTTCAAATAAGTTATCATGACTTAAAGGTTACTATTGCTATAATAAATTTTAACCCGCGGCAAAAATTAATAATCATCTACAAAATTTTACTATAGAAAAGATTTATGGCTATATTTAACAATTGTCACAATTCTTTATAACTTGAAGCAAAATATTTTATTTTGCTACAATATTTTGTTTCAAATAATTTATTGTGGCTAAAAGGTTACTATTGCTACAATAACTTTTATTGCGTAGCAAAAATATATGATCAGCTATAAACTTTTACCGTAGCAATAAAATTGTAGCCATTTAGGTAATTATTGCCACAATTATTAATAATTATAGCTAAAATGAAGAATTAGCTTCGTTAATTTGATTTTTATGGCTGAGAAATTTTACGAACTTAGCCTTCTTTTGAGTCAGTGTTGTCAATGGAGAGGCAATCGAAGAAAACCCCTAAAAAAACCTTCTGTAGTAACCAGCTAAACCCAAGAAACTTCTAATATTCGAATGGGACAGAGGTCTAGGCAAACTCTTGACCGCATCCGTCTACTTAGGATCTACCTCAATACCCTTACTTGAAATAATACGACCAAGAAAAGCTATTGACCTTAGCCAAAACTCACATTTGCTAAACTTTGCAAAGAGTTGTTAGTCCTTGAGAATTTACAACACAATCCTCAAATGATTGATGTGTTCATCCTCACTTCTCAAATAAATCAATATATCATCAATGAATACAATCACGAACATGTCAAGATATTGTCTACACACCCTATACATCAAATCCATAAAAGCGGCTGGAGCATTTGTCAAACCAAAAGACATCACCAAAAACTCAAAATGACCATATTGGGTTCTAAAAGCCATTTTCGGAACATCATTTTTCTTCACCCTCAATTGGTGATAACCCGACCACATGTCAATCTTAGAGAAGTAACTCCTTGAAGTTGGTCAAAAAAATCATCTATCCTTGGGAGAGGATACTTAATCTTAATGGTAACCTTGTTCAACTGTCGATAGTCTATACACATACGAAGAGAACCACCCTTCTTTCTAACAAACAAGACCGAAGCACCCCATGGAGAGATACTTGGTCGGATGAACCCTTATCCAACAAATCTTTCAATTGTTTTTTCAACTCCTTTAGTTCTATCGGAGTCATTCGGTAATGGGGAATATAAATAGGTTGCGTATTTGGGAAAAGGTCAATACTGAAGTCTATTTTCCTTTCGGGAGGAATACCGAGTAAATCATCTAGGAATAATTCTGGAAACTCATTAACAACGGGACCGACTGAAGAGTAGGGGTTTTAGAATCCACATATATGCAACCCTTAGCAATCATCTTTCTAGCTTTAAGACAAGAGACAAACTTACCCTTAGGCATAGAATTTCCCCCTTTCCACTCTAGGACATGCTCATTTGGGAACTGAAACTTGACTAGATGAGTTCTACAATCAATAGAAGCATAACAAGAATGCAACCAATCCATACCAAAGATAACATCAAAATCAAGGATATCAAGCACTACCAATTCAACAAAAGTAACTCTATGGGACAAGGAGACGGAACACTTTCTGTAGACCCTCTTAGCTACAATAGAATCACTAACAACAGTAGAGACAGAAAAAAGATCTAACAATACATATGGAAGAATATCAAACCTCATAGCCACATATGGCGTCACAAAAGACAAGGTAGCACCAAGATCAAGTAAAGCATAAACATCAAGTTGGAAGACTTTGAACATACCGGTAACCACATCGGGAGAACCCTCTTGCTTACCACGAGTCATAAGTGCATATAATCAATTTTGCTTGGGAGCATTGGAATTTTAACCACTAGGAGGAGCTTGCTTGCCCTCTCTTCCTTTAATCATAAGCATTAGGAAATCCCTCATCTTATGACTACTTTTACCACAACCGAAACAGCCATCTGTGCCGGCTAGGCACTTACCCTCGTTTTTCTTTCCTCACATAGCACAAGTAGAAATAGCCAATGAAGATCCACTACCATTCCCTCGTTGAGGCTTAGGGTTAGACACCCTCTCTTTATTGAACCTAGGAGGAGCATTGGAGGAAAGGAAAACCTTTGTCGAAATCTAGTACGACCATGTCCATTGGACCTTGCATGAGAGAAATTACCATCACCGATTTTAGCCTTCTTTGTCTCCCTAGACTTTTCCTTAAGTTTCTCCTCTTCGATCTGTTGAGAATGAACCATGAGACGAGAAATGTCCATGTCATTAACAAGCATGGCGGTATGACATTCTTTAACCACCATTTCAGACACATCAGAAACGAATTTACTCATCCTTGCCCTAGGATTGACAACCATTGTAGGAGAATATTTTGACAGTGTGAACTTCAAAGCATATTACTTCACACTCATACTTCCTTGACGAAGATTGATGAACTCAAGCACCTTTGCCTCCCTCATCTCAAGGGGAAATAACTTATCAAGGAAAGCAACCTTAAACATCTCCCGATCGAGAGGACCCGCATCTTCTGGTCTCCCTTCTTTCCATTGGTTGTACCATATTTGAGCAATACCCTTAAGTTGATAAGTGACCAACTCCGCCTTTTCCACTGGCGTCACTCCTATGATCATCAACACCTTGTAAATCTCATCAATGAACTCTTGAGGATCTTCCTCAACCTTAGACCCATGAAACTCCGGAGGATTCATCCAATTGAAGTCCCTCACTCTAGATGTTGTTGTACCCACATTAGGGTTCACGAGAACCACAATATCCCTATTGGCTTGGGACAACACTTGAAAAGTAACCCTAAACTCCGCATTAGTCACTTGCTCGGCCAAAAGGTTGACCAGAGCTTGAGGATGAGCTTCTTGTTCCACATTCTCGCTCACATTCCTTCTAGCATAAGCTGTTCAAGTAGCCGTATCCTGTAGAGCATTGGATAAGGATTAGGAGAGAGACTTTATAGAGTTAAACTCTATCGCACAACTTTAGAGTAATGAAGAAGTTGAGTTTCCTAAACATCTTGTTGCCTTTCATTCATAAATGTGTCGCACTTCACACTCATGAATTGGCCCCTACTTGACGTGGCTTATGAGACATCCTAGGACATTTCTAAACCTTGTGCTCTGATTATCAAGTTTGTCACGACCCAAGGTACCCCCTAGGCATAACATGGCTTATAGGACCCCGAGAGGCCCCATACAATCCACTTAGCATTCATAACATAAGACATAAAATGAATAAGATATAAAGAAGAACATTTCAAGTCACAAAAAGTTTTATAAAAGTAAAGCGGAAATCTAGTACATAAGAATGAAATTGGCCTAGCCATACATCATGTCCAAAACTGAAAGTAAGAAAGAAAACAAGAAACCATGAAAATCCATCCTCGAAGCATGAAGACTCACCAAAGCTCAAACTCTCTCAAATCAACCTCTAGCCACGAAACTAAAAAACCTGACTAACGGACCTTATATTTGGGGAAATATAGGCAAGAGTATGCGTTAGTATAAAATATGTACCAAGTATGATAGCCATGCATAAAAACATTTAACTCATGCTAAAAGGGGACATTTACATGACATGCAATAACCAAGCTAAAACATGATATAAAATGGGTTAGAAGACATAATTCATAAAACATGGTCAATGCAAGCTAATATCTTTAAAACCTTTTAACACATATGAAATACTTCTTGAAATAACCTTAGTTCATTATTATTGTGGGAAGTAGCCTTAACCGACATAGAGACCATGTGAGCTATAACATGGTCCCCCGGTGTCTCCCACACCGAAAATGGTTGTCCTACTTGCCAAGGTAAGGACCATGAACTTCTAGCTATTGTGGATCCACTAGCTAATGTCTGTCTAGACAATTATCCTGTGGGGGCACATAGGTAAGCGATAAGGAGATTGCTTGTAGAAACCCGTCCTCTACTAACAGGAGAGTTTTCATCTCAATATCCTCCCGGTGCTAAGCATAAATTCCACAGAATAGTCATTTTCCTTACTTGTTCTTATTATCCATGGAAGGGCACGTCATCTTGCCAATCCAAGCTAGATCATGAGTCATCCATCATTCAATAACCAATCCAAGCTAGGTTTCATTCATATAACTCCTTATTTTCTGATTCATTTTGGTGAGAAGACCTTTCAACCTTAGAATCCTTACTATATGAGAAAACCTTTCACAATCATACTTTCATGTGTATATGAGAAATACTTTCAACAAAAAAACAACAACAACATCAACATTGATACTTCACTCTCAAATCATCCTTAAAACATTTACATAAATTTCTTAAGAACATGCTTAATTTCATAAACTCTTCATTCATAATCCAAAGCCCAAATCATATCATCATAATCTGGAAAACATGGGAATTACATGGTTTCATGGGGAATCATCATAAATCATGAGATTAACTCAATTCATGCATAAAAGATCATAGGTCAATCAATTAAATTAATTATCAAGAGAACCCACAACATAGAAGAAAAACCCTAACTCAATTGGGGATTTCTATCTTTGAAAATAGCAGAATTTGGAAATTCCATGAATGGAAGGAATCTATGGATGAAAACTATCATACCTCAATACCAAACACTTGCCTTAAATGGTGGTATTGGAGACTTTCCTTGAAATCCTAGGTTGAACTCTTCTTCTTCAAGTTTCTAGAGAGAGAAATATTTTGGATAGGAAGAACTTGATCTTCTTTGGTAAATTTAAGAGAATGACTTGAATGAGTAAGTTTTAGGGTTAAAATCACTTATATAGGGGTCCTAGGTATGCGTAAAATGACATAGTATCATAATAAAATAATTACGAAAAGACCCAACTGACCCCGTCTTACATCTGACGCGAACCTCCAGATGGAGGCCCACACGAGCCGTCAAGGACATCACGGCTGTAGTGGCATCCGTGGTCCTTGACCAGTGGCTTGGGGGATTCTGCCTCCCCTTCATGGCCACCATCACAACCCATCTGGCTCTTCACGAGTTGTTTGGGTCGTCGTGAGAGGAGACTGCCTTAGGGAGGACACTGTCCACTCCTTCATGGGCACCACCACAAGCCGTTGTTCCCTTCACGGCCCGTGAGGTGCTCCATGAAGGGTACCTTGGATCAGTGGAGGGATGGTGACCTCCCACTTGAC
Source organism: Solanum verrucosum (assembly GCF_900185275.1). NCBI lineage: Eukaryota > Viridiplantae > Streptophyta > Magnoliopsida > Solanales > Solanaceae > Solanum > Solanum verrucosum. Next base: position 406,600 of record NW_026020248.1, read on the forward strand.
TCTCTTTCTAGACTCCTTGATTTCGAGGTGTTATAGGGCGTATCAAATTTTGGTGCCGTTGCTGGGCAATAAGGCTTTTAGATTAGACTTATTTTGTTATCAAACTTTAGTCACATATTTCCTGATTTACATTTTTTTTCTACAGGTCTTATTTCCAGTGTATGATAAGTACATGGAATCAAGGCAACTCCATGACTCCTTACGATCCTAAATTAAGATGAACTCTGAGAAGAATGGTTGGAAGAGGTATAAATATTGAGGTACAAAATGATTCAATCGGAGCGGGTCAATGGGATGTGTCTGGAGTGCAACCTTCTGGAGCTATGGAAGTGCCTAGTTATGTTCAAGGGAACCCTCGAGTTGAGAATGATGAAGGAGTGCAAAATCAGCCAACACCGGATGTGTATGAAAACTACAGGGTTGATTATAATGTTGTGGGATCGACTGGTGCTATAGTTGTTCCTCTACCTCCTTGACATACTTTTGTGGTGACCAGCAGCCTGATGTAATGCTTACATCTAGAGGATTGTTTGTTGGGTTACTTTCGGAGGATCCATATGCTCAGATGAACAAAGTGAAGAGTGTCTATAGGAGTAGTGTGGGACGACCAAATTTAGACATGGATGCGATCGACTTAAGAGTGTTTCCAGTTTTGTTGACATGTGATGTTACTGTATGGTTGCATGAGTTTCCATATAACTCAATCACGACATGCGATGGGTTACACAAGGTATTCATGGATAAGTATTTCCGGTTGTCCAAGAATTTGAATCTCAAGGATTAACTCAATAACTTTGTAGTTGTAACACCCCAGAAACTAGTAGGTGAAACTAGTTCCTTACGTGAGAGTGTTTGAGTTTGAGGTGTGGGTTAGAATCATAAAATGACTTCCCGTACTTAGAATGAATGTTATAGGGCTAGGGATTCAAGGTACGACCCCCCAAGGACCAACCACGGGTCCTTGAGGGGGACCTAAAACAGTCCCTAAAAGCTGCCCAAAACTGGGCCACCTATGGATAGGACTCACGCCCCATAGGTGGACCCACACTCCATAGGTGGGGGTAGTGGGTCAAGGCCCCTTGTACCCTGCTTTGTTGAGCCCCATCCCTCCACCCATGAAGGACCAATACGGTTCGTAGACCCACCCACGGTCCGTGGGTCGGGGTCTCGTGGGTGAGGGCAGTTTTGGTCGTTAAGTTATTAAGTTGGGGGTTAAGGGTAGGGTCTAGGATTAATTAGTTATTATGTAGGGGATTTTTATTAGTTATTAGGCCATATATATATACCTAATAGACGCCTAAACAAAATGAATTAAATCATTCTTCCAAGACATCAAAACAAACCCAACTCCTCTCCAAATATTCTCTCTCTAGAGTTTCAAGGAAGAAGAAGAAGAAAGTGAAGTCTAGGGTTAAAGGAGCAGACTTTTCTTCTCAATTTCGTATAGATTCTTCATCTAGATATGGTAGATCTTCATCTATGGGAATACTTCACCCATAGAGCCTCTCCAAAACTAGATTTCAAAGCTTTCAAGTTCCCAAAAGTTAGAGTTTTACTCTAAGTCATGGAATCCTTTTCAAAAACGATTTGAATGATTTAATCATTTTATATTATGATCAAATTGATGAATTACTACTGCCTTCATGATGAATTAGCCAAGAATCCATGAATTCCTCTATTTTCCCAAATTGGATATCAAGTGTGGGTGTTGGTCGATACTAGTAGAATGTGATATAATTATGTATGTAGTAGTTGATCCAATTGAGTGGATGAGGGTTGATTATGATGAAATTGCATGATTTTAGTATGATTATACATGTATTATTGATTAACCTAAGATTCTAGGGTGAAATTGATATGGCCTTGTGTTATGCCATGAAAGAAGAAATTGAGGGCTTAGATGTGACCTTCTAAGATTGATGAACTCCTTTGTGAATTGCCTTAGATTAGAACAACTAGATATGAATTTCTTAAAATTAAAGATTTTAGACATGAATTAATTAGATTAGGGCTTATATGATATATCATGGTTGAGTAGTATTGAGATTGAGTTTACATGATACTATACGATTATAATTGGTTAAGAATGAAGCATGTGGTTAGATTACCTTGAGAACTAGGTATAAATGATGACCATGTGAGGTATTGCTTGAGAGTAAGGCTTGTAGTATGAAAATGATTGCTAGGGCTTTAAGGGTTAACGGTAATATGAATGAGTTATGAACGTTAAGGCTTTAAAAGGGAAGCTATTATGTATGTTGAATTGTATATGACATTATTGTGGAATGACTTTACCCACATGACCTATATTATGAGTACATGAGATTGTGCATGTAGTAATTGAACTACTTTAATGATGATTATCCATGTCTAATATAATGAATGCTAGATATGTTGATTTGATGTGTTCTATGATCCTTGAATGCAAGATATGAGAATTATGTATGTTTGTAATATTATGTACATGCTTTATGAACGCTTTGAGAGTGAAGTGTCTATGATGATAATGTTGTTGTTGTGTCATTAAAAGGACAATCACATGAACACACTCCATGCATGAACATGATTATAATGTAACTATGGTGTTGTGAAAGGCTATGCTCAGATACACCCTTACACATGTCTATGAATGAAATGTCCATGACCATGATAATGTTGTTGTGTTGATTGAAAGACTATTTCTCATGAACACACCATGATGTGAAAGGTGTACTCATATAATAATGATTCTAAGGTTGAAAGGCTATTCTCACCTCTTGAATCAATAAGCTATATCATGATATTGTATTGGATTGAGTGTTAAGACATTATTCCATAAATATAAACTTAAGTCAAGACTTAACATGAATTTAATGGGAATTATGCCTAGCACCGAGTGGATATGAATATGAGATGGAAGCTTTTACGCTAGCTGTCCAGCTTCCCAATGGGTTCCTTTTACGCTAGCAGTCCGGGTTCCCAATATAGTTTTCTCATGAGATGGAAACCTTCTACGCCAGAAGTACGGGTTTCTAGTAATAATATTCCTATCCCATAACTATGTGCCAATAGGTCTTTAGCTAGTGGATCCACCTAAGCTAATAAACTTCAGTTCTACCTTAGGCAAGTAGGACACCTAGTACACCTGATTCAATGTAGCTCACATGGTCTATGTCAGTTAAGGCTATTTCCCCCCATGAACATGAACTATGAACAAGAACATGAGTTATGTACTATGGTTCCTCAAGAGGTTCTACGTAGTGTGAGTAGGGGTATGAGACTTCATTCATGCATTGCACAAGTAGGCTTTGAGAGAGGTCATAGTGTGTTTCTCTTCTGCTATGACGATTGATGAGTTAATGCATGCTTTATATGGATTGTTGCTAAGAGTGGCTTTCCTTGATATGAGTCATTGAACATGAATGTTTTCTTACCTATGAGTATTAACTATGGATGAGATCAAAGTATGACAAAAATGAGCATGGTGTCCTAATAGTAGTACTTAGTGTGGATAGGGTTATGAGATTTTATCTATGCATTGCACAAGTATAACTTAGGGTTACTTAAGTGATGGTTCTACTATGATGAGATGATCTTGGTACTAAATTATGTGTGTGAACTATGTCTTATGATGATTAATGTTTATATTATGTCTATGGTTTGAGACTATGCTTATGATTATGTTGTTACCCTTTATGCTATGATGAACTATATATGAGTTGTCTTATGAGTTACTTTCTCCAACTATTTCAAAGATGATGTTCAAAATTTGCATATAACACGGTTTCAACTAAAATGTCCCTTTTAGCATGTTTTTAAGGATTTTTATGCATGGCTATCATACTGAGTGCATTTTTGTACTAACCCATATTTTCTACATTTTTCTATAAGTGTAGGGTCCGGTTGTTGAGGTGTGCTTCCTTCTTGATCAAAGCTTGGATAGACTACTCTCCACGCCTTTGGTGAGTCCTTATCGTTCGGGGATGAAAGTTGTTCATTTCTAGTTTCCTTCCTATGTTCTATTTTGAGAGTATGTTGTAAAGGGCTGTGACCCTATTTGATACTCGATTGTATTAGATAGCTTATTGAGATAATGTCTAGAATTCCATTTGATTTTATGAAAGACTTCGATTGTAAAAGTTTTAAATTATGCATCATTTTTATTTATCTTATGTCATGATATGTTAAGGGCTTGTATGATACCCTTCAGGGTTGAGTACGCCGTGTTACATCTAGGGGTTACCCCTGGGTTGTGACAAACTTGGTAATCAGAGCACAAAGTTACTAATGATTCTAGGATGATGTCTCATAAGCCACGTCTAGTAGAGTCTTGTTCATAGTGTGAAGCGTGCCACATTTATGAATGAGAGGCTACAATATGCTTAGGAAATTCCACTTCTTCAGTACTCTTAAGTCGTGCGCTAGAGTTTAACTTTACAGGGTATTTATTCTAATCCTTACCTGGTAGTCTACAGGACATGACTACTCAAGGAGCTTTCACCGGTGGATTTGAAGGAGACTATGTTGATCAAGGAGCTCCTCCCTAAGTTCCTAAGTTCCAATTGACTTAATGACTAATGAGAAGATTAGGTATGGTTTTCAATTGTTGACTCAAGTCGCGATAGAAACTCCAGAATTCTATGGGTCAAAGATGGAGGAAGATCCTCAAGAATTGATAGATGAGATCTCTAAGGTGTTGAATCTTTTGGGAGAGACTCCGGTAGAAAAGGTGGAATTGGCCACTTATCAATTGAAGGGTGTTGCTCAACTTTGGTTTAACCAATGAAAGGAAGCAAGGCCGGTAGAAGCGGGTCCCATGGAATAGGAAAGTTTTAAGAATGGGTTTCTTGATAGGTTTTGTCCTTTAGAGATGAAAGAGGCTAAGATACTTGAGTTTATTAACCTTCGCCCAGGTAGGATGAGTGTTGAGGAGTATGCTCAGACGTTCACTAGGTTGCCAAGATATGCACCATCCATAGTGGCCGACCCTAGGATGAAGATGAGTAAGTTCGTGTCGGGTGTGTCTGACTTGATAGCAAAGAAATGTAGTATGGTTATGGTTGTTAATGATATGAATATTGATTTTCTTGTGATTCATGCTCAACGGTTTGAAAAAAAGAAACTTGAAGAAAGGTCTAGAGGAACAAAGAGGTATAGGCTTGATGATGATAATTCCTCTCAAGAAAGGTTTTATGGACAAAGGTCTTCTAAGGTCCCCCCAAGGTTTAACCAAGAGAGAGTGTCTACCCCTTAATCTCAAGGAGTGAGTGGTAGTTGATCTTATGTGATTAATCCTACTTGTGCTAGGTGTGGAAAAAGGCATGATGGTAAGTGTCTAGCCGGCACGAAGGGTTGCTATGGTTGTGGTAAGAGTGACCACAAAACGAGAGATTACCCGATACTCATGGCTAGAAGAAGATAGAGAAAGCAAGCTCCTCCAAGTGGTTTGGGTACTAGTACTCCAAGGCAAGGTAAGTTCTATGCATTCCGATCTAGAAGTAACTAAGAAGGCTCTCCAGATGTAAGCACCGGTATGTTGATAGTTTCATATACATGTAATGTTTTACTAGATTACGATGCTAGCTACTTACTAGACTATAATGTTATCCTTGGAAGGGATTGCTTGCAATTGTTAGATCTCTAGTGATTGCGAAATCCGATAAGGTTGTTATGAGTTTTTGGTTATGACTTTGGGATTAGTTGAAAGGAGTGATACTTGAGGATTTCAGTAGGGTCTTTCCTCCCAAGGGGGAGATGGTATGCTTAAAAATCAAGATTTGTTGAGAGTCCCGATATCCTCATCCCTATCTTTTATTCCTATTCTAGCTTGAGACCAAAAGTTCCTTTTTGGGCTTGCTTTATGATTTGGGAGTCGTCTGTGTTTTAAAAATTTCCATGATCTCCTTATGTTATGCATGTTCTTGAGAAGTTCATGATTTGTAAGAAAATGAGTTTTCATGATTTATGTCCCTCATGTTGTTGTGCATTTAGTATGAGTTGCCTATTTGACTTCATGAGATGTTTTGATGAACATGCTTTAGTATGCTTTTGAGAATAATTGCATATTGGCTCCATAATGTTGTGTTTAGCATGCTTTTAGTTGGAGAAGATAGTTCCTCCTATGATTATGTGAAATGATGAGTTTTGTGCATAATGGGTTGTAGATGTAGTTCCTACTTCCTTGTGTTGTATTGAGTATGTTGAAATGGAGTTGATGTTTCCTTCTTTGAAAGGTGCATTATTTGATGTTTCATGCATGATAGGCTGCTAGTCTTGAATCTTTAATTCCGTAAGGTGTCTAGATCGTCATTCGAGGACGAATGTTCCCAAGGGGGAGATAATGTAAAACCCCGAAAACTAGTAGGTGAAACTAGAGCTTTACGTGAGAGTTTTAGAGTTTGAGGTGTGGGTTAGAATCGTAAAATGACTTCCCATACTTAGAATGAAGGTTTTAGGACTAGGGCATCAAGTTACGACCCCCCAAGGACCAACCAAGGGTCCTTGAGGGGGACCCAAAACAGTCCCTAAAAGCTGCCCAAAAATGGGCCACCTACGAATCGGACTCATGCCCCGTAGGTGGACCCACGCCCCATAGGTGGGGATGATGGGTCAAGACCCTTTGTACCTTGCTTTGTTGAGCCCAAACCCTCCATCCATGAAGGACCAGTACGGTCCGTAGACCCACCCACGGTCCGTGGGTCGGGTCTCGTGGGTGAGGGCAGTTTTGGTCCTTAAGTTATTAAGTTGGGGGGTTAAGGGTAGGGTCTAGGATTAATTAGTTATTAAGTAGGGTCATTTTATTACTTATTAGGCCACCTTTATATACCTAATAGACCCCTAAACTAAAAGAATTAAATCATTCTTCCAAGACCTCAAAACAAACCCAACTCCTCTCCAAATATTCTCTCTCTAGAGTTTCAAGGAAAAAGAAGAAGAAGGTGAATTCTAGGGTTAAAAGAGCAGCCTTTTCTTCTCAATTTTGTGGAGATTCTTAATCTAGGTATGGTAGCTCTTCATCTATGGGAAGACTTCACCCATAGAGCCCCTCCAAAACTAGATATCTCTAGAGTCAATAATTTTATATGAGGAACTACTGAACTCAATCACTTGCTGCCGTTACTCTTCAGTTTTCTGTTGAGGTAGAGTTTTACTCTAAGTCATGGATTCCTTTTCAAAAATGATTTCAATGATTTAATCGCTTTATATTATGATAAAACTGATGAATTACTACTGTCTTCATGATGAATTACCCAAAAATTCATTAATTCCCCTATTTTCCCAAATTGGATCTCAAGTGTGGGTGTTGGTTCATACTAGTAGAATATGATAAAATTATGTATGTAGTAGCTGATCCAATTGAGTGGATGTGGGTTGATTATGATGAAATTGCATGATTTTAGTATGATTATGCATGTATTCTTGGTTAACCTAAAATTCTAGGGTGAAATTGTTATGGCCTAGTGTTAGCCATGAAAGAGGAAATTGAGGGCTTAGATGTGACCTTCTAAGATTGATGAACGCCTTTATGAATTGCCTTGGATTAGAGCACCTAGATATGAATTTCTTAAAAGTAAAGATTTTAGACATGAATTAATTAGATTAGGGCTTATACGATGGATCATGGTTGAGTAGTATTCAGATTGAGTTTACATGATACTATATGATTATAATTGGATAAGAATGAAGCATGTGGTTAGATTACCTTGAGAACAAGGTATAAATGATGACCATGTGAGGTATTGCTCGAGAGTAAGGCTTATAGTATGAAAATGATTGCAAGGGCTTTAAGGGTAAAAGCTAATATGAATGAGTTATGACCATTAAGGCTTTAAGTGGGATGCTATTATGTATGTTGAATTGTATATGACATTATTGTGGAAGGACTTTACCCACATGACCTATATTATGAGTACATGAGATTGTGCATGTGGTAATTGAACTACTTAAATGATGATTATATCCATGTCTAATATAATGAATGCTCTATGTGTTGATTTGATGTGGTCTATGATCCTTGAATGTAAGATATGAGAATTATGCATAATTGTGATATTATGTACATGCTTTATGAACGCTTTGAGAGTGAAGTGTCTATGATGATAATGTTGTTGTTGTGTCATTGAAAGGACAATCACACAAACACACTCCATGCATGAACATGATTATAATGTAACTATGGTGTTGTTGAAAAAATATGCTCATATACACCCTTATACATGTATATTAATGAAATGTCCATGACCATGACCATGATAATCTTGTTGTGTTGATTGAAAGGCTATTTCTCATGAACACACCATGATGTGAAAGGTTTACTCACATAATAATTATTCTAAGGTTGAAAGGTTATTCTCACCTCTTGAATCAATGAGCTATATCATGATATTGTATTGGATTGAGCGTTAAGACATTATTCCATAAATATGAACTTAAGTCAAGACTTAACATGAATTTAATGGGAATTATGCCTATCACCGAGTGGATATGAATATTAGATGGAAGCTTTTACGCCAGCAGTCTGGCTTCCCAATAGGTTCTTTTTACGCCAGCAGTCCGGGTACCCAAAACAATTATCTCATGAGATGGAAACCTTCTACTCCAGAAGTCTGGGTTTCTAGTAACAATCTCCCTATCCCATAACTATGTGCCAACATAGGTCTTTAGCTAGTGGATCCACCTAAGCTAATAAACTTCAGTTCTACCTTAGGCAAGTAGGACACCTCTTTTCGGTGTGGGGCATTACATCGGATCTCATGTAGCTAACATGGTCTATGTCGGTTAAGGCTATTTCCCTCCATGAACGTGAGTTTTGAACAAGAACATGAGTTATGTACTTGTCACGACCCGAGAGTACCCCCTAGTCGTAACATGGCGTATTCGACCCCGAAGTGGTCTTATACGAGCCACATAGTCATTCATTGCATTCAATAATGAAAATAGTGCGGAATAATAAAAAAAAACTTATTTACATCCATACATTTAAACTTCATTAAAACAACTTTAAAAACACACAGCGGAAGTCTAAGTCTCACATGGCCATCTTAGACACAGTCACAAAACATAAGTAGGGACACGACCCTTTACAATCAAAAGAAGTCTATTAAGTCTATTACATGAACAAAATAACTTAAAATTCTTATCCTCGAATCCATGAGGACATACCAAGTCTTGGAGGAAAGCAATCCAACACTTCAAACTAGCTAGGAGGGATCACTTGCCGGAACCTACACTTATAGTAAAAATATGAAGAATATGGGTTAGTACACAAAATGTACCAAGTATGATGACCATGCAAGACATGCTTTAAAAGAGACATTTTGGTTAGAAACCATGCATTATGCCACTTTTTGAAGTACCATGAATAGTTGCATAAAAGACATACAATACAAGAATAAACATCAAGAAAGTCATAATATTAATTTTAAACAATTTCAACATGAAAACCTTTACGTTGGACCTTCACCTCAATAAACCCTTATGCTATACCTTGTGCAATGTATGTATGGCGTCCCATACCACCATCCATACTAAGGCACCACATTAAGGTCACTTAAGGTAACTTATCATTCATTTCTTTCACCTTTGCACAATATTCATACATAAGAGGTATATCATCACTTAAGACATGATAAGGGAAATAACTCGTAATATAACCCAAGTATAGCATGCATCTCATATTAAGCATTTGAGAGCCAACATTCTTTAATAACCTCATTTAGGCCACAATTGTATCACATACATTAGGATTTAGAGAAACTCACTATGACCCTCTCCAAGCCTACTCGTGCAATGTATAGGTAGCATCCCATACTACTACCTACACTTTGTAGAACCTATCAAGAAACCATAATGAAATCTCGCATGATGGGAAGTAAGCGTTTAACCGACATAGACCATGAGAGCTTGTCATGGAATCCGGTGTCATAAGTCCCCACACCGTAAAGAGGTGGTCTACTTGCCTAAGGAAGACCGGTATATAGCTTAATGGATCCACTAGCTACCTATGCGGGCACATAGTTTATGGGATAAGGTAGACGATCATTGAAACTCATGCCTAACTATTGGGGGAGTTTCCATCTAACCAAATCCACTCGGTGCTTAGCCAACATTCCCATAGAATAGTTCGTTACCTTGACATTATCACATATGAGAGGTGCCATTGGCCTACTAACTCCAAATTACATTTATTAACACGTGAAAGGGTGCTTTAAGCCTACCGTTTCAAGGTTCATTTAGGAAAGCTCATTAACTCCTCTTGAAAGGGTGCCATGGGCCTACCGGTTCAAGTCTCATCATTAACCTTCATGGAAAGGTGCCATAGGCCTACCGATTCCAAGGTTCATTATAAGCTCGTGTGGAAGGGTGCCACTAGCCTACCGATCCGAGGATTCAACAATCAACAATATAATCATTTATACAAGAAAATGATGCATAAGCCCTACCAATTCAAGGTATAATTTATATTGAAGAATCCTTCATATTCTATCATCAACATCCATGAGTGTCAAATTGAGAAATAATCTTTCAATAGCAACACCTTTACGTTCATAACATGATCACATTATCTTCATTGAATTCTCATTCATATAATGTCATGATAACACTCCAATTTCTCATACTATGCCTTTAAGGCCATGGTCACAATACATTCCATAATTAAACACCTCCACCATAAGTGGATCAAACCAAGCAAGAACAATTTTTTATCCATAATATGAGATTAAGCCAACTTACCATCCTGCAAAGCCATAATAACCATTACTCAATTCCCAACAATTCTATCACCACAAGGTGATTCACCCATAATTTGCCCATAAGGCCATAATCCTCAATTCATCCATATACCAACAATTCATCATAAATAGATATACAAAACCATATAAATCAACAATACAATCCGATCTAAACACAATTTCATCAACATTAAATCATAGGCATTAAACCCACTTCATAAGCAAATTCGAGGCTTTTAATGAAAACATGGGTTCTTGAAGGAGTTTCATATAAAATCATCTTAAAATCATAAATACAACTTCAATTCACCAATATAATGACTTTGAAAACATTTTACCCATGAACCCATACCTAGAATGGAAAATAGAAGTTTTGTTCTTTGAAGACTTTTGAAACCCTTTTTAATGGACTCCTTGAAGGAAAGATAATCAAGGATCAAGGGTCACCATACCTTTGCTATTATCTCCCACGAAATTTGATGAAGAAAGCCTTGAATCCAAAGCCCTAGCTCCCACTTCTTCTTCTTCTTAATGGAGGATTGTAGAGAGGGAAATGTTTTAGGGATGGGAATTGAACTAATGGTATCTAGGAAATAATATATGTCCTTTGGAAGAATGGTCCAACACTTAGAAAAAAAATGAGGCGGGTGAACAGTAACCACGCCTACTGGAAATTGCCTTTTCCTGCCGAACAGATTTTACGAAAATGGGCATAACTTCTTCGTCCGAACTCCAAATGAGATAAAACGAAGTGCGTTAGGTAGCTAACTCAAAGGGCTTTCCATGGATATTTTATTGGCCACCCAATTAATTTGTGTGCTAGGAGATATGACCCTCCAAAGTAGACCCTCAAAAAAGGCTTCACTTGGAAATTTCGGATTTTGATACGGTTGCTCTAAAATTTGGGTTAGACCCATTTCCCACTCAATTTGACCCCCCTAAACAAGAATATGAAGTCGGATTTTCGAAAAACGAAACGGATCTTTTTATATACAGCTAAACAAGTTTCCGGTAACTTCCGAAGCACATTTTTAAGAACTTTTTGGGTCAAATTCAAAAATAATCATTTCATTAAGTTCTCGACTCCAAACTCACATGTGAGGCTCTAGTTTCACTCCATCATTTTCCGGGTCGTTACATTATCCCCCACTTAGGAACATTCGTCCTCGAATGACACTTTAAACACATAAGGGGTAACAACTCAAGTATACAGCCCATCAACATGCATACAACATCAATACAAGTACATAAATATCGGAGGAAACATCAACTCCACATCAATGAGGCTCAAACAACTTCATGCAATTCAAGAAATTAGAAATACATCTACCAATTCCTTATGCATCAAACTTTACCATTTCTCATTTAATTGGATGAACTTCCTTCTCCAATTTACATCACACTCATCCCAAAATTATTAGGCACATTATGCAATTTTCTCATAAAAGTACAATTATGCAACATTTAAGCATGTTCAACATTTATCCTCATGAATCATATAGACAACTCAACTAAATGCACATCAATATGAGGAACACATTTATGAAAACTCATTTTATCATTTAACAAGAATTCAAATGGGACATGCATAACATAAGGAGACCATGGAAACTCATTTTCACCCAAGACTCCAAAACATAAAACAAGCTACTAGGAACTCTTGGTCTCAAGCTTGAATAAGAATAGAAGGAATGAGATAAGGATATCAGCACTCTCAACAACCTTGCTATTCAACATAGCATCCCCCCAAACCCAACTAAGGCAAACATGAGAAACAACAACATAGAAACCTCATCAAGACATTCATGACCATAAGGAACTAAAACTTACCGGCGCCTTTTCTCGAATTAGCTTCCTTGTCCTTGCTAGCTTGGAGAGCATAGAAACGACCATAATTTGGAGGAATAGGCACCGTTCCATCTTTAGAAGCTTGCTTTGCCTCTCTTCCTCTAGCCGTAAGAGTAGGACAATCTTTCACCTTGTGATCATTCTTTCCACAACCATAACACCCATTAGTATCGGTTAGGCACTTCCCATAGTGCCTCTTGCCACAAGTGATGCAAGTAAGTTTAGAAAATTGAGATTCACCATTTTTTTCTTGGTTAACCTTAGGAGCACTTGAAGAATCTTGGTCTTGAGCCCTCTTCTTGAACCTAGGTTGACTTTGCTCATCGGATCTACCCCTCTTCACATTCCTATTCATCCTCTTGAGTTTGGACTCCTCAATGGATTGAGCATACACTATGAGCCTAGAAATGTTCATGTCATTATGGAGCATTGCCGTATGGCACTCTTCCTTGACTAGGTCGGATACACCGGTCACAAACCTACTCATCTCATCCCTAGGGTTTGACACCAAAGATGGAGCATACTTAGACAATTGGGTAAATCTCAAGGAGTACTCTTGCACACTCGCATTGCCTTGTCTAAGGTTGATAAACTCCTCAACCTTACACTCCCTCTTCTCACGGGGAAAATACCTACCAAGGAAAGCTTCCTTAAACTCCTCCCATTCTATAGGATCCGCTCCCACCGGCCTATTAGCCTTCCATTGAGTGAACCAAATTTGGGCAACATCTTTCAATTGATAGGAGGCAAGCTCCGCCTTTTCTTTTGAAGTCACCCCCATAGCACTCACTACCTTATACACTTCATCCAAAAATTCTTGGGGATCCTCTCCCACCTTAGAACCTATAAACACCGGAGGATTCATCCTCACAAAGTCTCTCAACTTAGAAGCCATAGTACCCTCATTAGCATTCACCCTAGGCCCCATATCTCTAGTCGCTTGAGCCGCCATGGCTCGGGCCAAGATTAAGAAAGCCGACCTAGTCTCTTCATTGGTCATATCCGGGGGAACCACCGGAACCTCATTCTCTTGCTCACCTATAGGAACTTGATTGCATTGCACACCTTGACCATTTTGCACAACTTGGGGAGGAACTTCCTCATTCACATCCTCTTCTCCTACTCTCCTTGCGGGTCTCCCTCTTGTATTCATATCCTATAAACACAAGAGAAGGATTAAAAAAAAAAAAAGGGCACTTATAAACCAAACTCTAAGGCACGACTTCAAGGATAATGAAAGAAGTGTAACTTCTACCGTCCTATAGCCTCTCGCTCATAGATGTGTCGCGACTCACACCGATGAACAAGACTCTACTAGACGTGGCTTGTGAGACTTTGACCCTAAAAACCATTCCCAAAATCTTATGCTCTGATACCATGTTTGTCACGACCCGAGAGTACCCCCTAGTCGTAACATGGCGTATTCGACCCCGAAGGGGTCTTATACGAGCCACATAGTCATTCATTGCATTCAATAATGAAAATAGTGCGGAATAATAAAAAAAAAAAACTTATTTACATCCACACATTTAAACTTCATTAAAACAACTTTAAAAACACACAGCGGAAGTCTAAGTCTCACATGGCCATCTTAGACACAGTCACAAAACATAAGTAGGGACACGACCCTTTACAATCAAAAGAAGTCTATTAAGTCTATTACATGAACAAAATAACTTAAAATTCTTATCCTCGAATCCATGAGGACATACCAAGTCTTGGAGGAAAGCAATCCAACACTTCAAACTAGCTAGGAGGGATCACTTGCCGGAACCTACACTTATAGTAAAAATATGAAGAATATGGGTTAGTACACAAAATGTACTAAGTATGATGACCATGCAAGACATGCTTTAAAAGAGACATTTTGGTTAGAAACCATGCATTATGCCACTTTTTGAAGTACCATGAATAGTTGCATAAAAGACATACAATACAAGCATAAACATCAAGAAAGTCATAATATTAATTTTAAACAATTTCAACATGAAAACCTTTACCTTGGACCTTCACCTCAAGAAACCCTTATGCTATACCTCGTGCAATGTATGGATGGCGTCCCATACCACCATCCATACTAAGGCACCACATTAAGGTCACTTAAGGTAACTTATCATTCCTTTCTTTCACCTTTGCACAATATTCATACATAAGAGGTATATCATCACTTAAGACATGACAAGGGAAATAACTCGTAATATAACCCAAGTATAGCATGCATCTCATATTAAGCATTTGAGAGCCAACATTCTTTAATAACCTCATTTAGGCCACAATTGTATCACATACATTAGGATTTAGAGAAACTCACTATGACCCTCTCCAAGCCTACTCGTGCAATGTATAGGTAGCATCCCATACTACTACCTACACTTTGTAGAATCTATCAAGAAACCATAATGAAATCTTGCATGATGGGAAGTAAGCGTTTAACCGACATAGACCATGAGAGCTTGTCATGGAATCCGGTGTCATAAGTCCCCACACCGTAAAGAGGTGGTCTACTTGCCTAAGGAAGACCGGTATATAGCTTAATGGATCCACTAGCTACCTATGCGGGAACATAGTTTATGGGATAAGGTAGACGATCGTTGAAACTCATGCCTAACTATTGGGGGAGTTTCCATCTAACCAAATCCACTCGGTGCTTAGCCAACATTCCCATAGAATAGTTCGTTACCTTGACATTATCACATATGAGAGGTGCCATTGGCCTACTAACTCCAAATTACATTTGTTAACACGTGAAAGGGTGCTTTAAGCCTACTGTTTCAAGGTTCATTTAGGAAAGCTCATTAACTCCTCTTGAAAGGGTGCCATGGGCCTACCGGTTCAAGTCTCATCATTAACCTTCATGGAAAGGTGCCATAGGCCTACCGATTCCAAGGTTCATTATAAGCTCGTGTGGAAGGGTGCCACTAGCCTACCGATCCGAGGATTCAACAATCAATAATATAATCATTTATACAAGAAAATGATGCATAAGCCCTACCAATTCAAGGTATAATTTATATTGAAGAATCCTTCATATTCTATCATCAACATCCATGAGTGTCAAATTGAGAAATAATCTTTCAATAGCAACACCTTTACGTTCATAACATGATCACATTATCTTCATTGAATTCTCATTCATATAATGTCATGATAACACTCCAATTTCTCATACTATGCCTTTAAGGCCATGGTCACAATACATTCCATAATTAAACACCTCCACCATAAGTGGATCAAACCAAGCAAGAACAATTTTTTATCCATAATATGAGATTAAGCCAACTTACCATCCTGCAAAGCCATAATAACCATTACTCAATTCCCAACAATTCTATCACCACAAGGTGATTCACCCATAATTTGCCCATAAGGCCATAATCCTCAATTCATCCATATACCAACAATTCATCATAAATAGATATACAAAACCATATAAATCAACAATACAATCCGATCTAAACACAATTTCATCAACATTAAATCATAGGCATTAAACCCACTTCATAAGCAAATTCGAGGCTTTTAATGAAAACATGGGTTCTTGAAGGAGTTTCATATAAAATCATCTTAAAATCATAAATACAACTTCAATTCACCAATATAATGACTTTGAAAACATTTTACCCATGAACCCATACCTAGAATGGAAAATAGAAGTTTTGTTCTTTGAAGACTTTTGAAACCCTTTTTAATGGACTCCTTGAAGGAAAGATAATCAAGGATCAAGGGTCACCATACCTTTGCTATTATCTCCCACGAAATTTGATGAAGAAAGCCTTGAATCCAAAGCCCTAGCTCCCACTTCTTCTTCTTCTTAATGGAGGATTGTAGAGAGGGAAATGTTTTAGGGATGGGAATTGAACTAATGGTATCTAGGAAATAATATATGTCCTTTGGAAGAATGGTCCAACACTTAGAAAAAAATGAGGCGGGTGAACAGTAACCACGCCTACTGGAAATTGCCTTTTCCTGCCGAACAGATTTTACGAAAATGGGCATAACTTCTTCGTCCGAACTCCAAATGAGATGAAACGAAGTGCGTTAGGTAGCTAACTCAAAGGGCTTTCCATGGATATATTATTGACCACCCAAATAATTTGTGTGCTAGGAGATATGACCCTCCAAAGTAGACCCTCGAAAAAGGCTTCACTTGGAAATTTCGGATTTTGATACGGTTGCTCTAAAATTTGGGTTAGACCCATTTCCCACTCAATTTGACCCCCTAAACAAGAATATGAAGTCGGATTTTTGAAAAACTAAACAGATCTTTTTATATACAGCTAAACAAGTTTCCGGTAACTTCCGAAGCACATTTTTAAGAACTTTTTGGGTCAAATTCAAAAATAATCATTTCATTAAGTTCTCGATTACAAACTCACATGTGAGACTCTAGTTTCACTCTATCATTTTCGTGGTCGTTACAGTACTATGGTTCCTCAAGAGGTTCTACTTAGTGTGAGTGGGGGTATGAGACTTCATTCATGCATTGCACAAGTAATCTTTGAGAGAGGTCATGGTATGTTTCTCTTATGCTATGGTGATTTATCAGTTAATGCATGCTTTATATGGATTGTTGCTAAGAGTGGCTTTCCTTGATATGAGTCATTGAACATAAATGTTTTCTTTTCTATGAGTATTAACTATGGATGAGATCAAAGTATGACAAGCATGAACATGGTGGCCTAAAAGTGGTACTTAGTGTAGATAGGATTATTGGATCTTATCTATGCATTGCACAAGTATAACTTAGGGTTACTTATGTGATGGTTCTACTATGGTAACTATAATCGTGAAGGGCACTATGTCCGTGATGAGAACTTTAATAGTGACAACAACTATAATCGAAATGGGTATGGCAACATGAATGACAAGAGTGGACTCTATGTTCCACTTGGGAACAGAGATGCTGGATCGAGAATGAATCGCATTGAAGATATGATAAACAAGATGATAAAAATGTTTGATTCAATAGATGACAATGTGAAATAAATGCGTAATGATTTATCGGGCATTGGTAATAAAGTTGAGTCACATGCAGTGTCAAACAAATTGAGCAACAACTGAGCCAGTTATCCGCAAGTGCAAATCCGTGTCAGCAAGAGACACTTCCTAGCAATACTATCCAGAATCCAAAGAATGATGGGCATTGTATGGAAGTTACTACTAGGGGTGGAAAGCAGACTGTAGACTCTCCTATGTCAACTAGAGTGGAAAGTGTGTAAGAGCAAGATAAGGATGAAGTTGAGTTAGTTGAGGAGCCGAAAGATCAGAATGAGAAGGAGGCTAAGGTGATGTAAAACATCATCCCTATACCGAGACCTCCACCTCCCTTCCCACAAAGGTTAGTAAAGAAAGCGGAAGAATGAAAGTATTGCAGGTTTATAGCTAGCTGAAGTAGTTGTCCATAAATGTTCCTTTGATTGAGGCACTTAAATAAATGCCGACTTATACGAAATTCATGTAGGATTTGGTGACTAAGAAGATGGCTGTCAATTTTGAAGATGATGACAAGTTGCAACATTGTAGTCTTCTTGCTACTAGATCATTAGTACAAAAGAAAGAGGATCCTAGAGTATTTACTATTCCATGTACTATTGGTATGTTGCGTTTCACAAAGGTCCTATGTGACTTTGGTGCTAGCATTAATCTGATGCCACTGTCTATATACAAAAAGTGGGGCTTAGGAGCCCCCAAAGCGACTGCAATGCGGTTACTTATGTCTGATCAAACTATGAAGAAACTGATTGTGGTGCTTCAAGATGTCCTTATGAAATTTGAGACGTTTGTCTTTTCGGTGGACTTTTTGATACTAGATTGTGAAGTTGACTTTGAGGTCCCCATCATCTTAGGGAGACCATTCCTTGCTACAGGGTGTGCTTTGGCTAATATAGAAAGAGGGCAGATGAAGTTTTGATTGAACAATAAAAAGGTAAATTTTAATATCTGCAGATATATGAAGCATGAAAGTGATCTTAAGTCGGTGTCGGTAGTGAATCATATTGTTGAGGAAGAACCAGAAGTGTCTATTGAAGAGAGGTTGGGTGTTGAAGCACGACTGGCTGTGATTGTTGAGACCCTATTTTGGCCTAAAATTTTTTAACGACCCTAAAAATGAACTAGTGAAACTAGAGCCTAATGTGTGTGTGTTTGAGTTTGGGTTGAGTTTTCATATTGTCCCGAGCTTTGGTTGACGGGTTTACGGGTCCAACGTCAAGGTACGACTCCCCAAGGACCACCCTAGGGGTCCTTGAGGTGGACCCTTAGTCTAATCCCCAAGACCCCAAAGAATCACCAAAGTTGGCCAAAGTTTCATGACCTACGGATAGGGTTCACGACCCGTAGGTCCATCCACTCCCCATGGATGACCTCCGTAGGTCAACCCCCCCAAAACCTTGCCACAACCACCAATGACAGAAGACTAGTACGGTCCGTCAACCCATCCACGGTCCATAGATGGAGGTCCGTCAATGGGACCTGGTTTGCTGCCAAGCGACACGACCAACTTAGGGGTGAGTTTATAAATTCACCATAATTCCCAATTAGTATGTGGACGGTTATTTTAAGTGTTTTAAGGTATTTTAAGTGTATTAAAACATTAAAACACTCATTTATATTTCATCTCTTAAATCAAAACCCTTCCCTCCTAAAAAGTTCTCTCTAGAAACTCCATTGGAGATCAAGGTCAAGATCAAGCTAGGGTTGGGGATTTCAAGGTGTTTCTTCTTCAATTTTCGTGGGGATTCATCAAATAAGGTGTGGTGATCCTTAAACTAGGGTTATTTTTCACCCTAGAGTCAATTTCATAGAAGTTTTCAAGGTTTTCAAGTTTCACAAAAACCCTAAGTTTTACTCAA
Organism: Solanum verrucosum; assembly: GCF_900185275.1. NCBI lineage: Eukaryota > Viridiplantae > Streptophyta > Magnoliopsida > Solanales > Solanaceae > Solanum > Solanum verrucosum. The sequence continues at coordinate 426,011 of NW_026020248.1, forward strand.
TTTCAAGGGTTCTTGCATCAAACATTTTCAAATGATAAATTATGATTATATTGATGTTTAATTGATGATTTAAGATGATTTTACTCTATAAACCCATGATTTCTCTCAATTCATAAATGGTGACTTATGAAGTGGGTTTGTTGATTATGAATGAATGATGGTGGATTTATGCTTAGATTGATTTAGATTACTGAATTGTATCATCATCTATGCCTAATTATGGTGAATTGTTGGTGAATTGAGGAATTGTGATCATAGCCTTGAAAGAGCAAGTTTGACCTAAATTCATGTTATAGTAGAATTGTGCTTGAATTGTTGATCCACTTGAAAGGTGGAGGTGTTTACGTACGATGTACATTGTGATCATGGCCTTGAAGGCATAGTTTGAGGAATTGAAGTATTATTATGATATTGCATATGTGATTGTATAATGTGAAGAGGTTCTATATGATTTCATTGATAGAATGATGATCATGTTTAGAAGCTAATTGTGTTAGGATTGAATGTTATCTCTCTATTAACACTCACGAATGTTGATGATGGCATGTGAAGGGTTCTATAAGGTAATGCTGTATAACTAGAATTGGTAGACTTGTGCATCATTTTCTTGTATTGGTGAATGTGATCTTGAATGAAATATCTTGAATTGGTAGGCTTAGGCATCCTTTTCTTATATAATGAACGTAACATGTCTTAATGTCTTGGATTGGTAGGCCTAATGTTGGTAGACTTTCATAAATTAATGAATGAATGTTTAGAATTGGTAGACCTAATGTTGGTAGCCTTTCAATAAATTTTTAATGAAGTATTCTAGGCTAAACCTTGGATTGGTAGAATTAATGTTAGTGGCCTTTCATGAGGAGTCTAGGTACTAATGTGAATGTAACACCTTGGATCGGTAGACCTAATGTTGGTGGCCCTTCCTTGTGTGTGTTAAACCTTGAAGTGGTAGACTGAATGGTGGCGGCCTTCTTCTTGTGTGAAATGATGGACTTAGACATGGTAGACCTAATGGTGGTGTCTCTCTCTAGGAAAGTAATGAGATATCCTTAAAGTACCTTGAAACGGTAGGCCTATTGGTGGTGGCCCTTTCTTGGGAAAAGTACTTCAGGTCGGTAGGATAATGTTGGTGGCCCTCTCTAGTACACTAATGTTAATGAAACTACTCTATGGGAATGTTGGGGTTAGATGGAGGTACTCCCAACATTTGGTCGGATCTCAATGAACATCTTTCATATCTCATAACTATGTGCCCACATAGGTTATGGATCCACATAAGCTAGATGAATCGGTCTTCCTTCGGCAAGGAGATCATCTCGTTTTGTTGTAGGGGCAGAACACCGAATTCCATGTCTAGCTTGCATGGTGTGTGTAGGTTAAACTCTTATTCCCATCATGTGAGATGTGCACTCTAGTTACTTGATAGGTACTACAAAGTGTATGTAGTAGTATGGGATGCTATCTATACATTGCATGAGTAGGCTTTGAAGGGGCTATAGTGAGTTCTCTAAGTCTTAATGACTAAATGTATGAAAGCTCTCTAAATGCATGAATGTGTCCTAAATGAACCTAATGAAGAATGTTGGCTCAAATGCTTAGATGTAAAGATGTATGCTATACTTGGATTGTATTATGAGTTACTTCCTTGTCATGTCGTATTGTATATGAATGTGCCTAGTCTAGGGTGACTTCAAATGGGTACTTAGTGTGAGTAGTAGTATGGGATGCTAGTTGCACATTGCACAAGTATGACTTAGAGTTGTCTTAGATATTGGTCTTAATGTGATGATGTGATTCATGTAATGTTTATGTCTCTTAAATGCTTTATTGTGTAAAGGTAGAATGGATGAATGGTAAGTTCACTTTTGATGACCTTAAGGTGGTGCCTTAGTGTGGGTGGTGGTATGGGACGCTATCCATACATTGCACAAGGTATAGCTTGCGAGTTACTTGAGGTGGAGGCTCAAGGTGAAGGTAAAAGATTATATGCGATTTTGCTCAAATGTGAATTATGTGAATTTCTATGTTGGTTGTGACTTATATTATTCCTCTTGTATCAATGTTTCATGAAGTTTTATAAAAATGGCATAAAGCTTGACTTTCAAGAAACTGTCCCTTTTTAAGCATGTTTTTGCATGGTCATCATACTTAGTACATTTTTGTGTGCTAACCCATATTTCTCTTATTTTTACTACAAGTGTAGGTTCCGGTAAGTGATTGCATTCTCTAGTGAAGCTTGGGATTAACGTTCTCTCAAGACCTCTTTTGTTATGTCCTCATATGTCGAGGACAAGTACTTTATGTTTTTAGTTTTTTTATGTTTTAAGACTTTTGTCTATATTTCGATTGTAAAGAGCCGTGACCCTATCTTGTTAAAGTTTGTCTAAGATGGCCATGTGAGACTTAGTAATCCGCTGCTTTATAAACGAGTTTTTGATAGTTTGGTTTTGAATAAATAGTTTTAATTCAACACTATTTCTAGTGTCTATGCAATGAATGAGCTAAGAGGCTTGTATTAGACCCTTTCGAGGTTGAGTACGCCGTGTTAGACTAGGAGGTGCTCTCAGGTCGTGACTAAATAGGTATCAGAGCATAAGATTTTGGAAATTGTTTTAGGGATGATGTCTCTCAAGCCACGTCTAGTAGAGCTTGTTCATCGGTGTGAGTCGTGACACATCTATGAGCGAGAGGCTATAGGACGTTAGAAAGTTACACTTATTTCATATTCTTGAAGTCGTGCCTTAGAGTGAAGTTCTGTAAGTGTCCTTTTCCTAATCCTTCTCTTGTGTTTATAGGAAATGAATACAAGGTCTAACCCAAGGAGAGTGGAAACAGAGATTGTTAATGAGGGAGTTCCTCCCAAAGGTGATCAAGGTCCTCAAGGTGACCAAGTGCCTTAAGAGAATGAAGTTCCGGTGGTTCCCCCCCAGACATGACTAATGAAGAGATTAGGATGGCTTTTCTAACCCTAGCCCGAGCCATGACGGCTCAAGTGAATAGAGATGTGGGGCCTAGGGTGAATGCTAATGAGAGTACCGTGGCCTCAAGATTGAGAGACTTTGTGAGGATGAATCCTCCTATTTTTCTTGGCTCTAGAGTGGGAGAAGATTCCCAAGAATTCTTGGATGAAGTTTATAAGATAGTAAATTCTATGGGAGTAACTTCTAGGGAGAAAGCGGAGTTGGCTTCCTACCAATTGAAAGATGTGGCCCAAGTGTGGTTCACTCAATGGAAAGCCAATAGACCGGTTGAAGCGGGTCCTATAGAATGAGAGGAGTTTAAGGGAGCTTTCCTTAGTAAGTACATTGCCTGTGAGAAGAGGGAGTGTAAGGTTGAGGAGTTTATAAACCTTAGGCAAGGTACTATGAGTGTGGAGGAGTATTCCTTGAAGTTTACCCTATTGTCTAAGTATGCTCCATCCTTGGTGTCTAACCCTAGAGATGAGATGAGTATGTTTGTTACCAGTGTATCCGACCTAGTTAAGGAAGAGTGCCGTACGACGATGCTCCATGATGATATGAATATTTCTAGACTTGTTGTGTATGCTCAATCTATTATGGATTTCAAACTTAAGAGGGTGAATAGGGATTTGAAGAGGGATAGATCCGATGAGCAAGGTCAACCTAGGTTCAAGAAGAGAGCTCCAAACCAAGATTCTTTAAGTGCTCCTAAGGCTAACCAAGAGAGAGGTGGTGGATCTCAATTTGCTAAATCTACTTGTCACAATTGTGGAAAGAAGCATCATGGGAAATGCCTAGCTGGTACTAGTGGGTGCTATGGTTGTGGAAAGAATGATCACCATGTGAAAGATTGTCCTACTCTTACGACTTGGGGAAGGGAGGCAAAAAAAGCTTCTCTTAATGGCCCAAATCTTGATGCTCCAAAGAAGAATCGTTTCTATGCCCTTCAAGCTAACAAGGACAAAGGAGCTAATACGGATGAAGGTAATGGTAAGTTATAGTTCCTTTTTGTGGTGATGAGATCCTTATGTTGTTCTATGATAGCCTTAGTTGGGTTTTCTCCTAAGTGGGCGATGGTATGTTGAATAGAAAGGTTGTTGAGAGTGTTGATATCCTTATCTCTTCCCTTCTATTCTTATTCAAGCTTGAGACCAAGAGTTCCTTGTAGCTTGTTTCATGTTTTGGAGTCATGTGTGATATTGAGTTTCCATGGTCTCCTTATTGTTGTGCATGTTCTAGTTGAATCCTTGTTTAAATGAGAAAAATGAGTTTTCAAATTATGTTCCTCATGTTGATATGCATCTATGATGAGTTGCCTAAATATTTCATGAGTTGACTTGTTGAGCATGCTTAAATGTGTTCTTGAAAGAGTTGCATAATGTGCTTTTATGAGAAAATTGCATAATGTGCCTAATGATGTTGTAATGAGCATGATGTGATTTGGAGAAGGAAGTTCCTCCAATGAAATGAGAAATGAGAAATGAGAAATGAGATGTTTTGGTGCATAATGAGTTTGTAGATGTAATATCCTACTTGCTTGTTTGCATTGAGCCTTTTTGATATGGAGTAGATGTTTCCTCCTATGTTTATGCATTCATATTGATGTTTCATGCATGATTGTGGGCTGCTAGTGTTAAGTCGTTAATCCTTAATGTGTTTAAGTGTCATTCGAGGATGAATGTTCCTAAGTGGGGGATAATGAAACGACCCTATAAACGAACTACTGAAACTAGAGCCTAACGTATATGCGTTTGAGTTTGGGTTGAGTTTTCAAGTTGTTGTATGTTGTCTCGAGATTTGGTTGAGGGGTTTAGGGGTCCAACGTCAAGGTACGACTCCCCAAGGACTACCCTAGGGGTCCTTGAGGAGGACCCTTAGTCTAATCCCCAAGACGCCAAAGAATCACCAAAGTTGGCCAAAGTTTCATGACCTACGGATAGGGTTCACAACCCGTAGGTCCATCCACGCCCCGTGGATGGCCTCCGTAGGTCAACCCCCCCCACCCCCCCAAAAAAAAAAAAGAAAAGAAAAACCTTGCCACAACCACCAATGACAAAATAACAGTACGGTCTGTCAACCCATCCACGGTCCGTGGATGGAGGTCCGTCAATGGGGCCTGGTTTGCTGCCAAGGGACACAACCAACTTAGGGGTGAGTTGGTAAATTCACCATAATTCCCAATTAGTATGTGGACGGTTATTTTAAGTGTTTTAAGGTATTTTAAAAGTATTAAAACATTAAAACACTCATTTAGATTTCATCTCTCAAATCAAAACCCTTCCCTCCTAAAAAGTTCTCTCTCGAAACTCCATTGGAGATCAAGATCAAGATCAAGCTAGGGTTGGGGATTTCAAGGTGTTTCTTCTTCAATTTTCGTGGGGATTCATCTAATAAGGTATGATGATCCTTCATCTAGGGTTATTTTTCACCCTAGAGTCAATTTCGAAAAAGTTTTCAAGGTTTTCAAGTTTCATAAAAACCCTAAGTTTTACTCAATCTTATGGGTTCTTGCATCAAACATTTTCAAATGATAAATTTTGATTATATTGATGTTTAATTGATGATTTAAGATGATTTTACTCTATGAACCCATAATTTCTCTCAATTCATAAATGGTGACTTATGAAGTGGGTTTGTTGATTATGAATGAATGATGGTGGATTTATGCTTAGATTAATTTAGATTATTGAAATGTATCATCATCTATGCCTAATTATGGTGAATTTTTGGTGAATTGAGGAATTGTGATCATTGCCTTGAAAGGGAAAGTTTGACCTAATTTCATGTTAAAGTAGAATTGTGCTTGAATTGTTGATCCACTTGAAAGGTGGAGGTGTTTACTTAATATGTACATTGTGATCATGGCCTTGAAGGCATAGTTTGAGGAATTGAAGTATTATAATGATATTGCATATGCGAATGTATAATGTGAAGGAGTTCCATGTGATTTCAATGATAGCATGATGATCACGCTTAGAAGATAATTGTGTTAGGATTGAATGTTATCTCTCTATTAACACTCATGAATGTTGATAATGGCATGTGAAGTGTTCGATAAGGTAATGTTGTATATCTTGAATTGGTAGGCTTATGCATCCTTTTCTTGTATTAGTGAATGTTATTATGAATGAAGTATCTTGAATTGGTAGGCTTAGGCATCCTTTTCTTATATAATGAATGTATAATGTCTTAATGTCTTGGATTGGTAGACCTAATGTTGGTATCCTTTCATAAATGAATGAATGAATGTTTAGAATTGGTAGACCTAATGTTGGTAGCCTTTTATAAATGTCTAATAAAGTATTCTAGGCTAAACCTTGGATTGGTAGACTTAATATTAGTGACCTTTCATGAGGCGTCTATGTACTAATGTGAATGTAACACCTTGGATCAGTAGACCTAATGTTGGTGGCCTCATTCTTGTGTGAAATGATGGACTTAGAGATGGTAGACCTAATGGTGGTGGCTCTCTCTATGAAAGTCAATGAGTTATCCTTAAAGTACCTTGAAACAGTAGGCCTATTGGTGGTGGCCCTTTCTTTGGAAAAGTACTTTAGGTCGGTAGGCCTAATGATGGTGGCCCTCTCTAGTACACTAATGTTAATGAAACTACTCTATGGGAATGTAGGCTATGCACCGAGAGGATTTGGTTAGATGGAGGTTCTGCCAAGGTTAGGTCGGATCTTAATGAACATCTTTCATATACAATAACTATGTGCCCACATATGTCCTAGCTAATGGATCCACCTAAGCTAGATGAACCGATCTTTCTTCGGCAAGGAGATCACCTCTTTTCGGTGTGGGGGCAGGACACCGGATTCCATGTCTAGCTTGCATGGTCTATGTCGGTTAAATGATTATTCCCATCATGTGAGATGTGCACTCTAGTTACTTGATAGGTACTACAAAGTGTAGGTAGTAGTATGAGATGCTATCTATAAATTGCACGAGTAGGCTTTGAAGGGGCTATAGTGAGTTCTCTAAGTCTTAATGACTAAATGTATGAAAGCCCTCTAAATGCATGAATGTGTCCTAAATGAACCTAATGAAGAATGTTGGCTCAAATGCTTAGATGTAAAGATGCATGCTATACTTGGATTGTATTATGAGTTACTTCCTTGTCATGTCTTATTGTATATGAATGTGCCTTGTCTAGGGTGACTTCAAAGGGGTACTTAGTGTGAGTAGTAGTATTGGATTCTACTTGCACATTGCACAAGTATGACTTAGATTTGTCTTAGATGTTGGTCTTAATGTGATGATGTGATTTATGTAATGTTTATGTCTCTTAAATTCTTTATTGTGTAAAGGTGGAAAGGATGATGGTAAGTTCACTTTTGGTGACCTTAAGGTGGTGCCTTAGTGTGGGTGGTGGTATGGGACGCTATCCATACATTTAACAAGGTATAGCTTGAGGGTTACTTAAGGTGGAGGCTCAAGGTGAAGGTAAAGGGTTATATGCGCTTTTGCTCAAATGTGAATTATGTGATTTTGTATGTTGGTTGTGACTTATATTGTTCCTCTTGTATCAATGTTTCATGAAGTTTTACAAAAATGGCATAAAGCATGACTTTCAACAAAATGTCCTCTTTTAAGTATGTTTTTGCATGGTCATCATACTTAATACATTTTTGTGTGCTAATCCATATTTCTCTTATTTTTACTACAAGTGTAGGTTCCGGCAAGTGATTGCATTTTCTAGTGAAGCTTGGGATTAGAGTTCTCTCAAGACCTCTTTTGGTATGTCCTCATATATCGAGGACAAGGACTTTATGTTTCTAGTTTTTTTTATGTTTTAAGACTTTTGTCTATACTTCGATTGTAAAGGGCCGTGACCCTATCTTGTTAAAGTTTGTCTAAGATGGCCATGTGAGACTTAGTATTCCACCGCTTTATAAATGAGTTTTTTATAGTTTGGTTTTGAATAAAAAGTTTTAATTCCTCACTATTTCTATTGTCTATTCAATGAATGAGCTAAGAGGCTCGTATTAGACCCCTTTGGGGTCGAGTACGCCGTGTTACGACTCGGGGGTGCTCTTGGGTCGTGACACATTTCTAAAATTCATAATTTTAAGTTTTGTTTATTCAATAGTTTAAAATATATTATTTATAATTTTAAATAATTTTATCGATATTTATCCTTATTTGTCAAAATTTCAAAACTTTTTATCTGTTAATTTTTATTACATTATTTTTGTCACAGCCGGTTGAATACGTTCAAATATTTGTTCATTTTGATTAAATCTTATTTCTGTTAAATTGCATTTTTTACATGTCATTGGTTACATTCATTGTTTTTTTAATATTTATTTTATTCGTTATATTTGTTAATATTCATTTGATATTTTGCACAGTCTAGAAATTCATTCAAATATGGATAAGATTTCAGACACAGATATTTTATTAACTAGTGGTTTTGGCCCACGATTTTAAGATGATGGTATTGTACTATAGGTAGTTTTTGATTTTCTATTTAAGCTATTTCTTGGTCATTAAGGTAGGGGTGGTGAAATAATTTTCATTTTTGGGGGTGGATGATATTTTTTTTACATTGATTGAAAATTCCTAAAGGAAAGAAAAAACCCTAAAACGTTCCTTCTCCATTTTTTGATCTCCCAGCCGCCACAGGTTTCACCACCACCCAACTAATACTTTTATTCTTCCTCCTACATCACTGTTGGTGAGCTTCCCCAACAACCACCAAACGCTTTCTTGCTCTATATTCTCCATCAGAACAACACCAAACTGCCATTCCAAATTACTCCTCTTCCTTTTCCCATTTTTCCGACCAAAAAACCACCAAGAACAAGCTCCTAAATCTCAAGCCAAAACCATCACAGGAGCAGCAAACTCCAACCCCACTTGAAACAACCCAAAACCCCCTCCATTTCCCTTCTCCTCCACGCCCGAAACAACCTCCAAACCCCACTATTCACTCCCTTTCCATCGAGTTCCTCAATTAATGGAGAACTTCGTACTACGAGCTTCAAATGAGCTCAAAGCTCGAGCAACTCCGGCAAAGAAGGTCACCAACGAGCTTTGAGTTTCAGTCAGTCCACACCACCACAAATAATCAAATTTCGTCGCAAAAATACTACCCTGTGGTAACATCTATTTTATCGTTGTTTTATTACTCTTTTCACTAATTGCTACTATTATTTTCATGTGTTGGGTTATTTTATTTTCTCACATCATTATTATATTCTCATATTTCTTTTACCAAAATTAAGCTTCATTTAGTCATTCTTATAATTGGTGTTTAACGTAGCTATTTTTATTTCTTTCATGCCATTATTTTGGTTGACTTCCGCATATATTTAATTATTATATTTATCATTTTATTATTAGATATTATGTTTGATAGATATATTTTACTGATTTAGATATCATTTTGCCAGATTTTGCCTTTACCTTGTTAATGTTGCTACCTAGTAATGTAATTGCTTAATGTTGTTTTGTTTCTCTGTTTGTTTTTTCTTTCTCTTATGTTTTTTTTGTAGCTATTGTTATCATGATTTGTTTTTAGTTTATATCTTTTGATCTAGTCTCTTTCCATATATTTTTTAAATTATGCTATTGTTGTTTTGCTTCTTAAATATTTTATATGTTGTCTCTATGTTGATTGTCCCATTAATTATCGGTTGTTGTTGCCTTCACAATTTCTTCAAATAGTTTTATCATTTTAATTGCCAGGGTATTTAATCATATTAATTAGAGGATAAAGTAAATTGACTGATGAAGAAATTACCATCGATTTCCAAGGCCTCCTATGTTAATAAAACTGATTTATAATTTTAAGTTATTATTGGATGTATTTATTTTTATTCATATTTATTTATTACCAACACTTTTACTAAGTGTCTTTACCTATACCCATAATTGCTTCTCAGTGAAGCTATTTGAATGAAGTTCGAATTATATTTTTTTATTCATTATTGTGTATATTGTTGACGTTAGGCAAATTTAGGTTGCTTCTTATATTATTATTTTATTTTATTATTTGTGTATATTACATGTTTATTTTACTTGTATATTGTTTTATCTCCTCCTCAATTTAAAAATATAAATTTAACCGGGACCCACAATTGTGGATTTCAAAGGATGCCTAACACCTTCCATACGAATAACTTGAAACCTTACCTAGAATCTAATGGTTGCGTAGATCATTTATTTGGTTTCGTAGTTTTTTCTAAAATAATGTGGTGACTCCTTTCAAACATTTTTCTTAATTTTTTTTTTAAATTGAATTAATTAATTATTATTTTTGAGTCACCACAACGTTTTTCCTTATTTGAATAAAGTAGGGATGTAAACAGAATGACGACTCCGCTGAGGATATAGATGTTCTAACCATTATGAGTTCATTTTTTCAGATTGAGGAGTTTTTTGTATTTTTTTTATTCATTATATCTTGTATATTGTGTTAATTATTTGTATATTGAACTTGTTATTTATTCATTTTCTGTTTAATTATATGTTTGCATTGCATCATGACATATCTTCCACAACCCGGTATTTTTTGTCTCTTACTTAAAAGACTATTATGCGGGCCGCAATCGTTCGTTATCCAAATTATTTATCCAGGTACCTTGGCGAACGGTCGCTAACTTCCCAGCCCAAGTTGTCCACTTGGGTCATTGGTCCACTTCAAATAAAGACCACTCTTAGTCAATAGAGTGGAGCGAACCAAAACCCTGATTTAGCACATTGACCTAAGATGGCCCAACAACCAAGGCATGTTGGACCCAATAGAAAGACTACCTTGAGTCCAAAATGGCCTCGGGCCTAAATGGATGATCATAATTGTGTGTTCAAATTTGAAAGATGTATACGTTATTTGGCAATTCATTGTCACTCGGGGTTGGGAGTTTAATTTAATAGCTTACTCCAGTAGAAAAAAACAACTCCACAAGCTACCATTCCATTTAAAAGGTGTTGGCATTCGAAGATAACAAAAAGTTCGAGAAGGAAGGGCCTTCCACGAAGGCTTTGTTTAGGATTGTACCCTTGCATGGGACTAATGTATCGATTTTCCCTCATTTTAGATCCCTATTTGATTTATTCATAAAATTTGTATAAGGTGTTTTTGGGGGCAATTGAATGTTGTCAAATGACATAATACATCCTTCAGATTGGTAGGCCTACCCTTTGCACCAAAGGGTCACATATTTGTATAAGATGCGCAACAATTATTTGTATGCTATGTTGTATAATTGAGTTTGTCTTTAATTAAAACAATGCTTATGTGTTTAATTCATTCTTTGTGTGATAATTTGTATTATCCATTATGAACATGAACTAACACTGTTACCTTTTGAGTTTTTCTTCTTTTTAAGCGGAAGGTTGATTTATTTCAGAATTTAGAAGTCATTATTCTCTCGAAGTTGCAAGGGACAAGAGGACTCGCGAAATTCGAGTTTTTGTATCTCACAAGACATTAATATCAAGTCAAAAAGATAAATTAGGGGAGTCTTTGACTATGAGGCCGCACTCATCTATTTTTTGTTATGTATTTTACATGTTGGCTTTGCTTTCACCCATTTCTCATATTTTTGCAGAAAACTATCCCCGACAATAGTCTGGGATGGTAATATAATGTACTGTTCTTGTGAAAAATTGGGAGAACACACAGTTTGAAGAGACATCCAAAAAAGAATACAATAACAAGTGGTTACTGTAAAAATTGGGAGACCACATTCAATAGACAGTGCAAAGATCGTCAATTAAGAGCTTACAAAACATATTGGTACAAATAGTCAGAAGACACTTCCTGACTATAGATTTCAGTGGCACTATACTTACGAGTCATCACTCTAAGTTTGTCCAAATTTTTGAATAATTTTATACCTTATTTGAACGAACTATGCATACCTGATTCTCATCTTATTGAGACACGTAGGCAACCCGTCTTGTGTTCGATATTTATTCTTTCAAGCTTCATAAAAAATGGTTTGTGCATATTTTTAAAGACATATCTTCACGAACTACGCGTACCTGATTCTCATCTCAATGAGATACGTAGGCAACCTTTCTTGGGTTCGATATTCATTCTTTAAAAAATAATAATTATGTACATATTGTAATAGTCATGTCTTTAACTCAGTTGGGACCAATGAAGTTAGGAGAATGTAAAAATATTTGATATGATAAAAATGGCTGAGTTCGTGGTAAATTATAGATTCTTTTGGTACCTCTCATTTGTACATTTGTGATGCTTGAAAATTCTCTTGCAGACATTCAAGATAAGAATAAAACCAACCTCATGGTTTCATGTGCATGGTGTGGAGAGCTATTAGATCAAAATTCAATCTCATTGCACTGTTGATTTGGAACTTGGCCTTAATGTTTTTCGAGGCGAAATCCTGAGTAATATTTGGTTTGGGAAAGCATTGTAGGCCTTTTTGACCTGATTGTACCTTTCAAATCCTACCAAATGACATTAGTCCCTAGTTTTCCCACTTTGAGTCTGGAGCCTTTGTTTGGACAACCACATCTTAGCCATTACCCTTATAAGTGCTTACATGCACTATCCCTCTCTTGGTCCAACCTTTTTGAGCGCACTAAAGACGTGTAAATTAGAAGAGAAGATCCAGGTTTGAAGTTGCCAAAGACAAAAGATATAAAGTCTCCCAATGTCAAGGAATAAAAAACGACTTCTAGAGAAATAAAGAAAAAGAAAAAGGGAAGTTTGAAAGAAACAAAGAAAGACAAAACACCCCATAAGGTCACTGAAAGACAAGAAGGAAAATATTCTAACAAAGAGGAGAAAACTTCAAAAGAAAGGGGTGAAATAAAATAAAAGCTCCTAAAAATAAGGACTCAAAAAAATTCCAAACAAAATAAGGGGGTGAAAAAAGGGAAAGCTCCAACAAATAAGGATTCAAAAGAAGTCAAAAAAAAAGGGGGACAACGAAGAGGGTCAGACGCCAAAGGTGTATCAATCATCAAAAACACAACTTCGGTGTGATGCTCAAGGAGGAATTATGTCACTCTTATCCCAAATAAATATCCTACCCATCCCTAAGCCTACATTACAAGCCAATGAAAAGCCCTACATGATCTCATTCCAAATGTTCTCACATTAGTGGAGATTTACATAAGGGCCAAGAATATGGTATCAGAGTGGCATGCATTAAATATTCTTGTGAGTGTGAGTGCATTTTAAAAAATGTCCTCAAATCAAATGCTTCAAATATGTGTGAAATAGAACTTTTCTTATTGTGTGGGCACTTAAGATATGATGATTGGTATAATTCAAAACCTTTGTGTGAAGCAAGATGAACAAATCTTGTTGATACTTAAGTATCTTTGTGGTACCAATTGAAGCTGTAGGAATTACCTTGAATTCAATCTTAGTTAGAAAAAAGAGAAGAGATATTTACATGTGATCGTAACTCCTGGTACCAATTGTAGTCAAGACCTGACTATATTTTCACATTCTTTATTTTTCAAAAAAAAAAGAAGAAAAAAATAGGCGAGCAAGAACCCACACTTTAATATTTTTTCAAAGCAGTTTTTTGATTCTTTCTTTTAAATATAATAATTTACATTTTCTTTTTTGGGCTGTCCATTGTAAAATGTTACATTAGGCTAATCTCGTCAGTGTGAGACGCCTATTTTATTTCATTGGATCGTTTTTCTGAAAAGGTCACATGTCTTTTGTCTCCAGACTCTGAATATCGGAAGAAATTTCATTTTTCTATTTCATCATATTCATATTGTACATTTTGTACTAATGATCTTGTCTTAGATTCTTTGCAGTATTCATCATCTACAGGATTGAAACTACATTTGACCTGATTCCTAGCTCAATAGGATATGTAGGCGCCACGACGGTTCAGTCATGTACCTAGTGTGATTTTCCTTTCTTCTTTTAATAAAAACTGGGACAGAATTTTTGAGATCTTAGATCTCAAAAATTCACAATAAAGATGAAATCTCCAACAAGCAAGATTGAAGTCCATGTTGTGATTTGCAAATAATTCTAACTGAGACAACTTTTTAGAAGAAGACCTAAAAAATTCCAACAAATACTATCAGAAGTTCGATAGTCAATTTCAAATGATCTCCAACATCACTTGAAATTCAAAGTGGACTTCAAAATCTTCAGCATTGTCATAATGAAGCAAAAATAAATTCAGGATGCGAGTCACCGATGCCTCGTACAAATACACAATAAGACATGAGTCACAATAAACAAAATGGTCAAGAGTAAAATGATGGTTTCTCACATTTGTCAAAGTGATAAGGCATTTGGTGCATATTCTCTTTTCAAGAATCTTTTCTCAAGGTTTCATGACTAAGTTGCTAGCTAAGGCGACATTGTGTCTACTAACCGTTCCTTTTGGACTACATGAATATGTGAAAGCATTGAAATGATGACACTTTCAAGACAAATTATCGAGCCATCAACCTAGTTATAGTGAAAAATCATCGAGCCATCCACCTCGTTACAGTGGACAATTATTACGTCATCCATCCTTTCCATTTCCATTGCATTTTATAATTTGCCAAGAGGGCCATTGCTTTTTTCATTTTCCAAGAGGGACATTGCATTTTTATTTGCCAAGAGGGCCATTTCATTTTTCATTTCCCATAGAGGGCAATTGCATTTTTCATTTGCCGAGAGGGACATTACATTTTTTATTTACCGAGAGGGCCATTGTATTTTTCATTTCCCTTAGAGGGCCATTGAGTTTTTCATTTGTCGAGAGGGCCATTGCATTTTTCATTTTCCGAGAGGGCCATTGCATTTTTCATTTGCCGAGAGGGCCATTGCATTTTTCATTTGCCGAGAGGGCCATTGCATTTTTCATTTGTCGAGAGGCCCATTGCATTTTTCATTTGTCGAGAGGGCCATTGCATTTTTCATTTTACAAGAGGGCCATTCATTTTTTATTTGCCGAGAGGGCCATTGCATTTTTCATTTGTCAAGAGGGCCATTGCATTTTTCATTTTCCAAGAGGGCCATTGCATTTTTCAATTATTGAGTGGGCCATTGCATTTTTCAATTATCGAGTGGGCCATTTCATTTAAATAGCATCTATTCAGAGGTGAAGGATGTGCACCCTATCTATTCCACATCAAAGTCAGAGGAGGATGGCGTTGAAGAATACTTGCATTTAAGTCGCATCAATTCAGAGGTAAAGGATGTGCACCCTCTCTATTCCACACGAAGTCGTAAGAGGCTGGTGTTGAAATATACTTGCATTTAAGTCGCATTTATTTGGAGGTGAAAGATGTGCACCCTATCTATTCCACGTCGAAGTTGGAAGAGGCTGGTGTTGAAAGATACTTTCATTTAAGTCGCATCTATTCGTAGGTGAATAATGTGCACCCTATCTGTTCCATGTTAAAGTCGGAGTAGGCTGACGTTGAAAGATATTTTAAGTCGCATCTATTCAGAGGTGAAGGATGTGCACTCCATCTATCACATTGAAGGATATTCATATTCCATTACCAAAAGTGGTAATATTCAAATCTATCCTATTGATAGATTATGTCCTACCGATGGACATGCAATTATTTTGCCCAAAGATCCTACCGATGGATCATTTTCGTATGTCCTACCAATGGACATGCATTTATTTTTCACAAAGATCCTAGTGATGGATCATTTTCATATGTCCTACCAATAGACATGCATTTATTTTGCCTACAGATTCTAACGATGGATCATTCTTATATGTCATATTGATGGACATGCATTTATTTTGCCCAAAGATCCTATCAATAGATCATTTTCATATGTCCTACCGATGGAAATGCATTTATTTTGCCCAAAGATGCTACCGATGGATCATCTTCATATGTCCTACAGTTGGACATGCATTTATTTTGCCCAAAAATCCTACCAATGGATCATCTTCATTCATCCTACCGATAGACATGCATTTATATTCTACCAATGGATCATTTTTATTCGTCTTACCGAAGGACATACATTTAAATCCTACCGATGGACAGACATTTATATCCTATCGATGGATCATCTTCATTCGTACTACTGATGGATCATCTTTATTCGTCCTACCGATGGATATGCATTTATATCCTACTGATGGATCATCTTCATTCGTCCTACCGATGGACATGCATTTATTTCCTACCGATGAATCATATTCATTTGTCGTATCATAAGGGATGCTACCATTTCTTTAATTTTGTCTCTACTAATGAGTTTTATCTTTGTCTATTCGAGAACATCCATGAAGATGCATTCTCAATTAAGTCACAGGTGCGGACTACGTGGAACATTCTGGTAGCAAGTTGAGGATCGACACATTCCCACTACACTTTTATACGAAGTTCATGTGTTTGGCCAAAATTGGGTTTGTCAATTTTCTTTGTCCATGATTTCTTTTATCAATCATATCCAACGGAAGGGACAGTTGTTGACACCCAATTTTGGCCTAACATTTTCAAAATTCGTAATTTTAAGTTTTATTTATTCAACAGTTTAAAATACATTATTTATAATTTTAAATAAGTTTATCAATATTTATCCTTATTTGTCAAAATTTCAGATTTTTTATCAGTTAATTTTAACGTTCAAATATTTGTTCATTTTGATTAGAACATCATTTTTGATAAATTGCTTTTTTTACAAGTCATTGGTTATGTTCATTGTATTTTTTAATATTTATTTTATTCGTTACATTTGTTAATATTGATTTTGATATTTTGCAAAGTTTAGAAATTCATTAAAATATGAATAAGATTTCATACACAAATATTTTATTAACTAGTGGTTTTGGCCCACAGTTTTAAGATAATGGTACTGTACTATAGGTGGTTTTCGATTTTCTATTTAAGATATTTCTTGGTCATTAAGTTAGGGGTGGTGAAATAATTTTCATTTTTGGGAGTGGATGATATTTTTTTTACATTGAGAGAAAATTCCTAAAGAAAATAAAAAACCCTAAAACATCTTCTCCATTTTTTGATCTTCCAGCCGTCAAAGGTTTCACCACCACCCAACTAGTACTTTTCTTCTTTCTCCTTCATCACTGTTGGTGAGCTTCCACCACCCAACAACCATCAAACACTTTCTTGCTCTATTTTCTCCATCGGAACAACACCAAACCGTCATCCCAAATTACCCCTCTTCCTTTTCCCATTTTTCCGACCAAACAACCACCACCAACAAGCTCCTAAATCACAAGCCAAAACCATCATAGGAGCAACAAACTCCAACCCCAGTTGAAACCACCCAAAAATCCCTCCATTTCCCTTCTCCTCCACGCCCAAAACAACCTCCGAACCCCACTATTCCCTACCTTTTCCATCGAGTTCCTCCATTAATGGAGAACTTCAAGCTACGAGCTTCAAATGAGCTGAAAGCTCCAGCAACTCCGGCAAAGCAAGTCACTAACGAGCTCTGAGTTTCAGTCAAACCACACCACCACAAATAATCAAATTTCGTCGGAAAAATACTACCCTCTGGTAACCTCTATGTTATTGTTTTGTTCCTCTTTTCACTAATTGCTACTATTATTTTCATGTGCTGGGTTATTTTATTTTTTCACATCATTATTATATTCTCATATTTCTTTTACCAAAATTAGGCTTCATTTAGTCATTCTTATAGTTGGTGTTTAACTTAGCTATTTTTATTTCTTTCATCTCGTTATTTTGGTTGACTTTCGCATACAGTTAATTATTAAATTTATTATTTAATTATTAGATATTATGTTTGATAGATCAATTTTGCCGATTTAGATATCATTTGGCCAGATTTTGCCTTTATTTTGTTAATGCTTCTACCTAGTAATGTAATTGCTCAATGTTGTTATGTTTCTCTGATTTTTTCTTTTCTTATGTTACTGTTTGTTTTAGCTATTGTTATCATGGTTTGTTTTTATTTTCTATCTTTTTGATCTAGTCTCTTTCCATATTATTTCATTTATTAGTCTATTGTTATTTTGGTTCTTAAATATTTTATACGTTGTCTCTATTTTGTTGATTGTCCTACTAATTATTGGTTGTTGTTGCTGATTTAACGTTTTAAGCACAATTCATCCAATTCTAGGTGATCGTAAATCAGTATAAAACCCAACTAAATGAGTTGGGGTCGAATCCCACAGGGAGCGGTACGTGTTTCAGATTCAATTAGAAAGTATAAATGCGGTCAAATCAGGCAGATGAATAAAAATTATTGAATAAGGACATCATTCAAATCAAGGGGTGAGATGAATGTCAAATGGGGTTTTCAGTTTTGATTATCAACTACAAACAACAGTCACAAACAATAAGAATTAACAATAATGAGATGGATTCTTGGGATGTGATCAATTATAGGCTAATACATAAATATGGGTAATTGCAACTATTAGTAAATAACTAGATATTAGTGAGTAGGCTAAGCTATAAGGGAGGTAAATTTTCTCTCAAACAATTTACCCTGAATCAAGTGATTTCTCTCGAACATCAACAAGCATGCAAAATAAAAGAAACCCACATCTTAATCCATTCACTCTCTCGAGCTGAATGTGTGGGATTGAGTTTATGATTCATTCTCTTGAGATGAACCCATGTAAACCCAATACCCACAAACCATCAATCAAAAACCTTAGTTCTGAAACCTCTCTTTCTCGAGCAAGCCAAGAACACAAAGGAAGAACTGCATTTGCAACTACAATTCTTATATTAAACCACAATTAATGATTAAACTCACTTTTAAATAGCATTTAAACTAACAATTAACAATACCCATACGCTAAATCAGCCCATAATCACATAATCAAACTTAAAGAATTGGGGTTTTGGCTAGACATTATAAAAAGGTAAAAGCAGTTACCAAATTGATTATCCATCAACTGGGTAAGAGTAATTTCGTCTTTACAATAGTCCAAATTGATGAATCTCAAAGACCCACTTCCAATTTCTCAAAAGTCAATTTCTCCAATCCTTCAAAGCTAAGGAACAACTCTCTCAAGTCTCAAAATTATTCTCTAAGTTCAAAAAGTAACAAAAAGATTTTCAAGTCTGAAGATTGATTGCCTTAAGATTGATACTAACTCAAATGTTCAAAAATGTATTTATAGTCGCCGAAAATAAGATATGAGAGCTCATTCAGCGAAGTAAGTCGGGCTCGCCGAACCACTCGGCTAGCCGCCCTTTGATCTCTTCCATCGTCTTTCTGCCTTGGTACTCAACATCCTCAAGGTCTGTAACTTTGTGCGATCTATCTAGGCTTCGCAGAATCACTCGGCGATCTGCCGACTGCTCCTTTTCATCGCCAACTTGGTTCTTTCCTTTAGGGCTTGGCACACTAGAACTTTAGGCGGTCTGACAAGTCACTCGGTGGCACGCCGAGTGCTCTTGGTGATCCTCAGGCTCGCCTATCTTCATTTCTTCAACTTGTTTGGTTCCTTTTTGCCTGTTAGTGTCCTTGCGTTGTTCCTCAATCCATATTCCTAAAAATCAAGGATTTAACATTAGTTATTGGCAAAAAATAAGCATTTGAGGACACTAAATCTATATAAACAAACTCTAAATGAGTCCAAATCCAGGACTCATCAACACCCCCAACTTAAACTTTTGCCTGTCCTCAAGTAAAACTCAAGTTTAGTAGCTCAAAAAGGATGTCTCAAACAGTGCTACAAAAGACTCAATCATGAATACACACAACAAGACTTAACTTACTTATGCAAGGATCAATTATGCACTCAAAGTTTCAGGTTGTGACTCACCATTATCAAAGATACTCAAGTTCACAAAACTTGCTTCAAATGCAAGTTCACGCTTAACAAAGGTACTCAATGCCCTCACAACAAAGATGATTCCATATTCACACACAATTCTTCAACAATTTATAGTCCCAGAATCACATACAACTCTCACACTCACAAAGATGAACACATGTATGACTTCACCCATATGTTTTCCCTTATTTTCCAATCAACATTCGTTTCAGCTCACTCAAGATCAAAAAGGTCTTTTCAAGGCTTGTAATAGTGCTGAGTGTAAAGGTATGATCATTTAGGCTCAGTGGCTGCTATCCTCATGAAATGTGGTATTAACATCACTTTTCTTTTTTTTCTTCAGCATTTTTACTCATGCTCAAAATTCACTCCATTATTCAACTTCCAGTGGAATACTGGACACCCCATTTCTTTTGCAACTTTCACAACTTTATTTCACAACTTTTTCATTCTTTTTCTTTTGATTTCTTCTTTTCTTTCTCTTTTTTTATATGGAGGGGTTCCATTTTTTCAAGACCATTGGCTCAAAGGGGGATTTATCACACTTCTTGATTTACCTTCTCTTTTCACCACACCCCAACTTAGGCTTTTGGCCTAAGTTGACTATTCAAATAAACCACACTTCATGAGGATTATGGGTGAATGGATAAAGAGGGGTCATAATTGCATCAAGTTTCTTCCAAGAAAAGGGTAAGGCTCAAATGGGGTTGAAGCAAGGTTCACACATCTCATAAGGTTGGCCACAAAAGAGGTATATTGTCAAATTGTTTCACTCCTCAAAATTGTTGCCTAAGATCATTTCAAGAGCTTGCATCACTTAGTCAACCTGACCAATGGGGAAAATTCATCACACAAGGTTCAAATTAAGCTCATCACTCAAGGCATTGACACCAATATCAAATGAGACTCATTTGAGCTAGTGTGCAATGTTCATCACAAGAGACTCCATTCGATAACCGGCTAGTCACAACGAGATGCAAAATGTCCACTTATTGTGTATGCAACTTCATTTGGTCTCATCGTAGCCACGCATTCATTTTTGTTCGATTAAAAGCACTATTCATGTCATCGATATTGATCATATCCGATACTTAAATTTTCACAAGAACAACCACATTCACACAAAATAAGAGGTGTAATTTTTTTCCGAAAGGATCAAAAACCATATTCATTTCATGACAAGGAACCATAAGCTCAAACATCCACAAGATAAGATCAAAACACAGTTTAAAACACAAAACCCAATATATACATAGGATGTAGGTATAGAAATACCTCACCCCACCACAAATAAAAAACTGTTGTCCTCAAATGCAACACAATAATCAAAAGTCAATAAAAATGACAAAGATGGAGGTAAAGAAAAATCCTGTCTACACAGTCGCTCCATCTGTCGGGGCATCAATGCCCAGGGTCATACTCTAATCTTGGGAACCAGTGCCTAGTGTAACAGCAACACTGGATCCACTAGAGCCTACCATGGGTGTATCTGCCAATGAAATTTGCATGGATGAATCCACCATAGCCTCGTCAAACTGTGTAAGGCCCTCATATGTGGTCTTCTCTTGGAGACCAAGCTGTTCCTCATCCGTCTCTGCCTCAGACTCAACAATAGCCACCTCCTCAGCTAAAATCTTATCTCCGGTGGTAGCCGAAGGCATATCCTTATCAACTGGCATGTCGGGGATCTCCACAGTCCTAAAAATCATCGACATATCCATGGACTTTAGCTGGTCCACGTCCTTTCTCAACTTAGCAATTGTGGCCTTTAAGGCCATCACCTCACCAGTGGCTTCATGGCCTGACTCACACACCTCTATCCTTACCATGAGGGCATTAATAGACACACTAAGAGGTGTCACAGTAGCAGTGAGGGCTCTCTCAATCATCCCAGGGACTGTAGCCTATAGCCTAGAGGCATGCCTATCAACATAATGGGCTAGATGCCTTATTCGTAGTATCGCAGCCTGAGTAAGTGGAGATCGAGAGGTAGTAGAACTAGTAGCAGACCTAGGAGGCAAGGGAGCAATATAAGCACTTTAAGTCATGGAAGGAACATCACTAGATAGACCTGAAGGCCCAGGGGCCGGAGTAGGCAATACTGCCTCTACAGGTAAAGTCTCAATGTCCACAACCGGGAAAGAATCCACTAGGGCTGCTTTCTTCCTCTCTGCCTCATCCTTCAAGTACTCAGCCTCAATGCGTTGAATATCGGTAGAGGAGGTGGGAATCACTTCCACATCCTTATTCTCATCACGGGGCACTCAGGCTCGTCTGCACAATTTAGTGATCAACACCGGGAATAGAAGCGAAGTCTAACATTGCCTGACCCTCATGGACATTTCTTCGCCAATGATCATACCTAAGTTTAGCCTTGTCCCATCAATGATGAAACCAAGACAGGCTGGCTTCGTGTGGCGGAGAATAGACTCATTTTGGGACAGCATGATAGAACTGCTGATGAAGCCAAACCAGTACCTCGCTGCTACATTGAGGTCTTTCTTTTCTATGGGTGTTCCAACCTCGATCCACCTAGGAGTACCATCAGATAACAGAGGGGCCAACCAGTTTTTCATAGTCTCTAACGATTTGTCTTGATCATGTATTGATAGTCATCCTCAATATTCTCTGTACACTCCAGAACTGCATTGATATCATCACTTTCACACTTCACTTTCTTGCCCCTGACAACCACATAATCTACCTGCTTGAATGTAGTGGCCTTCCTCTTCCCTTGTGGCACTAGAACCCCGTAAGCAGTGTAAAACTCTTGGACCCAATTAGGACTGTAAGGGCCATGGGGTTTTGTGAATATCTGGAACTTGTGGGACCTCAAGGTGCGCCAGATCTCTAGATATCTGTCTATCACTCCATCTGTAGACAACCTCTTCTCCTCTATGATCGTCCTTAGTTCCTCAGCCTTTAATCTGTTCATAGACTGGGGAGGAGAACCCTGTGCAGGTGGTGCTGAGACCACAGCCTGATCTAGGACATGAGGAAGAGTAGGGATCTCAAGCATCCTGATCCTAGACGGATCATGCATCTTCTTGGAGCGCAGGTCAACACTCCAGGAAAATAGAAACTGCTTATCCTCAGGCTCAGAGATGTCAGCCTGAGGATCCTGATGATCTCCCTTACTCTCGGAGGTGCTGAGGTGAGTAGCATATACTCCTTCACAGTCAGAGGTGACCTTCGATGCCTCATGAGTAGACGCCTTTCCCTTTCCTTTACCCTTCCCACCTGTGGTAGGAAGTTTTGTTGCCATTGCTTTGGATGCAACTGCACCCTCATTGATAGTGATTCCCTTTGCCCGTTTGCGGGGTGACATGTCTCGTCCTGCTACTTTTGGTCAAGCCATATCTGCAAAACACATCAGGAAAAGTTAGAAATAATCAACGAAAATGTAGAAAATAGGTTGCAGAAAGACTCACTGAACCGATTGACGAGTCATCGTGTCGCTTTGGCGAGCCAGATCGGGTTAGCTGATAGGATTGACTAAAAAATTTCCCAGAAAATAGATAGGTCGGCGATATGCAGGGCCTTTCAGAGAATCATCGACATCACTTGGCGAGCTTAGACTAGCCCGTCGAAAGTTATAGTGTGTTTTAGGGGTTAGGGGCGCATAAAAGGCAATCAAGAGAGACTTTTGGCGAGTCAGCGAGTGCACTCGGTGATCTCAGGCTTCTCGCCGAAAGTTACAGACTCTAGTCTAGCCAAATCATGAAATTAAAGCCGATCAAGGGGGACGTTGGCAAACCACCGAGTGGTTCGGTGAGCTTGACCAAGCTCACAGAATCGCCCAACGTGCCAAATTTCAATCCCATTTCAAAATATCTAGCCCACAGCCCCCGAAAACAAAATCAAACAACACACTTGTTGCTCTCTAGTATACACACAAGTGTACGTGGTCGCGCAAGTAATATATATTCTTTAAAGAAATGAGTTATCATTCCCAAGGGACTTATGATCGATTTATATCTAACACTCAATTCTACTAATAAAATAAAAGTAACCTTTTGAAGAGTTGGTGATAGTTGTGTTCTACTACTACGAATTATGCAATAACTAATAGTAACTAATTGTGAACGACTTTAAGATGATATTTCAAGCAAGTAAAAGACAAATCCAGGGCTACAATATGCAATGAATCTCATGTATTATATTATCGGCTTAGAACTAATTTTAGTTGTCAAGTTACTTATTTATAGGGTTAATTGTATGAGTCGGGTTACACATATCTAGTCGCCTACTCCAGTTAGCTGTCTAACTACAACGTTGAGAGGAGATAAACAGACTAACTCGCGAGCATTTATATTTCATTATGTTTCGTAACCAAGCGAGTTATTCATCTGGGCGTCACTCCTGAACATAAATCACCTCAACTTAATGGGTCGATCAAGCTCCCTATATTCTCTGGTCTATCTAATCCCTCCTGTCTCGATTTTAAGATTAGACAATAGATTTATCTTATGGTGCGCAAGCATAAAATACTAAAACAAGAATATAGAAGTAACTTACAATGACAACCAAGAACTAATTCATAAACCTTAAATATTTCAACAATCGATTCGTAGCTACAACCCAAGAACTAAGGCATTTAGCCACTCATGCTATTAAAAATCCACAAAATATAATTGTTCATATGATTTCCGGAAAATAGAAGAGTTCGAAGATCGAAACCTATGATAAACGATGAAAGTTGCTCTTGCACACCAATAAAAAGTTGAACCCTAATAATGTAGCCCAAGGGGTCTATTTATAAGAGTTGGAAAATTGGAGGCAAATTCTACTTCAACTAGGAATCATATTTAATCATATTTATGTTGGAAAAGTCGGCAAAAGGGTGGGACTCTGCGCCTCCCATCGCGCCCAATGTGGTACTCTGATGTTTCCACCTTGGCGCGGCGCGCCTAGTAGAGCGCCATGCAGGCGCTTCAGAAGTGCAGGCGTTGGTGCGTTGCGCCTTTCAGTGCGCTTGAGGAGGGACTCTGAAGTGTGGCCCTTGGAGCGTCGCGCCTAGGTTGTACCCCTTCCTTATAATATGTAATCTACAAAAAAACATGTCATAGTATTTTAGATGTTATGCTGCCTGACCTTCTAATCCCTCAGTTGAGTCAGTTGGTATGTTTATGTGGCTAACTCGATTACTTAAGGTGTAGAGTCCCAGTCATGCCTTCTCTAGTTTGGGGAGTGACAACCTTGGTATCTCACGCCCCAAAATCGAGGGGCGTAACTAGCTCCTAATACCAAAACTCAGGCCCGAGCCGACCCTGCTGAACCATTTGCAACTAGTGCATGATAGCCACACGCAATCAAGAAAACAAACAAGTATATCTCGGTTTAAAACTAGGCCCTCGGCCGGCAAGGCCCCTGTCAACTGATCTACAAAAGAAACAACTACTCCTAGGAGATCATATAAATAAATAGCCAACTTGCACAGAAGTCCTGATTGGGACGTCGAGGCCACCATGATATCTATACCAAAACTAAAAGCAGGTATACATCAATACAATACATCAAACAACTCCCAAGCTTCAGCAAACCAACAACATAGGCCATTATGGCCATAACGTAGCTATACACCCCACACACTAGTCTTCAAGCCTCCAAGAGTAGTAAAGATTAGCGGGACAGGTCCCCAGCCTACCCATAAAGATATATACAACAAAAGGTAACAAACCTCCCAACTCTGGCAGCTCCGGAGGATAGGGGATAACCAACCGGATAAAAGTCAATCCTACTGCTGAGGATGTCTACTCGATTGTCTGTTAGGACCTGCATGCATGAATGCAGCTCCCCCAAGGCAATGGGGCGTCAATACAAAATAATGTACAGAGTATGAAAGGCAATAGACTATGAGGAGGTATCCTGATATACTAGAATAATCTGATAAATAAATCAAGGATAAGATAAGTGTACTGACCTGCTCCTAAATCTAAACTTATCAAAAATAATAAAACAACAACCTAGCAAATCCCCCATAAGCTCGGTAGGTACAAACAGCACACAAGACCACCTACTCAGGCCTCCATAAGCCCGAAAGGTGCCAATCAGCCTATATACCCCTATCGGTAGTCCCCTAGCCTCGTAGGCAGTCACATAGCACTATTAGACATTAATATAGTCCTGTAGGCAGCACATAGCTCTCTTAGGGATCAACATAGCTTATAGACAACTCATAGCCCTCTTGGCAACAACATGGCCCTGTCGGAAGCACATAGCCTTCTTAGGCGTCAATATAGCCTAGTAGGAAACTCATAGCCCTTCTAGGCATCAACATAGCCCCGTAGGCAACTCATAGCCCTTTTAGGCATCCATATAGCCCTGTAGGCAGAACATAGCCCTTCTAGGCATAGATCACATTCCTACAGCTAACCACTATAGCCCCAAGGGCAACAATAACAATCCAATCGCTAAAAGCGAGCAATTTAGTTATAAGCAACCTATACAAATAGCCTCTAAGTCGTGTCCAACATAGGGACACTACTAACTGAATAAGAATCCGGACAAGAAAGGATTATATCAGCTTGAGCAACCAACAATCAACAATAATGGCTACAAGTGTAACAAGGATAACAACCCAATTACATTGCTCCTAAGCTTTAAGGAAACATGCCGTAAGTAGGGAATAACTTTAACATACCTTTCCAATGAACGCTCGAAAGACTGTAGTTCCTTCATGAAAGTTGTTCCTTATGTCCTAAGCTTCGCAAACACTATATATACACAGCTGGTACGGACCTATAAACAGTTCATAGTTAATCTTAAATCGGCAGATTTGCCATATTCCCCCAACTTGTCAAAACTTCCGTAGAAATTCATAAAAACAACAATAAAAATGTATCGAGAAGATTACCTTAGTTAATCAAGTGTAAACCTTGAAGAAACACCAATAACTACAAATTTATATCTTCAAAAACCAGCTCCAAACACAGCTAATAGAAGGGAAAAACGATTGCCACATGTAAGGATTACGTTTTTAGGCACGGGGTAATGTTTAATGGTAGAAATCGTCAAAAACTAACCTTCATCATGCTAGAACTCCATAGGAACCATCTCTTAAGCTAACTCTCTGGTTTAGAACTGAAATGAAATGTTTTCATGGCTTAAAACATTAAATAAGCCGACATACCATATTTTTGAACCGACTCGGATCCGATCCGGATTCTGCCCCGCCTGTCCCTAGTAAAACCCTCATAACTTTTTACTCAGATGTCGGTTTGATACGGGATTTTGTGGATTGAAAACTAGACTCGTAGGCCTTCAAGTTAATTGGTGATAGGCCTTCTAACTCTTTATATATTGGGAGAAAATATCCAAGACATTTGACCAAATTTTAGAGAAATCTTTAAAAAGGAACTTACGATAACTTTCGCCAACTTTTATTTTTCCACTTACTTAACTTCAAAACTTAAGATACAACCCTTGAACACTTAAAATATGACATACCACATCATTCTTAATTTATTACCCACCCTCCTTATCTTTCCACGAAGATACAAGTTAATTTAAACATTTTGAAAAGTCGGGGTGTTACATCCTTCCCCTTTTAGAAAGATTCATCCTCGAATGAAAAAAAATCTGAGTCACGCAGTTAAGTCCTTAGGTGTTTCCAAAATTTTGGCATAGTATCCTTTGGCATTGTCACTATCCAGGAACCTAAAATGCAAAAAGTCTAACCTAGGCATCTCACATGATGACATAAATTGCTAAGCACTATAGCTCTGCAATAACAGTGCGAGCAACTATTCAATGACAACAAAAATAATAATAAGCAACAATATAAAAAAAGTCAGATAGGTATCTTACCTCACTGCACCAATATAAACTGATATGCCATCACCCTGGGGTATGAAACAAGTGAGGATATTTGGACCTCATGCCATCCTCAGCTTCCCAGGTCACCTCTTCTCTATTCTTGTTTCTCGACAATACTTTAACCGAAGCCACCTCTTTGGTCCTCAATTTACGGACCTGCCGATCTAATATGGCAACTGGAGTTTCCTCGTAGGACAACTCCTCTGTGATCTGAACATCCTCAACTGGAACAACCCGAGAAGGGTCTCCTACGCACTTTCGTAGCATAGATACATGGAAAACTGGATGAATAGATTCTAGCCCCCGAAGGCAATTCTAACTCATAAGCCACTCGTCCTACCCTCCGAAGGATGCAGTATGGCCCAATGAATCTTGGACTAAGCTTGCCTTTTTTGCCAAATCTCTTAACCCCCTTCATAGGCGAGACTTTTAAGAATGCCTAGTCATTGACGCAAAACTCTAAGTCCCTTCTTCGCACATCTAAGTATGACTTATGTCGACTTTGAGCTGTTAGCAACATCTCCCGTATGAGCTTGACTTGCTCCATTGTCTGCTGTACTAAGTCGGGTCCAATCAACCCTGACTCACCGACCTCGAACCATCCAATGGGGGATCTACATTTTTTCCCATACAAAGCCTCATAAGGTGCCTTCCCGATGCTAGAATGACTACAATTATTGTATGCGAACTCAATAAAAGGCAAGTGTTCATCCCAATTTCCCTTGAAGTCTAGCACGCACGCCCATAACATATGCTCGAGCGTCAAAATTGTGCGCTCAGCCTGTCCATCTGTCTGAGGGTGAAAGGTTGTACTAAGATTAAACTGTGTCCCCAGTCCTTTCTGGAAGGACTTCCAGAAGTTGGCGGTGAATTGTGCTCCTCTATCAGAGATAATAGATACTGGGACACCGTGTAGCCTAACAATCTCCCTAATATAGTGCCCTACATAGTCTTCGGCTGTAAAAGTAGCTCTGACTGGTAAGAAGTGGGCTGATTTTTTTAGTCTATCAACAATTACCCAAATAGAGTCAAATTTGCGACGCGATCGAGGTAACCCTGTAATAAAATCCACATTAATTGCTTCCCACTTCCACAAAGGAATGGCTATCTCCTGAACTAGCCCATCGGGCTTTTGGTGCTCAACCTTCACCTGTTGGCAGTTAGGACACTGCGCCACAAACTCAACAACGTCCTTTTTCATCCCGTGCCACCAATAGATCTCCTTAATATCATGGTACATCTTCGTCGAACCAGGGTGAATAGAATAACGGGAATGATGTGCCTCTACCATAATCCGATGCGGAAGCCCTACAACATTCGGAACACACAATAAACCACTATATCTAAGGACTCCATCTCCTACTATATCAAATGCTAAAGTCTGTTGATTCTAAGCCTTGGCTCTGAGCTGCTCTAAGCTAGGATCCTCTTGTTGCCGTTAATTTACTTCTACAACTAGAGATGATACGGTTGTGTCCTGAATTGTTACCCCACTATCTTCTGCCTCTAACAATCTGGCTCCTAAGCTAGCTAACTGATGAGGCTCTCGCGTTAGCTCACGCTTCTCAACACCTAAATATGATAAACTACCCATAGATCTTTGACTGAGGGCATCAGCTACCACATTCGCCTTTCCTGGATGATATAAAATGTCCACGTCGTAGTCTTTCAGTAACTCAAGCCATCGACGTTGTCGCAAATTTAACTCCTTCTGTCTAAAGATATATTAAAGGCTTTGATGATCTGTGAAGATGTCAACATGAATGCCATACAAATAGTGTCTCCAGATCTTTAGTGCATGCACAACTGCAGCCAACTCTAAATCGTGGGTCAGATAGTTCTTCTCATGCGTTCTCAACTGCCTTGAAGCATATGCGATAACCTTATCATGTTGCATTAGAAAACATCCCAACCCAACACCAGAAGCATCACAACACACCGCATAGCCTTCTGGAGACTCTAGCAAAGCAAGAACTTGTGCTGATGTCAACCTGTCCTTCAGCTCCTGGAAACTATGCTCGCAAGCCTCAGTCAACTAGAACTTAGCTGGTTTTTGAGTCAACTTTGTTAATGGGACTGAAATTGAAGAAAACCCCTCTACAAATCTTCTGTAGTACCCAGCTAACCCTAAGAAACTACGAACCTCAGTCGGAGTCATGGGTCTGGGCCAAGTCTTTACGACCTCAATCTTTTGTGTATCAACCGCAATGCCTGCATCTGATACAATATGGCCTAAGAAAGCTACAGAGTCCAACTAGAACTCACACTTAGAAAACTTTGCATAAAGTTTTCGGTCTCGAAGAACCTGAAGGAGTGCTCGCAGATGATTTGCATGCTCAACTTTTGAACGTGAATACACCAAAATATCATCAATAAAAACAATCACAAAAAAGTCTAGATAGGGCCTGAATCTACTATTCATCATGTCCATGAACACTACTGGGGCATTAGTTAATCCAAAATACATTACCAAGAACTCAAAGTGTCCATATTTGGTTCTAAAAGCTGTCTTTGGAACGTCTTTCTCCCGAACTCATATCTGGTGGTACCCTAATCTTAAATCAATCTTTGAGAAACACTTAGCACCTTGTAACTGATCAAACAAGTCATCTATCCTCGAAAGGGGATAATTATTCTTTATAGTTGCCTCATTCGGCTGTCGGTAATCGATACACATTCTTAGTGAGCCATTTTTCTTCCTTACGAACAACACTGGCGCACCCCATGGTGAAGCACTAAGCCTAATAAAGCCTTTATCCAGCAAGTCTTTCTGTTGATCCTTCAACTCTTTTAGCCCAACAGGAGCCATTCTATAAGGAGGGATAGATATGGGTTGTGTACTTGGTAGCATATCGATAGCAATATCAATTTCCCATTCTGGAGGGATACCAGGGTGCTCGTCTGGAAATACATCTAGAAACTCATTACCTACTGGAATAGACTGAAGAGTCGATGGTTCTGCATCTATATCATCAACGTGAACAAGATGATAAATACAACCCTTGGTAGTCATCCTCCTCGCTTTAAGATAGGAAATAAACCTACCTTTCGGCGACGCTGTATCTCCTTTCCATTCTCGAACTGCCTCTCCTGGAAAGTGGAATCTAACAATCTTTGTCCGACACTCAACATTAGCATAACAAGACACTAACCAGTCCATACACATAATGACGTCAAAATCGACCATCTCTAACTTACGAGATCTACAGAGGTTTGACTGTCGATAATTTCTACCGTGCAACCTCGATAGACTCTCCTGACAACAATTGACTCACCAACTGGTTTAGATACAATAAAGGGTCGATCTAATGACTCTGCTACTATACATAACTTCCCTGTAATAAATGGAGTAACATAAGACAAAGTAGATCCAGGATCTATCAAAGCATAAACACAATGGCATCAAACAATCAATGTACCTGTCACAAAATCTGGTGATGAATTTGAGTCCTGTTGGCCGGTTAATGGATATGTACGATTCTGTCCAGTACCAGAACTAGATGCTCCTTCTCTGCCTCCGCCTCTACCTCTACGTGCTGAAGTCTGGGTTCCATGCCTTGTAGACTGTACTGATGAGAAGGAACCTACTGCTGACCTGGTCGACTGACCTATACCACCCTGACCTATGGTAGGGTAGTTTCTCCACCCATGCCCCTCCTGTCCACAAGAATAACAATCTATGGAACCTTGTCTGCACCTCCCGAAATGCATCCTACCGTAAGTAGCGCAATGCGGCGGGGCTGACCTAGCCTAGCGTGAACCCTTCTGCTGATGCGAGCCTGATGTTCGTGAACCCTCACCTGGGCATGACTGTTCCTGACGATCAAATCTACTGCCCTAGAACTGCTGTGGTGGAGCTCTATATGGCCTAATAGAATATCGGGGTCTGGGACCACCCTAAAAATCTCCCTGCGAACCAGGGGGCCTAGCCCTCTTCTGTCTCTCTCTCTCGACCCTCTCACTCATATACTGTAAATGTCGGTGATCCTCTATGCCTTGTGCAAAGGCCTGAATTCGTGAGATATCCATATTATCATTTAGTGCAGCGGTAGAACAAGCGTCGATATAGTCTGAGTTGACCTCTCCCACAAATCTACGCACCTTCTTATGCATCGTATCAACAAATGCTGGTGCATATCTAACCAATGAATCAAATCTCAGCCCGTACTGTCGGACACTCATGCTGCCCTGTCAAATGTTTAGAAATTGGTCCACCCGGCCATCCCTAATCTCTCGAGGCAATTAGTGATCTATGAAAGCTTCTGTAAAGCTATCCCAAGTGGGTAGGGATGCATCTTTTCCTCTAGATCTCTCCCAACTCTCGTACCACAATACTGCAATATCGCGTAATCGAAATGCTGCTAACTCAACTGACTCAGTCGCTGAGGCATGCATGACTCTAAAGATCCTATGAAGCTGATCAATAAAGTGCTGAGGGTCTTCTCTATGATCTGTCCCTATAAACTGTGGAGGATTCAAGGCAAGAAATTCACGAACTCTTGAACTTCTGGGCCCTTCAAAAGGTCCGGCAATAACTGGCGTAACTGGTTGGCATTATGCAACTACTAACTGTGCTAACATCATACTGCACTCTTGAAATCCTGATCAGATGGAATATGAGGAACTAGAGGTGGTACTTCTGGTGGAGCCAAAAGTCCTGTAACCCTCGGAGGCTCCTGAAGCGGTGGAGAAGCTATAGAGGGCTGAGAAGATGTCTCCCCCTGGGTCTCACAATGGGCTACCTCCACCTGTGGTACCTTGCCGGTACCCTCACTTGCAGTTGTATCTAGCACTTGGCTAGTTGTGGTCTTTCTAGTGTCACTCATCTCTATCTGGATACAAGTATCAATTATAAGCTAGAAACCTCAAACCTTAAGACACCGCTCTATAGCACGAGGTGAGCATAAGAAGGCTAGTCATTCTAACATGCCCGTTAGCTACTTGCTTATCGGATGTGGTGCACAACACATTTATAAACAATATTCTACAAGACATGGCTTGCAAACTCCCTGCGATACAACGTTGCTATGATACCAAGTTTGTCATGCCTCAAACTCGAGGGGAGCAACTGGCTCCTAATACCAAAACTCAGGCCCGAGCCGACCCTGCTGAACCATTTGCTACTAGCGCATGGCAGCCACACATAATCAAGAAAACAAACAAGTATATCTCGGCTTAAAATGAGGCTGTTGGCCGGCAAGGCCCCTATCAACTGATCTTTAAAAGAAACAGCTACTCCTAGGTGATCATATAAATAAATAGCCAACTAGCACACAAGTACTGATTGGGCCGTCGAGGCCACCATGATATCTATACCAAAGCTAAAAGCAGCTATATATCAATACAATACATCAAACAACTCATAAGCTTTAACAAACCAACAACATAGGCCATTATGGCCATAACGTAGCTATACACCTCACACATTAGTCTGCAAGCCTCCAAGAGTAGTAAAGATTAGCGGGACAAGTCCCCAGTCTACCCATAAAGATATATACAAACAAAAGGTAACAAACCTCCCAACTATGGTAGCTCCGGAGGAAAGGGGTTAACCAACTGGATAAAAGTCAATCCTGCTGCTGAGGATGTCTACTCGATCATCTGTTAGGACCTGAGTGCATGAATGCCGCTCCCCCAAGGCAATGGGGTGTCAGTACAAAATAATGTACAGAGTATGAAAGGCAATAGACTATGATGAGGTATCCTGATATACTGGAATAATCTGATAAATAAATCAAGGATAAGATAAGTGTACTGGCTTGATCCTAAATCTAAACTTATCAAAATAATAAAACAACAACCTAACCAAAGCCCCATAAGCTTGGCAGGTACAAACAACACACAAGACCACCTACTCAGGCCCCCATAAGCCCGGAAGGTGCCAATCAGCCTATATACCCCTATCGATAGTCCCCTAGCCCCGTAGGCAGTCACATATCCCTCTTAGGCAACAACATGGTCCTGTAGGAAGCACATAGCTTTCTTAGGCGTCAATATAGCCCTGTAGGCAACTCATAGCCCTTTTAGGCATCAATATAGCCCCGTAGGCAACTCATAGCCCTTTTAGGCATCCATATAGCCCTGTAGGCAGAACATAGCCCTTCTAGGCATAGATCACATTCCCGCAGCTAACCACAATAGCCCCAAGGACAACAATAACAATCCAATTGCTAAAAGCGAGCAATTTAGTTATAAGAAACCTATACAAATAACCTCTAAGTCGTGTCCAACATAAGGACACTACTAACTGAATAAAAATCCCGATAAGGAAGGATTATATCAACTCAAGCAACCAATAATCAACAATAATGGCTACGAGTGTAACAAGGATAACAACCCAATTACATTGCTCCTAAGCTTTAAGGAAACATGTCGTAAGTATGGAATAGCCTTACCATACTTTTCCAATGAGCGCTCGAAAGATCATAGTTCCTTCAAGAAAGTTGTTCCTTATGTCCTAAGCTTTGCAAACACTATATATACACAACTGGTACGCACCTATAAACAGTTCATAATTAATCTTAAATCGGCAGATTTGCCATATTGCCCCAACTTGTCGAAACGTCCGTAGAAATTCATAAAAACAACAATAAAAGGGTATCGAGATGATTACCTTAGTTAACCAAGTGTAAATTGAAGAAACACCAATAACTATAAATTTATATCTTCAAAAACCAGCTCCAAACGCAGCTAATAGAAGGGAAAATCGATTGCCACATGTAGGGATTACGTTTCTAGGCACAGGGGTAATGTTTAATGGTAGAAATCGTCAAAAACTAACCTTCATCATGGTAGAACTCCATAGGAACCATCTCTTAAGATTTCTCTCTGGTTTGGAACTGAAATGAAATGTTTTCATGGCTTAAAACGTTAAATATGCCGTGCCAACTTGTGCGCTAGCCAGTGGTTGTTTTTCCCTTCGCCATGTTCTTGTGTGTCTTTGCTCCTTCTTTCTTCCTTCCAACTCCAATTCCCTCCAGAGTTCCTGAAACAACTAATCATGTGTGTGAGTGTGCAATCATCACAAGTTACACAAAAATCAAGCTAATAACGAAAGATCATTCTTTAATTCAATCAATTCATGGGCAAATATTGACAACTTAGGCTTATAAATATGCCTAAGATCACCACCCACGCTTAGACTTTTGTTTGTCCTCAAACAATCTTTAGACCATCAACTTTTTTTCATAACCATCAGACTTATAAACCCACCTTAAAATCAACCAAACATTTTTAATCATGATCATGTAGTTCACAATGGATTTAACATTTCAAAACATTTACACCAAGTTACAACATATATGCTCAAAGAATGACTCTTTTACTATTTTTTGGGGCTAATGCAAACTCATACAAACTTACCAATTAGATAATCCAGACATATGCCATGAATGCCCTCACTTATTTGTGTTTAGTAAAGCCTTTCACTCAAGCACTCACAATATGAACAAGGCCTGTTTTTAGAACAAAACACTCACTCTCACAAACAAAAGTTCTTACTTTTCTCAACATGCCATAAGCTTTCCCATAGTGTATTCTTACTTTCACAATGTATTTCTCAAGGAATCAAGAGGACTTTCATTTGGTTGTAATGTCGGCTTAAGGTAAGGGAGGGAATATTTAGGAATCATTTTAGTGACTACATCTCCCTAATGCACATGTCATTGTTTTGCCAACAACCTCCTATTTATCTTTTCTTTCCTCCTGGTACACACTTCATGAATATTTACCCCTTTTTGTTGCTCCATCTTTGCCCTTTATTTCTTTACAATTTTTTTATTACATACCTTTGCACTAGCTACCCTTACTTGAGATTTTAAGGTTCAAGTGATGTACACAATATCCTTGGTAGGACCAGGGCGAATGTTTAGAGCATATTTCTGAAGTACCCACCCTCAATTGCGTTAAGGTGCACAATGTCACTAAGGACCAGGGTCAAAACAAAATTTCACTAATTCTTTTCTTTTCCACACAATTTAGCATTTCACCCTTTCTCATATCAACCAACATTTTCAACCCCTCTTCTTAACATAGTGCATTAAGGATTTTATTAGGATCAAAAGACTTTGGTATCAAACAAATGAGTTTCGTCTTATCATGTGGCTTATCAACAAACAAGGTTAAAGGCTCAATGGGGCTTCACTGGGGATAATTTCAATGGTAGGAGTACAAGTAGAGTCAAGAATTGGCTATTTCAAAGAAATGCCTCAATCACATTCCCTAAGTCATACAAGTCACACACACAAGGCAAGTTCTAGATATCAAGTTACACAAGAACCAACAACACTCACCACACATGGCATCATGACACATATAAGGATATATCAACTAACATGCTCATACAATTTGTATTACGGTATTACTACACAATTAAGACCATTTATTTAGAGTCACAACTAAGAACACATGCTTATTTGAAGGTTAGAATTCTATCACACTTTTCCAATCTTGACTACCCAAGACGTCTGGTTAAATTTTTCAGACATAGTTTCAAAAGACCAAGGTTGGTTTCTCAATCCTACTCCTCTATGCGACTAATTTTCCCTTAAGACGGTCGTCATCCATCCATCATTGGGAACTGTCACTCCTATGTTGACTCTAAGACTCAATAAAGCAGTAAAACTAGTCCTAGTTGGTTCAAAGGGACTATCCTCAGTAAAAGTACCGAAAACAAATGCTGAGGAACCAAAAAAAATGTAAGCATAAACTACAAACTAACTTAACTATCTGAACTCGATAAAGCAATAAACAACTATTTACAACAGGGACATATTGCCCACCCCATACTTTAAAAATAAGCACTGTCCTCAGTGCACAAATAAAATAAAGCATAGAGATAAGAATACTCCCTCGGGCCTCTAGGCCTCGTCGTTACCACCATCAAAACCCATTAATGCATTTGCCTCTTCATTGATGACATCAGCATCATTGTCCTCATCCATCGCTTCATCCACCGTGGCCTCAAGATTATCTAAAGGCATCAGAAAGGCGGGACCAGACCTGCATAGAAAAGCTGCACTCTCGATCAACGGATAACGATCTACCAATGTCTCCATCTCCTCATAAGTGACCGGACGTCCTCCTATCCGCAACTACAGTTCTGGCATGCCGAACATCCTAGCCATAATACTATCATCTCGGGCTTGCCTCTCTTGGGCTGACAAGACAGGTCCATGAGATGTGTCCAATTCCTTTGTCCTAGTCACTTCAACTATCTTGCCCATCAAATCGAGGTGGTAAGCAACAGTCATGTCCACCGCTTCTTTTTCAATACCCTCAGCCCTCAAAAAATGGGTTATCAACCCACCGTAACAAAACTGCCATCTCCAATTATTTCTGAACTTCATCATGTTTTGCCTTAGAATTTCCCCAGCATTAATGGGCATCCCCTTCATCAACATATAAACCAGAACCACCGTATCCGCGTCACCTCAGTAAGTTGTTTAGCGGGTAGCAACACACTACACACTATTTTCAACCACACTCGGGCTACCTGATTAAAATTAGCAAAGTGGAGGGTATAATGCCTCCCAGTATCTTTGCTTCGGTCACACCGAGCAGTCGAGTTAACCCCACACAATGTATGTCGGATATCCCTATAAGGAGGTTATCCTTCAAGCTATTAAACTCATTCAGAATTCTAGCAGAAAATGTCACATCCTTACCCCTAACAAGCACAGTTTTATACTTAGTCTCAGTAAGCCAATTAGCATAGAACTCCCTAACCAATGTCAAATTGCAATCACTAGGATTTTTAAAGATAAATCTCAGCCCCAGAGTAAGCACATTATTGTAAATCATAGGAAATTGTGATTGTAGGTGTACCTCATTCACATATTCGTTGCCCATATACTTTGCTTCCTTTTGACATTCGAACCACTCCCAACCATACCTTTGCACAACTTTTTTATCGAACTTTTGCACCGATTCTCGGCCACAAGAGGACCCAGAAGTTTTGTCCTTCCTACTTCACTTGGAACCCACCACATTTTTAGGTTTAGGAGCCATTACCACCTTTGAAGAGAAGAAAAATGGGAAAAAAGAGATGATTTAGAAGAAAAAAATGGGGGGCGGGGTCGGGTAAGGCAGTGAGTGTTGGGAGAAGAAGAGAAAAAGTGATTTGGGAGTGAGAGAAGATAGAGAAGGGTGGAATGGTTGAAAATAGGTGATTTATGGGAGAAAATAGGAAGAAGAAGAGGTGGGTTTTGGAAAGACAAACGTTTGAGATGGTTTAATGGAGGAAATTGGAGAGTGAGGGAGGAAGAAGAGGAGGAGTTGGAGATAATTTTGGGTTTTGGGGCTGTTGAATTGTGGGAGAATGGGGGATGAATGTAGTGTTAGGGGTTTAAAATTGTGGGTTTGTGTCGGGTTGAACCCGATCTAGGTCGACCTATTGCAAAATTGGGTGTTGGGGCGATGGGAAGGGCAACGCGCCAGTTTCGCTCCTGCAAGTGCGCTATGACGTTTTGGTCTTGGCGCGGTGCACCCTGTAGTGCTCCAGCCTGCAGTGAAACCTGGTAATAGGCGTGATAGAGGGGTTACGCGCTAGTGTCGTGCCTCTAAACCTTCTCTGAAATCTCCTGGCTGGCGCGGCGAGCCAGCTAGTGTGCTTGGATTCAGTGCTTTTATTTTGTTTTGTTTTTTTTTCTTTTTTTTTCACTATTACAAACTAAGTTACAAATAATGAAAAATCATATCTAGCTAGAACTAATAAATAAATAAAAATACTTCTTAGATTCTAAGAATTGAAAGTACGCTAAAACAAAGAAAATATCAAAATTAAAAAACGAACTACCTATATATTACATATTGTTCACGGGTTGCCTCCCGTGTAGCGCTTGATTTAACGTTGCGGCACGATGCAACTAGGATCATTCATCATTTAGCTCAAGAGCCTCCCGATTATGATCTGAATCCACACCAAAGTAGTGTTTCACCCTTTTGCCCATTTACCAAGAACATAGGGCCAGTCTCAGCTTTAAGTTCAACTGCCCTATATTGTGTCATTCTTACAACTTCAAAAGGACCACTTTATTTATAGTTTAGTTTTCTGGGGAATAACCTCAATCTAGAGTTAAAGAGTAGTACCTTTTCTCCCGAAGTGAAAGTATGAGTAACTATGTGTTTGTCATGCCACCTTTTCATCTTTTCTTTGTAAAGCTTGGCATTCTCAAACACGTGGAGCCTAAACTCCTCAAGTTCATGCAATTGATTCACTCTCTTTCTACTGGCTAGCTCGGGGTCCAAGTTCAACCTCTTAATTACCCAATAAGCTTGGGGTTCTAATTCCACCGGAAGATGACATGCTTTACCAAACACTATGTGATAGGGAGAAGTCCCTATGGGTGTCTTATAAGCAGTCCTATATGCCTACAACACATCATCTAACTTCTCAAACCAATCTTTCCTCTGTGCATTCACCGTTTTTTGCAAAATTTTCTTCACTTCCCTATTCGAAACCTCCACTTGGCCACTCGTTTGAGGATGGTAAGATGTAGCAACCTTATGCCGAATACCATACTTAGCAAGAAGATTTTTAACTAGATGGTTAATGAAATGGTTACCTCTATCACTTATGATTGCTTTTGGAGTGCCAAAGCGAGTGAACATGTGCTTCTTGATAAACTTGATCACCACCCTTGAATCATTTGAAGGAAGAGTGACAACCTCTACCCATTTACTCACATAATCCACAGCCACAAGAATGTATTGGTTTCCACTAGATGGCGGGAAGGGACCCATGAAGTCAATACCCCACACATAAAAATTTCCACCTCCAAAATGTTACTTAGCGGCATCTCATGTCTTCTTGAAATAGTACCCAACCTTTGGCATTTATCACAATCCTTCACGAAAGAAATAAAATATTTAAATAGCGAGGGCCAAAAGAAACCAGATTGTGGTACCTTATGCGCCGTACGCTCCCCTCTATGGTGACCTCCATATGGGCTAGCATGACAAGTTTCGAGCACTTTTTCAACCTCATACTCCGGAGTGCATCTTCTCACTACCCGATCCACACCTTGCTTGAACAAGAATGGTTCATCCCAGATATAGAACTTAACATCATGATTGAGCTATTTATTTTGTTGGGTGGTTGCACCCGGAGGGTAATTTCCACTTACTATCCAATTCATAATGTCCGCATATCATGGCATTTGAGAGATATCTAATGCCATCAATTGTTCATCCGGAAAGTCTTCCCAGATTTGCTCACCTTCATTCACATGGGAAATATCCTTTAACCTAGACAAATGATCAGCTATTTGATTTTCAGTATCTTTCCTTTGTTTAATCTCAATGTCAAATTCTTGGAGAAACATTATCCATCGAATTAGCCTTGGTTTAACATTCTTCTTATTGAATATGTACCTAATATCAGTGAAAACAATAACTTTAGTACCTACCAAATAAGATCCGAACTTGTCGAAGGCGAACACTAGAGCTAGCATCTCCTTCTCAGTCACTGTGTAATTAGCTTGTGTAGAGTCCAGGGTCTTGCTTGCATAATAGATCAAGTGGAACACCTTTCCTTTTGTTTGTCCCAACACTGCACCCACTGCTACGTTGCTTGCATCACACATGAGTTCAAATGGTAATTCCCAGTCAGGAGCAATTAAGATGGGAGCCCCAATAAAGTTCGTCTTCAACATCTCAAAAGCTTTCAAGCACATCTCATCAAAGTCAAACTTCACCTCCTTCTCCAAAAGACTGCACATAGGTCTAGTAATCTTGGAAAAATCCTTGATGAATCACCGGTAAAAACCTGTATGACCAAGAAAACTACGCACCCTTTTACATAAATGGGAGGGGGGGATTTCTCAATAACTTCTGCCTTTTCCTTATCAACCTCTAAACCCGAATTCAACACCTTGTGACCTAACACTATCCCCTCTCTAACAAAAAAATGACACTTTTCCCAATTTAGCACTAAGTTAGTGTCCTCACATCTAGCAAGTACTTTATCAAGATTCCGAAGACATACCTCAAAAGACTTCCCAAAGACGGAGAAATCATCCATGAAAACCTCTACAAAGTCTTCCACCATATTATGAAAAATGGCCATCATACACCTTTGAAAAGGCACCAGTGCATTGCAAAGTTGGAATGACATACGTTTGAAAGCATAAGTACCATAAGGACAAGTGTATGTGGTCTTTTCCTGATACTCGAGAGAAATTAGGATCTGGTTGTATCTAAAATATCCATCTAAGAAACAATAGTACTCCTGCCATGCTAGTCGGTCAAGCATCTGATCAATGAAGGGAACCGGATAGTAATCTTTCCGGGTGGCATCATTAAGTTTTTGCTAATCCATACAAATTCTCCAGCAGGTCACTGTTCTAGTAGGGATCAACTTGTTATTTTCGTTCCTTACCACTGTCATACCTCCCTTCTTGGGAATACACTGCACCGGACTTACCCACTTACTATCAGAAATCGGGTACACAATTCCAGCATCTAGCCACTTTATTACCTCCTTTCTCACCACTTCTTTCATCACATGATTTAGCCTATGTTGATGTTGTGCACTTGATTTGTGATCATCTTCCATGTAGATTCTGTGCATACATAACTCCGGACTAATCCCATGAATATAGAACTATTTGCTATCCAATAACCATCTTTCTCCGCTTTAGGATCCTCAATGCCGCATTAACCTGTATTTCAGACAACTCTGCAGAAAGTATAACATACAAAGTTTCATTAGTACCCAAAAAAGCATACCTTAGGTGAGCAGGCAGAGTTTTTAACTCCAGCTTGGGAGCTTCTTCAATTGAAGGCTTTGGTAGAGGTCTTAACTCATGATCTAATGACTCGACTCTACGCTTGTGAGTTTCCACAAGTGCCAGATTCAAACATGTTTCTATCTCTTGGGCCTCAGTATCTCAATCCACCACATGACACACTAACACTCTTTCTGACGGATCTTCGGGCACAACTGATTGTGACTCTACTAGGTGGTCTGCAACTGTAATAACATACAATTCTTCATAGCTAGAAGGCAATTTTAAAGTGTGATAATTATCAAACATTTCAACCTCATCATGTGCCCTCATGGTTAATTGTCCGGCTACTACATCAATCATTCCCCTCCCCGTGGCCAAGAACAGATGACCCAAGATAAATTGAACTTCAAAATCAGGTTCAAATTCTAAGACCACAAAATCTACCGGGAAATCAGGGAACCTACTTGTACCAACACATCTTCTACTACCCCTTCTGGCCTAGCAATGGACCTATCACCGAGTTGGAGAATAACAATGGT
This sequence comes from Solanum verrucosum, assembly GCF_900185275.1. Taxonomy (NCBI): domain Eukaryota; kingdom Viridiplantae; phylum Streptophyta; class Magnoliopsida; order Solanales; family Solanaceae; genus Solanum; species Solanum verrucosum. The sequence continues at coordinate 467,764 of NW_026020248.1, forward strand.
TCGTTTAGGACTACCCAACCCCAGCTTTTTATACAATGATAATGGCATAAGATTTATACTTGCCCCCATTATCACACCACCCCCGGGAATGAACACTTTGCCCAATTGTAATCTGCACAGTAAAACTACCCAGATCTTTTAAATTTTTGGGCAGTCTATTTTGGATTTTGGTGCTGCACTCCTCAGTAAGTGACACAGTTTCATACTCCGTGAGCCTCCTCTTGTTAGCCACTACATCCTTCACGTATTTAGCATACTTCAGGATACCTTGGAAAATATCAACCAAATTTAGATTAATGTGAACCTGTTTAAGGAGAGAGATAAACTTACCGAAGCATTCATCCTCATTATGCTTTTATGGGCCTTTGTGGAAGCGAATGTGGTAGTTTCTTATGAGGAACGGGTGCCTCAACATTAGAGATCTTTACTACCTCTTCCACTTTCTTTTCTCTAGTACTTGCCTCAGTATCTCTCTTCTTTGGATCTAGTTCCTCTAATTGTTACCCACTTTTAGTACTCACCGCATTTAGTTGCTTGGGATTAGGTTCAGTATCACCGGGCAGCCCACCTTGGCGACGCAAGTTCAGAGAATTGGCTACTTGCGCAACTTGTTTCTCTAAACTTATTTGGGACATTTGGATGTTTCTGATGTTCTCATCCTGCTCATCTATCCTAGTATTGAGCTTTGTCCCTATTTCAGCCATGAGCTTTTGGAGTAGCTCCTTATTCGTCATCCCATCTTTTGGTGCATTAGGATTTGTGCCTTGGTTAGGAGTTTGGTATTGTTGCCCTGCCCCTTCAGAACAGTATTGGTTAGACCCTTGCTCCTGATTTTGGTTTTGATTCCCACCCCATGAAAAGTTAGGATGGTTCCTCCAACTAGAGTTATAGGTATTACCATAATTTTGGCTGACCTACACCCCTTTGCGCATTATCCACATAGTTTACGAAATTCTGGTTTGCCTCACATTGTTCGGTTTCATGAGCTCCACTACCACATACCCGACACCAATTGGATGCCTGTTGTACCATGTTAGCCGGTGCTTGGTTTAAGGACATATTTTTGAAATGCATGGCTATATTATGTTGCATCACATCCAGTTTGGCATTTATGGCGGTGGCTTGATCTATATCTAATATTCCCGCGACCCTTTGGGTTGTGGTTCTAGGCATTTCCCCCTCATACCCTGGGTTTCTTTCTGAAAGTCTATCGATTGGGTCGAATAACTCTTCACATTTTTTTGCTAGGGCTTGTCCACCTGCTGCACTATTAAAAAGCACACGTGCATTATAATCTAAATGCTCAAAGAAAGTGTGAGCTAGTACCTCATTAGTTTGCATGTAACGAGGGCATGCATTCAACATTTGTTTAAAACGAGCCCATGCTTGGTACATGTCCTCTCCTGGGTTTTGCTTAAAGCTCAATATCTCACTTCTCAATCGTGCGGTTTTTTTGGATGGAAAGAAGTGACTCAAGAATTTCTTTGCTAGGTAGTCCCAGGTAGTGATGGAGTTTGGTGGCTAAGAATCTAACCAACGCCTTACGGCTCCTAACAATGAGTATGGGAATAATGTCAGCCTCACATAGTCCGATGAGACTCCAGTTGGGATGTGTGTAGCACTAATCTCTATAAAGTTCCTAAGGTGGATCTAGGGATCCTCGTGGGGGAGACCGGTGAATTGCCCACTAGAATGGATGAGCTGTACCATGCCCTGTTTCAGTTCAAATCTACCCCTGGTGGAGGTTTCGTAATGCTAGACGTCACATTGGTTGTGAGTGGGACTGCCACATCACGAACGGGTCTTGCGGGTACTACATGGGTACCTCTTGGTTATTCAAGTTCTCTTGGTTGTTCATGTTATCTTGGTTATTCTCCTTATTGCCACCACGAAGAAAAGCTAACCCCAATTCTTCCTAATGCCTTCGATTCATTTTTCTGCGTTAGCATAGGGCTCTTATGGGTTCACTGTTTGGTTCGACAAGTTCTCCTTTCCGAGCCAGACTTGAGAGTTCACTGCCTGAAATAAAGAAGCTAAGATCAAGTAATTAACACCTGAATATTCTAATTGTAGACTTAAGAAGATCGAATATAAATCAATTTCTAAGTCCCCGGCAGCAGCACCAAAAACTTGTTGCTCCCTAGTATACATGAAAGTCTACGTGTTCGCGCAAGCAATATAGATTCTTTAAAGAAACGAGTTATCGTTTGGTGATGGTTGTTTACTACTAATACAAATTATGTAATAACTAATAGTAACTAATTGTGAACGACTTTAAGATGACGTTTCAAGCAAGTAAAAGACAATTCCAGGGCTGCAGCATGCAATGAATCTCATGTATTATATTATTAGCTTAGAACTAATTTTAGTTGTCAAGTTACTGTTTACAGGGTTAATTGTTTGAGTCTGGTTTCATACCTCTAGTCGCATACTCCAGTTAACTGTCTAACTACATCGTTGAGCGGGGATAAACAGACTAACTGACAAGCATTTATATTTCATCCTGTTTCGTAACCAAACGAGTTGTTCGTTTGGGTGTCACCCCTGAACACAAATCACCTCAACTTAATGGGTTGATCAAACTCTTTATATTCTCTAGTCTATCTAATCCCTCCTCTCTCGATTTTAATATTAGACAATAGATTTATCTTATGGTGCGCAAGAATAAAATACTATGACAAGAATATAGAAGTAACTTATAATGACAACCAAGAACTAATTCATAAATCTTAAATATTTCAACAATCGATGTGTAGCTACAACCCTAGAACTAAGGCGTTTAGCCACTCATGCTATTAGAAAACCACAAAATACAATTGTTCATGTGATTTCTATAAAATATAAGAGTTAGAAGATCGAAACCTATGACAAACGATGAAACTTGCTCTTGAACACCTATAAAAAGTTGAACCTTAATAATGTATCCCTAGAGGTCTATTTATAAGAGTTGGAAAATTGGAGGAAAATTCTACTTCAACTAAGAATCATATTTAATCATATTTATGCTGGAAAAGTTGGCAAAAGGGTGGGGATTTGCGCTTCCCATCGCACCCAGTGTGGTACTTTAACGTTTCCACCTTGGCGCGGCGCGCCTAGTAGAGCGCCATACAGGTGCCTCAGAAGTGCAGGCGTTGGCGCGTTGCGCCTCTCAGTGCGCTTGAGGAAGGACTCTGAAGTGTGGCCCTTGGCGCGACGTGCCTAGCAGTATGCCACAAAATCCTCTCTGAAATTCCACCAGTGTCGCGCCGCGCCAACCAATGCGCCAACTACTGGTGGTTTTTGCCTTAGCCATGTTCTTGCGTGTCTTTGCTCCTTCTTTCTTCGTTCCAACTCCAATTCCCTCAAGAGTTCCTGAAACAACTAATCACATGTGTGAGTGCGCAATTATCACAAGTTACACAAAAATCAAGCTAATAAGTAAAGCTCATTCTTTAATTCAATCAATTCATGGGAAAATATTGACAACTTAACACTCATGCAATTAAGCTTAGACCCATTAGACCCATGCCACCAGGGTACTCAAACTTCCCCCGGTTTGGCCAAAATTGGCCATTTGATGACTTTTTCCCTTAAGAATGGCGTCAAGCACTCCATCATTGGGAAAACTACATCGTTTAGCACAATTGGGGTTACTAAGACTTCACCCAACTAGACCCAACAATAATTTAATGCAACCCAACAAATTTTGATCAATTTTAAAGCACAAAACTCGGGAAATCATCATTTGAAGCGAGTTAAGCACATTTTGAAATCAAAACAAGCAACTAGCACACAAATACGATTTCAGAATAGGCCCAACACACATCAATCAAGATTTAAACAAATGCATTCTAGTTCAACCACAATTTACGAGTTTGGGGTTCGAAAAACCAAGCTTTATGCTGAAATACAAATTTTTAAAGCTAGGCGGCAATGTATTCCAACTCCGAGCACAAGATCAAAGAGAAAAAGAGATAAAACAAGGAAAAATATTGAATATATAGAGTGTGGGGTGATTATACGAGGCTAAAAGTGAGGGAATGTGAAAGAGTTTGAAATTTTAAACCTTTGGCCTTTTAAAACCTTTCAGGTTGCGGCCCTTTCGACGATATTAGTCGACTTTGCCGAACCACTCGGTGACACGCCGAGTGGTTACTTACCTCACCGATTTTTACAGGACCTCCAGTTAATTTGGGGGTCCAAATGGCGGACAAAGTGGGGCTCGTAAACCTGTTCGACGAGTCGCCGACTTGTCCATGGGCCCACCGAGTTTTATAGACTCCAACTTGATATTTATTTGAGTCCAATAGTGGTCCAAGCTGGTCTCGCCGACCTCTTCGGTGAGTCTCTGACTGGACTCTTGGCTCGTGATTAATGTATCAAGGATACTCCATCCAATTCTAAGTGTCAATGATCGTTAGTCAGTATAATAACCCAACTAAATGGGTTGGGGTCGAATCCCACAGGGAGCGGTACGTGTTTAAGATTCAATAGTAAAGTGTGAACATATTCAAATCAGTCATAGGAATAGACATTATCGAATAAAAACATAATTTAAATCAGGTTGTGACACGAATGTCAGATAAGGGGGTTTTGGTTTTAGTTATCAACTACAACAACAACAAATAACACAAAAATAACAATAATGAGACGGGTTCTTGGGATGTGATTCGATTATAGACTAATGTAGACAAATGGGTAATTTTAACTATTAGGAAATAACTGAATATTAGTGATTAAGCTAGTCTATAGAGGAGGTAAACTTTCTCTCAAACAATTTACCCCAAATCAAATCGATTTCTCTCGAACATCGACAAACATGCAAAATAAGAACAACCTACGCATTGCTCGAGCTGAATCTGTGGAAAAGTGTTTAGGATTCACTCTATCGAGATGAACCCATGACAACCCAATACCCACAGACCATCAATCAATAATCTTAGTTTTAAAACTTCTCTCTCGAGCAAGCCAAAAACACAAGGGTAGAACTGCATTTGCAACTACAATTCTTAAACTAAACCACAATTAATGATTGTAATTACTTCTAAACAACATTTAAACTAACAATTAGCATTACCCATAAGCTAAATCATCCAATAATCACATAATCACACCCTAAGAATTGGGGTTTTAGCTAGACATCATAAAAAGATAAAAATCGTTACCAGATTGAGTTTCCATCAACGGGTAAGATTAATTTTGTCTTTACAAAGGTCCAAATAGAAGAATGATAACGTAAGCCAAAATATACTACGCTCAAATTACACCTCCCTAAAGAAGCGTAAGCGATCGTTATCAAGTAAAGAACCCAACTTGTAGGTTGGGGTCGATCTGCCGGGGAAATTTGGCTTTTAGATTAATTTTAACTACATTATTGAACTTTAGTCAAATATTTCCTAACTTTACTTTTTCTTTTTGTATTTGTCTCTCTCTGGTTCTGACTCTAGTGTATGTCAAGGACACGGAGCCAAGGTAAACCACTTATTCCTTACGATCAAGAGTTGAACAGAACTTTGCAAAGAATGAATAGTCAAGGAATTCCAGTTAATCCTATCTGAGTAAATCTTGGTAATGCAGTTGAGTTACAACAGCCGAGAGTAGTTGGTGGATAAAACCAGGGTCTAGCTAAAAATCAATTGGGAGATGCAGTGAGGGTGCACGGTCCACCGGGCCCACAACTGTATGACAACTACAGGGGCATCGTCAATATTGATGACTCTGATAGACCTCTAGTCTTACCCCCTTTGCCTCCGGGGCACACATTTGTGGTAACCAGTAGCTTATTGCAGATGCTTACAACGAGGGGCTTTTTCTCATGGTTGCCATCAGAGGACCCACATGCTTAAATAGCCAAGATAACGGTGGTCTGCAAGAGCTGTGTAGGTCGACCAAACTTGGATATGGATGTCATCGGATTGCGAGTGTTCCCTCTATCACTAACAGGCGATGCTGCTATATGGTTGACTGAGCTTCCTTATAACTCAATCTATACATGGAACCAACTGAGAGATGTGTTCTTAGCAAGGTATTATCTAGTGTCCAAGAAGCTCAATCACAAAGATAGGGTCAATAATTTTGTGGCATTACCTGGAGAGTCTGTGAGTAGCTCATGGGACAGATTCACTTCTTTCATAAGAGGTGTTCTGGATCACCGTATTGATGATGAGTCGCTGAAGGAATATTTCTATCGAGGTTAGGATGATAACAATAAAGCAGTGCTTGATACTATTGTTGGAGGTTCATATGGTGAGTGTACATACGGACAGATCGTAGAAAAGCTGTAGAAGATCTCTCGCAACAATAAAGCATGGAGCACTAGGAGGTCGGATACTGGGAGAAACACACTTTTCGTTCATGCTACAAACAACTAGTTTGCGAAAGAGATTCGTGAAGAGATGGCTCAGATGAGGAACGAGTTGGGGTTGGTATTGAAGCATGTGAGCGGAGGTACAGAAAAGGTAAATGTTGTGAACTACTTGACTAGAACTCCACCACCAGTGGAAGAGTGTTACTATGAAGAGGATGCTTATGATGTGAATGATCAGACGGGGGTTTTCGACCAAATTCCCAAGGACCCAACACGGAAAATTGGCATCAGGGTCAAGGAAACCAAGGTCAGAACTATGGAAATTACAACCGAGAGGGCCAATATGTGCGGGATGGGAACTTCAATCGTGAAAACAACTACAACTGAAACAGTTATGGCATCAGAAACGATCGAGTTGGACCTTATGTTCCCCCTCAAAATTGGGAATCTGGTACTAGGGAAGCTGGAGGCAACATGGCACGTATTGAAGATGTGATGCAAAAGATGATGAGAAGGTTTGATGCAACTGATGAGAATGTGAAGGAGATGAGAAATGACTTGTTTGGTATTGGTCAAAAGGTTGATGCCCATGCAGTGTCAATAAATCACCTAGAGCAGCAGATGACCCAGTTGTCTACTACAGTGAACCCACATCAACCTGGTACTCTTCCTAGCAACACTATCCAGAATCCAAAGAATGACGGTCATTGTATGATAGTTACTACTCGAGGGGGTAAGCAAACCATTAATCTACCTATGCCGTCTGTGGTGGAAGTTAAGATTAGAAAATAAGGTGATGTGGTAGAGATTAGAGAAAAGTCCGAGAATGCAACGGAGAAAGAAACAGAGATATCTTAGAAAGTGGTCCCCATACCTAGACCTCCACCACCTTTTCCACAGAGATTAGTGAAGAAGACTGAAGATGGTAAATATCGCAGGTTTATTACTATGTTGAAGCATCTTTCCATCAACGTTCCGTTGATAGAATCTTTGGAGCAAATGCCTGGGTATGCAAAGTTTATGAAAGATATGGTAACAAAGAAGAGGTCTGTGAGTTTTGAAGATGATGATAGATTGCAGCATTGTAACACTATTGCTACAAGGTCTCTTGTGTAAAAGAAAGAGGATCCTGGTGCCTTCACGATTCCATGTACTATCAGATTGTTACACTTCACTAAGGCATTATGTGATTTTGGTGCTAGCATAAACCTCATGCCATTGTCTATTTACATGAAGTTGGGTCTAGGGGACCCAAAACCCACTACAATGCGGTTACTAATGGCTGATCGAACTGTGAAGAGGCGCATTGGTGTACTCCATGAAGTGCTAGTGAAAGTGGAGTCTTTCATTTTTCCGGCAGATTTTGTGATTCTTGACTGTGAGGTTGATTTTGAGGTTCCCATCATCCTTGGGAGACCATTTCTTGCCACAGGGCGTGCGTTGGTTGATATGGACAAGGGACAACTGAAGTTCAGACTGAACAATGAAGAAGAAACTTTCAATATTTGTAGGTCCATGAAGCAGAGTGGTGAGCTCCAAACAATATCTGCTATAACTTACAGAGTGGAGAGTGGGACAAAAGTACAAATTGAAGAGCGATTAGGAGTTGAGGCACTAGCAACAATTATGATAAATTTCGATAGTGATGGTATTGAAGAGTATGATGAGTTGGTAGCCGCACCCGATAGGAGTGAATATCGGTCCAAACCAAAGAAGTATGAGTTAGACATGAAGAATGCGAGTCCCTACCCGCAAGACCATCTATTGTGGAGGCACCGAAAGTGGAGCTTAAGACTCTACCACCGCACTTGAGGTATGTATACTTGGGCAGAGATAATACTTTGCCGGTCATCATTGTGGCAGATTTGAATGCAAGACAGGTAAAGTGCTTGGTGACTGTGTTAAAGAGGTTCAAGTGAGCTATTGGGTGGACTATTGTGGATATTATTAGGATTCCTTCTGGTATTTGCTCTCACAAAATCCAACTCATGCCAGATCATATGCCCAGTATCGAGCACAGGAGAAGATTAAATCCACATATGCAAGAGGTAGTTAAAAAGGAGATCATAAAGTAGCTGGATGCAAGAGTTATTTATCCAATTGCTGATAGTAGTTGGGTATGTCCTGTGCAGTGTGTGCCTAAAAAGGGTGGTATTACTGTGGTTCCAAATGAAAGAAATGAGCTTGTTCCAATGTGGCCTGTGACTGGATGGAGAGTTTGTATGGATTACCGGAAGTTGAATGCGTGGACAGAAAATGACCACTTTCCTATGCCATTCTTAGACCAAATGTTGGATAGACTTGCAGGAAAGGGTTGGTATTGTTTTCTTGATGGGTATTCGAGCTACAATCAAATTTCTATAGCTCCAAAAGATCAAGAGAAGACTACCTTCACTTGCCCTTATGGGACTTTTGCTTTCAAACGAATGCCATTTGGGTTGTGCAATGCTCCAGCAACCTTCCAGCGCTGTATGATGTCGATATTTTTTGATATCATGGAGGACACTATTGAAGTGTTGATGGATGATTTTTCAGTTGTAGGTGATTCTTTTGATCATTGTCTAGAACATTTGGCCGAGGTGCTTAAAAGGTGTGAAGACTGCAACTTGGTGCTGAATTGAGAGAAGTGTCATTTCATGGTTAAAGAAGGTATAGTGTTGGGTCATCGAATTTCAGAGAAAGGTATTGAGGTTGATAGAGCTAAAGTTGAGGTAATAGAAAAGCTTCCACCACCTATTTCTGTAAAAGGTGTTAGAAGTTTTCTTGGGATTGTTGGGTTCTATAGGAGAATCATAAAAGACTTTTCAAAAACTGCACACCCATTGTGCAAACTGCTCGAAAAGGAGTATAAGTTTGATTTTGATGATGCTTGCCTAAGAGCATTTGGAGAGTTGAAGGAGAAGTTGGTTACTGCACCTATCATTATTTCACCTGATCGGGGACAACCACTTGAGGTAATGTGTGATGCAAGTGGAGTGGTGCTTGGTGTGGTACTAGGACAGAGGAAAGAGAAAATTCTTCACCCTATTTACTATGCTAGCAAAGCTCTAAATGTGGTCCAGAAGAATTATACTGTGACCAAACAAGAACTTCTTGCGGTGGTTTTTGCATTCGAGAAATTTCGATCCTACTTGCTTGGTACTAAGGTCATAGTGCATACTGACCATTCTGCATTGAGGTATTTGATGGCGAAAAAGGATGCAAAACCAAGATTGATTAGATGGGTATTGTTGCTGCAAGAGTTTGATCTTGTGGTAAAAGATAGAAGGGGACCGAAAATTAAGTTGCCGATCACTTGTCCAGATTAGAGGAAGAGACTATGCTAAAGCTTGGTGATAGAGTTGTTTGATGTATGGGACATTGATTATATGGGTCCATTTGTGAGTTCATATGGGATGAAGTATATTCTTGTTGCGGTTGATTATGTATCGAAGTGGGTGGAAGCAGTTGCGCTCCCCAACAATGAAGGTAAAAGTGTCACTGCATTCTTGAAAAAGAATATCTTCTCCAGATTCGGTACACCAAGGGTGATTATCAGCGATGGAGGTTCTCACTTTTGTAATAAGTTGTTTAAGGCACTACTTGAGAAATATGGTGTCCACCACAATGTAGCCACTCCTTACCATCCGCAGACTAGTGGGCAAGTTGAAGTGTCCAACAGAGAAATCAAACATATTTTGGCGAAAACTGTGAATGCTAATAGAACGGATTGGTCAAGGAAGCTTGATGATGCCCTATGGACCTATCGCACTGCATACAAGACCCCCATAGGTATGTCCCCTTACCAACTTGTATATGGGAAATCTTGTCATTTACCGGTAGAGCTAGAGCATAAGGCGATGTGGGCAAGATCTAAATTTGGATTAGGGCACAACATCTAATCAAAGAATGAATGAATGAATATGCTTGATGAGTTTCGCCTAAAAGGTTATGAAAGTTCAGCCTTGTACAAAAAGAAGATGAAGCGGTATCATGATCAAAGAATTGAAAAACGAGAATATGTGGTTGGCGATCTTGTGTTTCTATTCAACTCTAGGTTGCGCTTGTTTCCTGGCAAACTCAAGTCCAAATGGACTGGGCCATTTTTGCTCACAAAAGTGCTCCCCCATGGAGCGGTTGAGCTTGAGAATAGTGAAGGAACAAGGTTCATGGTAAACGGGCAAAGGATCAAGATCTATCTGGGAAATGCTGAAAGTGTGCAAGAAGTGATTGAGGCCTACAATCTTGATGAAGTCTAAGTAATCAAGAAACTTGCGTTGTGCCGCGACGTTAAATCAAGCGCTGCTTGGGAGGCAGCCCAAGATGGACAATCTAGCTAGCGATAGGTTTTTGTTTTCCATTTAGTAGTTTTCTTTGTTCAATTGCATCTCTGTATCAATTTAGATAGGTGTTTTAGTTTTTTTAGTGTTGGCTAGAATTAACATAGGGTCCGTGTCTAAAAAGTGTCCAGAAAATGTAAAAAAAATAATCTAATGGTTGCTACATGTGCAGGTACGCTATGAAAAATCTGCAGAAAATGGTGTGGTGCAGAGGTCTACGGACCCCATCGATGGTCCGTCGTTCTATCCACGGACCGTGGATTGTGTCCGTAGATCCCAGGTAAGCCCCTAAATTTTTCTACGTGTCAGGGTGATCTACGGTCCCAATCTACGGACCGTAGATCGACTCACGGACCGTAGACGGGATCTCGTGGGTCCGAACCCTAATTCTCTGACCCGACCCGGACCCCCTTATTTAAAACTCCCCTAATTTCAAATCATTTCCACTTCCCTCCATTCACTCTCCAACCGTTTCAACCATTCCATAACCTCCCTAAATCATTCCATAACTGCCCTATAAAATCATCCCTTCCATTCCCTCATAATTCCCAAAATTCCTTTCCATTCTGAATACAACTCATTTCATATTCCACAAAAGGGTTCGGTGTTGGGTTAGTAACGAAGATGTGATTCTTTGGTCTTGCAAAGTTTAGTGTCGTCACGCAATCACCCCATTCCTCGTTGCTTGTTAGGTAATAGACTTTCCCCTCACTTTGAATTTCGGTTCATAGATTGAATATAGAAGTCGGGAGTTGGGTCTTGACCTTGGGTAATTGTTAGATGACATTGCATGATAAAATTGGAAGTTACAATACCCTTGGAACGATAGATAGTGATTGTGCCTTGCTGTATGTGATTATAAGTCTAAATGTAAGTTTCGACTTAGGGTTCCAAAGTTTGTCTTAAATACTTGTTAAAATGATTAATCGGAATCCCGAGAATGACAAACTAGCGTGATTAAATATTGAAATGCATGATTAGACTAGGATATTGTTGAAAATGGTCTAAGATGTGGACTTGAAAATAAAGAATGGCTGAAACCTGGCACAGATCGCATCCACGATACCCCGTCTACGAACCGTAGATTGGGTTCATGGGTTGATGCACTTGAAAATTTCACTAGAGTGAAACCATGGATGTGGACTACGGTTTGTAGATCAATCTACAGACCATTTTGTACATCCGTGGTTTCCATCTGCAACCAATATTGTTGGTCCTCTGGTCCATGGAATGGTTCCACGGACCGTAGCTCAGTCTACGGACTGTAGGTTCCCTTCGTGGATGACTACTGTAGCTTCTGTCTGATTTTTTTTTTGGGATTTTGTTACTGTTCGTGTATAGTTCTAATTTTTTTTTAGTTTGTTTAAAGTTAGTTTTGGCACTAATATCACTTCCACAGGTACGATGGCACCCAAGAAGCTAATCACCTACTCAAAACAGGGCAAGTCAAAATCTGTTGCGCTTTAATAGATGAGGATACGGACACAGGAAAAGATCCAGCATACGTTTCTCCTAACACATGGATTTACGTCACTGTCTCCCAGTCTGATGAGGAGCACACACTGATCGGGTCACCAACTGGGGCTGCTTCTAGTTAGCTAATGGATTTACGTCTGGCTCCGAGTCTTCCCAGGCTTCGGGCTCTGAGTCCAGCCATGCTTCAGGGTCTGAATCTTCCCATGCTGCAGGGTTCAGTGCTAAATCAGCCACCGGATTCGGTGAAAATGATCAAGTAGCCTTGTCTGATGAGGCCACTAGCTCGGAGTCAGTACCTGCACCACGGAAAGAAGATCTTACTCCAGTAATCGGCGAGCCAAATAGATTGTGTGTAGAGGTCCAATGGCAAATATATCGGGATGCCAAGATGAAGAATGATAAAGAGAAGATGGCCAGACTTATTACAGAGGAGCACAGAGTCCTCACTGGGAGCTTGCACACTGTCCCTGACATCCACCGACTTTTTAACCTTCACAAGTGTGACTGGATGGCTCGAGACCCAGGGACTTATAGCGAGGAGATTATGCGGGAGTTCTATGCCTCCTATGCTGCCACTCTTCATGGGTCGATCTCCAAGCGGTCAAAGCCCTTAGCCAAAGATCCTCTCACTTCCACTATGGTCCGAGGTTGTCCGGTAGACATATCACAGGCTACCATCAGCCGCTCTCTCTATGGGACTACCAGAGGTCACTCTTGGTCACTAAACACAACAAAGTTTGATTACATATGGGACATCGCGCGGAGCGGTGCTTTCCAGAGGAGTGCTGAGCAGCGAGAGGTTTTTATACTATGGTTGGCTAAGTACGTTGCTACAGATGGCGAGTGTGCTGAGTGGGTCGCCACATTAAATTTTGCGGCCAAGTTCTTCTGGTTGTTGGTGCGTAACAGAGTGTCGCCTATAAAAGCGGACAACCAACTCACTTGGGACAGAGCGGTCATGGTTGTAGCATTAGTAGCAGGAGTGGAGATTGACTTTGCCCGCATGCTGCTGGCAAAGATTCACGAGAGGGCATTCAAGACCTCCACTACTTACCCCTTTCCTTGCTTGATTTTTCATTTGTGCAGGGACCTCGCAGAGAGACCCAGGTTGAGGTACCTCCCTTGGGCGCAAATCTTGCAGACACGGTGGGGCTGGCATAAGGTGGTGACCCCATTATACCAGATCACTCTGATATGGTCCCCGCCTCCTCTTCCCAGGCTGTTAGTATGACTCCTAGTTCATCCTGGTCCACACCACAGTTAGGAGTGACTGTTGTCCCGTTGGCCAGAGTACATAAATTAGAGGCTCAGATGGCCACACTACTGCATCACATCTAGCCATGGATGCAAAAGCCAATAGCCAAGTCCGAGGCCAGAATGGAGCGAAAAATGAAGGGCATGATGGACCGGAAGGTCCAGGCTGTTAATAAGAGTCTTGATGCCTTTGAATTGCGAGTCCTCAAGCGATATGCCCCGGCCATAGATCTATCCTCTTTGCAGGCTGAGTTAGACAGTCTCCGGACCGACGTTGATGCCATTCTTGCCACCCCTACAGTTGCGCCTCAGGCTGCACCTACTGCACTGGCTGATGATACGGTGCTGGATGCTTTATTAAGTGGGACCGCCGAGGAGGGGCCTGAGCATACACATGCCAAAGGTAAGAGACATCGTTCTAGTCGCACTGAGGAGGAAAAAGCTCAAAAGAGACAATGTAGGCAGGATAAGGAGGCTAGAAAGGCTTCGATTTTAGATGAAAAGTTGCGCCAACGGAGGGTGCGTGAGAGTGTTGCAGGGGCATCGAGTTCTGCCCCAGTTGTAGAGGTCTCGCCTGTTGTGAGGGACGTTGTGAGCACCACTGATAGTACTATGATGGATGATATGGGCACTACTGAGGGTGACCCAACTACTGTTCAGCGGGCTCTGGGAAACTGGACCCACCCGCTCGTTCATGATTTGTCGGCGCTATGCGCCACAGGTTTGCTTCACCCAATCCATTATCTTTTACTGTTCTTGTATGTATTAGGGACAATTGCATCTATTTTTGTTGGGAATGGGGTAAATGGATTGTGAGTGATAGGGTGAAGTCCGAGTAACCCAACTTATAAATCCTCTCTTGGGGTTTTCTTGCATGTGTTCTTTTTCCCCAAGAGACTATTTAATTTCTGTTGAATTGGCATGTGTTAGAATTGTATGTATAGAAGCATGAAAAAAAATGAAGCATGATGGCTTATGAAAAATATACCTGTCCAAATTTTGTGATGTGTGCTAGAATTGGTAGGCTAAGACAAGTTGAATGTGTTGGCTCTGGGTATGACATGATAATGAATCAACTTGATGGCATGACTTAGGCTGGAGCTTGAACTGGGTAATCTGATAATGAAACTATGTGCCAAGAGCGTGTGAGAATAGTTGATTGTTCAAACAGTTTTTGTGAAAAAAAACTAGAACTTGCCTGGTTAGTCTTGCTAAGACAATTCAATCTAGAGGTTAGGAAGTGATCATAGGCCCTTGTTCTGATAAGTCCACAAATTGCCTAAAAGAAGGATCCAACCAAATGAAATAAATGCTCCCTTTGATCCAAATACTTTGAGCCTAAAATTAAACTATTTCTTCCTAAACCTCGAACGCACCTTCCCATAATCGACTATGTTGGCCTTGGTCCCTCCTTGGACATGTGCACCTCGACCAAAAGCCTAAGTTGAGGGTGGCTAATGTAAAAAGTAACTTCAATCTTAGCCCTGACCCGATATCGGGTATTGTGCACCTCAACCCATGGAAAATCCATAAAGTTGAGGGTGGCTATGAAAGAGGAAACCGAAAGAAAAATGAGTATGAAAAGTGTTTGATGTTGAAAAAGAGAGGAAAGGATGTGACTTGTTGAAAGCTAAAAAAAAAAGAGAAAAAAAGGGCTACAAAGTCTAAAGTCACATCCATGGTTAAAGAGAAAATCAAGGGAACAAAGGTACAACAGTAGGATGGCAAAAATAGGGAAAAAAAAGGTTAAATGCCTAGTGTAATGTCAAGGAGGGCAGAAAGTCACTAAGAAGTACCAAAATATACCACACCTGACCCTGGGCCTATGTTACAAGCTAAGAAAGTCCTATAGTGATCCTAGAGTCTAGTTTGGAGAGTCTAAGCAGCGAAAATAAGGGCAAGCTTATTGTACTGATCACTAACTGTACTTGAAGTTACTTTTGAGTGTGAGGGTTGAATGAATCCTTGTACTCAAATTCATAAGTCATTGTGTGACAGAAAAGGGATATCGTTTGAAGTAATGGCACTAGTTACGTAGTCAGAAAGTTGGTACCTTGGTGATAGTGAAATAGTGTATGTTGTGTGTTGGTTGGTCGATCGTTGTCATGGTTTGATCTACATGAATTAGCTTGTCGAGTCTAAGAGAGCAACTTTTGTACCTGAAAAGAGAATGGGGTAGAGAGCCATGTGATTGCTTGTGCTTGAAATGCTTGCTTCTATACAAGTGTCGTTTAGAGTCTTAGTGCGTCGCTTGAGGACAAACAACAAATTTAAGTTGAGGGTGTTGATATACTGTGAGTTTACGGTATTTCTGATACATTCCACTTACAATTTGTGTGTGTCTAGTGCCTTTATGTATTGGTTTTATGTGTTTTTGTCATATTTTACAGGAAAGATGTTCAGGCCGAAAGTAAAGAGAGAGCTGAAAGAACTGCAAAAAAGGGCATCTATGGAGGTGATCTACGAACCGTAGGTCCATTGACACTTCGTAGGTGATGGCCGTAGATCAGCAGGCAAGGCAGGGAAGGCAAATCAAGAAAATCTGACCAAGTGTGGAACCACAGTGGCAATTGACGGTTCGTAGATTTATCTACGGACCGTACTGTTGATTTGTAGATTGATACTGCGAGGGTTCCAGTACCTAATTTTTGGAAGATTTTAAGTGTGGAGCTACATAATGGGATTGACGGATCGTAGATCGATCTACGGTCCGTATTGCAGGTCCGTCGTTTGCTTCAGCGCAACTGACTTTTTGAAGTTGAAATATTTTCAAAGTTCTGGCTGAAGGAAGGGACTCACGGACCGTAGATCCATTGACGGTCCGTGAGTCAGTCTCATGGAATGAAGACGCGTGCCTGAACAAACTTTCCTTAATTTGTTTCCCTTTTAATTTAGGACTTGTTTTCTATAAATAGGGCATGTAAACCTCGTTTTTTGGGGGTTAGACTTTATTACTTTTGTTTTACTTTGTGACTTTGGAATTAATTTGGGGCAACCCTAGCAATTCTTGATTTTCCAAAAAGTTAGTTTTGAAGATTTGGTTTTGCAATTCAAGTTGAATTTCTGGGTTTATTTTTCTCAACTACGTAAGTTCATAATTCTTTCATCTAAAGCAATGAATTGTGTTCATATGATTATGGGTAACTAAACTGCACACCTAGGGTTGTGGGATCCATGAGCGATTAACAAAGTATGAATAGCAAATATGCAATTCTTGAATAGTGTTTTTCATGCATTGATAATTCTTTTGTTTAGAAGTCTTTTTAACGGTGGCCAACGTTAGAACTTGCCTCGTTACTACTTGCCGGACCAAGGAGGTAATTAACGAGAAAAGAATTATCAACATAGATTTTGTGTGATACTATCTAATGGGCTAGTGTCTATTGGTACGAAGTAATAACTAAGCCAAACATCGATTATGATGTCTAATATGAGGTAAAGGTAAGGGTTAGTAAATTATACACACGTAGCCGGACCAAGGTGTGGGGTGCAATTTTCTAGATGCCGGACCAAGGATTTAGAGATACCTAACTTATCACTTTGTATTTAATACACTAGGAGAGGATTGCTATTACTAGGATTACTGAGTTATGAGCTTGTGGTGAACTGTATACCCTAGTTAATTCTCTCATCTTGATAACAACCAAAAATTGACTTGTGTTTACTGATTACTTATTGAATTCTTACAATTTATTTTACAAATCTCCCCCCCCCCCCTATTTTAATTACTTGTTTCTGGAAATTATTTGACTAAACGAATATAAGTGTAGGTTGAAGTTATGTCTAAACCATTTTCCTCTTGGGATCGACTCCAACATACAAGTTGGGTTCTTTACTTGGTAACGATCGCTTACGCTTCTTTAGGGAGGTGTAATTTGAGCGTATCAAATTTTCTCAATAAAACGATAGAAACTAAGAATTCATTCCTCCACCCCACACTTAAAAAGATGCTATGTCCCCAAAGCATTAAATAAAATTTAAAACAAGGGTTAGGAAAACTCCCTAAGGCCTTTAGGCCTAGCTAGTAGCATGTACTCTTAATTTTCATCAAGGGTCGTCACCCCACACTTAAGCTCAAACATGCTCCTATTTTTTTGGTACTCAAACTTCCCCTAATCTTAAAAAATAAGAAAATAAAAAAAAGTGATACTAATAAAATAAAAATAAAATAAAATAAGAAGTTACACTAGTAATTGGGTTGCCTCCCAATAAGCGCTTAATTTAACGTCGCGGCACGACATCATAAATTTTACTATTTTTCCTTGCACTTTGAAGATATAAATTGTACCCTTAATTTTACATCAATTTTTCTATTACGCTCAAGGGGTGGTGGTACAAAATAAAGGTCCCAAGCAATAGATATCGCATTGTGCACTTCTTGGATCCTAAGTGAGGAATGTAATTCTCCGATATTGGAACAATAAATTCAAGAATATAGGCACAATTTTCCTCCCCATACACTCTTCTATAGGCTCAAATGGCTCGATTACTGTGGAAAAATGATTGGAATGAGGTCCAATGCACCCTAACTTATGAATTATTTTATTATTTACACCCTCATATTTACACATACTAGAGTTTTTAAAAATAATATTATCTACTTCTTTACATAACTCTAGTGCACTCTTCTCAACAATGTTAACATCAATAAAAGTATGATCAATCAATTGGCCTTCAACCTTTAGCTCTTCAAGTTGACTTATAAGTATTGTTTCTTCCTCACACATCTTATTGCTAAATTGTTGGGTGTCATATGATTTAATCTTTTCACTCAACTCAAAATTTACTTTCTCGAGACGCCAATAATAGGTATCTTCATCAATCATGCACTTAAATATTGATTTATAGCAAAGTATTAACAAATCTTCTATGTCCCCACACAACTTATTTTGTTGAGAAAAAATTAGCTTATAAGAATTCATAATATCAGAAGTACAAAAATTGCAAGAACACTTAACACTACATACTTTTTCAGATGACATCTCAATAAGAGTAAACATATAATAAAGAAAAGTAAATAAAAAAAAAAAGGACTACAAGTCAAAATAAATACTAAAGACAATTTGTAAGCCACATTCCCCGGCAGCAGCGCCATTCTTGATAACGTTCAAATATACTTATTGAAAAGAAATATAAACGATCGTATGCAATATATTTACCCAACTATGAGTCGGGGTCAATCCCACAGAGAATATAGAAGAATATTGTCAATAGCAAATATTTAACTCAATAGTCGTTATATAAAAATGAGGGGATTTAAATTGAAAAAAAAAAACAATAAAAGGATAGCTTTTAACTAAGTATTTATTTATATTCAGATTATTAAAAATAACTAGGAATGTGTTTCCCATAAGCTCATAACATAGTAATCCTAATAATAGCAATCCTTTTCTACTGTATACATGCAAAGTGATAAGTTAGGTATCTCTAAATCCTTGGTCCGGCATTTAAAAAATTTCACCCCGCACCTTGGTTCGGCTACGTGTGTATAATTTACTAACCCTTACCTTTACCTCATATTAGACATCATAATCGATGTTTGGCTTAGTTATTACTTCGCACCAATCGACAGTAGCCTATTAGATAGTATCACACTAAATCTATGTTGATAATTCTTTTCTCGTTAATTACCTCCTTGGTCCGACAAGTAGTAATGAGGCAAGTTCTAACGTTGGCCACCGTTAAAAAGACTTCTAAACGAAAGAATTATCAATGCATGCAAAACACTATTCAAGAATTGCTTATTTGCTATTCATACTTTGTTAATCGCTCATGGATCCCACAACCCTAGTTATGGAGTTTAGTTACCCATAATCATATGAACACAATTCATTGCTTTAGAAGAAAGACTTATGAACTCTCGTAGTTGAGAAAAAAAAACCCAGAAATTCAACTTGAATTGCAAAACCAAATCTTCAAAACTAACTTTTTGGAAAATCAAGAATTGCTAGGGTTGCCCCAAATTAATTCCAAAGTCACAAAGTAAAACAGAAGTAATAAAGTCTAACCCCCAATAAACGAGGTTTACATGCCCTATTTATAGAAAACAAGTCCTAAATTAAAAGGGAAACAAATTAAGGAAAGTTTGTTCAAGCACGCGTCTTCATTCCACGAGACTGACTCACGGAACGTCAATGGATCTACGGTCCGTAAGCCCCTTTTGTCAGCTAGAACTTAGAAAATATTTTAACTTCAAAAAGTCAGCTTCTCTGAAGCAAACAACGGAGCTGTAGAACCGTAGATCGATCTACGGTCCGTCAATCCCATTCCGTAGCTCCACACTTAGAATCTTCCAAAAATCAGGTACTAGAACCCTCGCAGTTGCAATCTGCAGATCAACAATACTGTCCGTAGATAAATCTACGGACCGTCAATGGCCACCGTGGTTCCACACTTGGTCAGATATCCCTGATTTGCCTTCCCTGCCTTGCCTGCCGAACTACGGCCATCACCTACGGAGCATCAATGGACCTACAGTCTGTAGATCACCTCCGTAGATGCCCTTTTTTGCAGTCTTTCAGCTCTCTCTTTACTTTCGCGCCTGAACATCTTTCCTGCAAAATATGACAAAAACACATAAAAACCAATACAAAAAGGCCCTAGACAGATACAAATTGTAAGTGAAATATATCAGAAATACCGTAAACTCACAGTATATCAAAGAATCTCAAGGACCCACTTCCAATTTCTCAAAATTGAAAAACTTCAATCCTTCAAAGCTAAGGAAAACTTGTCTCTATTCTAAACTCTGTAAAATGATTAATGATAGCTTAATGATTCCAATTTTTTTTTAAAAGATCCGATAGATACTAAAATAAGTATTCAAAAATGTATTTATAGTTGCCAAAAATATGTTGCGAAGGGCCATTCGGCGCAGTAAGTCGGGCTCACTGATTCACTCGGCGATCCACCCTTTGGTCAATATTCTCGCCCTTCTACCTTGGCCTTCAGCATCCCCCGGGTCTGTAACTTTGGGCGATCTGACTCTGCACCGCGAACTACTCGACGATCCGTGGACTGCTCCTTTCTCTCACCGACTTGGTTCTTTTCTTCAGGGCTTGGCACAGTGGAACTTTAGGCGGTCAAATGGCCACTCGGTTACTCGCCAAATGGACTTGGCGATCACCAGGCTCTCTTTTCTTCCTTTTTTTAGCTCGTTTTGTTCCTTTTTGCAACTTAGTGTCCTTGCTTTGCTCCTTAATCCATAATCCTGAAAATCAAGGATTTTACATCAGTTATTGGTACAAAATGAGCATTTGAGGACACTAAACCTATACAAATAAAGCCCTAAATCAGTCCAAATCTTGAACTCATCAACAATTCCAACTTAAACTTTTGCTTTTACTCAAGTAGAACTTTAGTTCAACAGTTCAAAAAGGATGTCTCAAACAGTGCTACACAAGTCTCAATCATGAATGCACACAACAAGACTCAACTTACTTAAGCAAGGATCAATTATGCACTCAAAGATTCAAGTTGTGACTCACCATTATCAATGATTCTCAAGTTCACAATACTTGCTTCAAATGCAAGTTCAAGCTCAACAAAGGTACACAAATGCCCTCACAGAAAGAATGATTCCATATTCACACACAATGGTTCAACACTTTATAGATCCGGAATCACATACAACTATCACACTCACAAAGATGAACACATGCATGACTTCACCCATAGGTTTGCACTTATTTTCCAACCAATATTCATTTCAGCTTACTCAAGATCAAATAGATCTTTTCAAGGCTTGTAACGGGGCTGAGTGTAAATGTGTGGTCATTTAGGCTCAGTGGCTTCTATCCTCATGAAATGTGGTATTTACAACACTTTCTTTCCTTTTCTTCATCATTTTCACCCATGCTCAAAAGTCACCCCATTATTCACTTTTCATGGACACCCCATTTCTTTTGCACTTTCACAATTTTATTCCATAACTTTTGCATTCTTTTTCTTTTTCATTCTTCTTTTTCTTTTTCTATATTTTTTGTATGGACGGGTTCCATCTTTCTCAAAACCATGGTTCAAGGGGGATTTCTTTGCACTTCTCGATTTGCCTTCTCTTTTCACCACACCTCCAACTTAGGCTTTTGGCCTAAGTTGGCTATTCAAACCAACCACAATTCATGAGGATTATGTGTGAATGGATAAAGAAAGGTCACAATTTCATCAAGTTTTTTCCAAGATAAAGGGTAAGGCTCAAAGGGTGTTCAAGCAAAGTTCACACACTCACAAGGTTGGCCACAAAAGAGGTATAATGTCAAATTGTTTCACTCTTTAAAATTGTTGCCTAAGATCATTTCAAGAGCTTGCATCACTTAGTAAACCGGACCAACGGGGAAAATTCTAGTTGTCATCATACTTGGTTCACGGTAAGCTCATCCCACAAGGCATTGACATCAATATCAAACAAGACTCCACACTTTCGCTAGTGTGCAATGTTCATCACAAGAGAATTAATTTGATAATTGGCTAGTCACAACAAGATTCAAAGAGTTCATATATTGATTATGGAACTTCATTTGGCCTCATCATAGTTGCACATTCATTTTTGTTTGATTAAGAGCACTATTCAAGTTATCGGTATTGATCATGACCGACACTCAAATTTTCACAAGAACAGCCACATTCAAACACAATCAAGAGGTGGCAAAATTTTTTAGAAGGGTCCAAAAACCATTTGCAATTAAAACAAGGAGCCACAAGGTCAAACATCCACAACACAGTGCTAAAATACAATTTACAGCAGAAAACCCAATATATATATAAAATCATAAACACAAGAGGTAGGTATGAAAATACCTCACCCCACCATAAATTAAAAGTAATTTGTCCTTAAATGCAATCAAAATACTAAAAGTCAATAAAAGTGACAGAGAGGGAGGTAAAGAGATGTCCTGTCTACGCAATCGCTCCATCTGTCGGGGCATCAATGCCCGGTGCAACACTCTTATCTTGGGCATTAGTGCCCGGGGTATCAGTAACACTCGGTCCAGCAATGGTGGTATCTGACAAAGAAATATGTATGGCTGAATCTATTATTGCCTCCTCAACGTCTATCAGGCCCTCAAAAGAAGCCTCCTCATCAACACCCAACTACTCCTCATCCATCTCAGCCTCAGACTCGACAACAACTAGCTCCTTAGTTCAAACCTCATTTCCGTTGGTAGATGAAGGCATATCTGGATCAACTAGCATATCAGGTATCTCCACTGTCCCGAATATCATCGACATATAGGTGGACATTAGTTGGTCCACATCTCTTCTCACACACCGCTATCCGTGCTGCAGGGCATCAATGGCCAAACTCAGGGGTGTCACAATATCAACAAGGGCCCTCTCGATCATGCCAGGAATGGTCGCCTCAAGTATGGAGGCGTGTCTATCAGCAAAATGGGCTAATTTCCCCAGCCGTAGTAATGCAGCCTGAGTAAGTGGAGGTCAGGCAGCAGCAGCAGTACTAGATCTAGGAGGCAAGAGAGCTGCAGAAGAACTAGGCGTCATGAAAGGGGCAGTACTAGATATACCTGAAGGTCTTAGGGTGGGAGTAGGCAAAGGTGCCTCTGCAGGTAATGCATCAGTGTCAAAAATTGGGGATGTATCCACCGGGATTGTCTTCTTTTTCTTGGCTTCATCTTTTAAGTAGTTCCCCTCAATACTCCGGATGTCGGTAGAAGATGTGGGAATCACTTCCACATCTTTCTTTTCATCTCGAGGTACCCTTGCCCGTTTGTACATCTCGGTGATTAGCACCGAAAATGGGAGAGAAGTTTGGTGCTATTTGGCCCTCATGGCCATCTCCTGCTCAACGATCATACCCTAATTTATGCACTCTCGTGGAATGATTAAGCCAAGACAAGCCTCCATTGTGTGGCGTAGGATGAACTCATTCTAGGATGGCATGCTAGTGCTGCTAATAAAGCAAAACTAGTACCTCAATGCTACGTTGATGCCCTTCTTCTCTATCGGAGCCCCTGCCGCCAACCACCTAGAAGTACCATCACATATGACAGGAGCTAGCAAAATTTTCATGTTCTCCAAGGAATTAATCTTGATCCTGTACTGGTAGGCATCTACAATGTTGTCGGTGCACTCCAATACAATGCTTATGTTAGTAGTGTCACACAACACTTTCTTACCCCTAACAACCATATAATTAACCGGTTTTAATTTGGCAACCTGCTTATTCCTTTGTGGCACTAGGGCTCTGTAGGCAGTGTAGAATTTCGGGACCCAATTTGGAATATAGGAACCCCGGGGTTTTGTGAAAACCTCGAACTTACGGGCCTTTATGGTGCACCAATTTTTGGGGTATCTGTCTATAACCCCATCAATAGAGAGCCTCTTTTCTTCAATGATTGTCCTCAATCCCTTAGTATTTAGTCTGTTCATAGACCAGGGAGAAGGACCCTGTACTAGTAGTGCTAGGACCACTGTCTGTGCTGGGGCAGGAGGAGAAGCAGTGGCCTGGGGAGTCCTGATCCTAGACAGATCATTCAGCCTCTTGGAACGTAGTTCTCTGGGCTGACAATAACTCATCATCCTCAGGCTCAGAAGTGGTAGCCCGAGGATCTTGGTGCTCACCCTCACTCTCATAAGTGGTAAGGTGAGTGGCATAGACTCTGTCACTATCAGAGCTGGCCTCTGGTGATGCAGGAGCAGGAGCCTTTCCCTTTCCTTTGCCCTTCCCCCCTGTGGTGGGAAGTTTGGTCGCTTTTACCATGGATGCAACTGCATCCTCTTTAATGGTGATTCCCTTAGCCCTCTTGCGGGGTTGCATGATTCTTCCTGCCACTTTTGGTCTAGCTATATCTGCAAACACATCGTAGAAAGTGAGAAATAGTTCAAGCAAGGTTGCAAAAAAAACATTTGCGGATAGACTCGCCGATTCGATCGACGAGTTATCAAATCACTTTGGTGAGCTAGATCGGGCTCGCAGAAATGATTGGCTAAAAAATTCTTAGAAAAATTGTCCTGTCAGCGATGGAAGGGCCTTTCAGCAAATCGCCGACAACATTCGGCAAGCAAAGACAAGCCGGACGAAAGTTACAGTGCAATTTAGGGGTTAGGGGCGCATAAAGGGCGATCAAATAAGACGTTCGGTGAGTCGCCGAGTGCACTCGGCGAACACAGGCCTCTTGCCAAAAGTTACAGAACCAAATCTCAAGATTAGCATGAAATTAAAGGTGATCAAGGGGGTTTCGGCGAATCGCCGAGTGGTTCGGTGAGCTCGACCCAGCTCGCCAAACTACCGAACGTGCCTACTTTCTACCCCGACTTCCAAAATCTACCCCGCAGCCCCCAAAAATAAAATCAAACCGTGCACTCATTGAATTAAACTTAGACCCATAAGACCCATGTCCCGGGGGTACTCAGACTTCTCCCGGTTTGGCCAGAATTGGTCATTTGACGACTTAAGCTCTTAAGAATGACGTCAAACGCTCCATCATTAGGCAAAGTACATCATTTAGCACAATTATGGGCTACTCAAACTTCACTCGACTAGACCCAACAACGATTTAGCACAACCCAACAATATATGATCAGTTTTAAAGCACGAAACTTGGGAAATCAACAATTAATCATTTTAAGCAAGATATTAAAATTAAATTTTGCAAACAAGCACCCAAACAAAGATTCAGAGAGGCCCAACACATATCACTAAGATAAAAAAAAATTGCAAATGAGTATAATCGCTAAATACGAGTTCGGGTTCGTAAAACTAACCGTTTATGCTAAATATACGAGATTTGAAAAGCTAGGCGGTAAATAATCTAACTCCAACACACAATTGACGAATAAGAAGCGGTAAAAGCACAAAAATATAGAAAAATATAGTGCGGGTGTGAGTCTATGAAGTTAAAAAGTGAGGAAATGTTAAAGAGTTTGAAAGTTTAAACCTTGGGCCTTTAAAACCGTCAAGTTCTCACCCTTTCAGCGACATTAATTTTCCTCGCCTACCCACTCGGCAACTCGCTGAGTGGGTACGTACCTCGCCGAGTTTTACAGGACCTCCAGTTAACTTGAGGGTCTAAACGGCGGACAAAGTCATGATCGCCGACCTGTTCGGCAACACATCAATTTTCTCCTAGGCCCGCTGAGTTTTATAGACTCCAACCTTAGAATTTATTGAGTCCAACAACGGACCAAGTCGGGCTCACCGACCTCTTCTGTGAGTCACCGACTGGAAATTTAGCTCGTCAACCTGACTTTTCCTCACATTCCACACTTTGACCTACACAATCAACACATGATTATTTCAAAAACAAAAAAGAAAGCAAATAAAAACGTGGGTTGCCTCCCAAGAAGCGCCTTAGTTAACATCGTGGCATGACGCAAGTCCCCACTTAGACTTCACTCCTGGGTGGAGATGAGACAACACATGACCATTTGGGTCTCTAGCAGCTGAATAAATATGGAATGGGAAGCACTCATCTGGTTCAGTAGTGAGACATTCTCTTTTATCTCGTTCAATATCTGTCGTGTTCTTCGACTTTGTGGAGAATGAGTAAGAGTATCTATTCTACTTGCCCACCCTCGTACTCGTTTGACTTTCTACGCTCATGAGTGGGAATGTACCGATCTTTATTTCTATACTGTACCTCCAATTCCATAATCTTATTGAGCAAGAGCTCCAGTTGAGTCAATAATGTGGCCAAGGTTTGGTCCTTCTCTACCTCCTTGTTGGTCTTGGCCATATGATCAAGGAGTTGGGCTGCTATTGCATAGGGTAGTCAGGTGAGACAACGCAGAGAAATTTTGTCAGCCACTCCTCTATTTTTAGGACCAAGACCTCTATAGAAACATTCTAGTAGAATCTTATCTGGAATTCCATGAGTTGGGCACTATTGCAATAGTTCCTTAAATCTTGGCCACAACTCATGGATACTCTCACCCTCCAATTGATTGAAAGTTAGGATGTTATCCCTGAAAATCATCAATCTCAACGGAGGGTGGTCCATTGGGTCACCGTTGCTACAAGACACACTTCTTTCTTCTATTCTAAACAAGCAACATGAAAACCAAAACTGAAAGTAAGTAGATTCAACTATAACTAAAAAGAACAATACCAAAGAATCTTAAATAACACCACTGCCCGGAAGCGGCGCCATTTTGATTAACGTTTCAAGGACACTTCATCCAATTCTAAGTGCCAACGATCGTTAGTCAGTATAATAACCCAACTAAATGAGTTGGGGTCGAATCCTAAGGGAGCGGTACGTGTTTAAGATTCAATAGTAAAGTTTGAACATATTCAAATTAGTCATAGGAATAGACATTATCGAATAAAAACATAATTTAAATCAGGTTATGACACGAATGTCAAATAAGGGGGTTTTGGTTTTAATTATCAACTACAACATCAACAAATAACACAAAAATAACAATAATGAGATGGGTTCTTGGGATGTGATTCGATTATAGGCTAATGTAGACAAATGGGTAATTGCAACTATTAGGACATAGCTGAAATTAGTGATTAAGCTAGACTATAGAGGAGGTAGACTTTCTCTCAAACAATTTACTCCGAATCAAGTCGATTTCTCTCGAACATCGACAAGCATTCAAAATAAGAACAGACTACGCCTTATTCCATTCACTCTCTTGAGAAGAATATGTGGAAAAGGGTTTAGGATTCACTCTCTCGAGCTGAACCCATGACAACCCAATACCCACAGACCATTAATAAATAATCTTAGTTTTAAAACCTCTCTCTCGAGCAAGCCAAAACCACAAGGGTAGAACTGCATTTGCAACTACAATTCTTAAATTAAACCATAATTAATGATTGAAATCACTTCTAAATAGCATTTAAACTAACAATTAGCAATACCCATAAGCTAAATCAGCCCATAATCACACCTGAAGAATTGGGGTTTTAGCTAGACATCATAAAAAGATAAAAAATGTTACCAAATTGATTATCCATCAACTGGGTATGAGTAATTTCGTCTTTATAAAGGTCCAAATTGAAGAATCTCAAAGACCCACTTCCAATTTCTCAAAAGTGAAAAACTTCAATTCTTCAAAGCTAAGGAAAACTTGTCTCTCTATTCAAAACTCTGAAAAATGATTAATGATCACTCAATGATTCCAAAGATTTTAAAAATATCCAAAATATCCTAAACTAAGTGTTCAAAATTATATTTATAGTTGCCAAAAATATGCTGTGAAGGGCCATTCGACGCAGTAAGTCGGGCTCGCCGATTCACTCAACGATCCGCCCTTTGGTCAATATTCTCGCCCTTCTACCTTGGCCTTAGCATCCTCCAGGTCTATAACTTAGGGCGATCTGACTCTGCATTGTGGAACCACTCGGTGATCCGCCTACTGCTCCTTTTTCTTGCCGACTTGGTTCTTTCCTTCAGGGCTTGGCACATTGGAACTTTAGGCGGTCAAATGGCCACTTGACGACTTGCCAAATGGACTTTGCGATCACCAAGCTCTCTTTCTTCCTTCTTTCAACTTGCTTTGTTCCTTTTTGCAACTTAGTATCCTTGCTTTGCTCCTTAATCCATAATCCTGAAAATCAAGGATTTTACATCAGGGCACAAAATGAGCATTTGAGGACACTAAACCTATACAAATAAATCCCTAAATGAGTCCAAATCTTGGACTCATCAGCTCGCCAACCTGTATTTTCGAACACATTCCACTTTTCCACCTACATAATTAACACCCATTATTCAAAATTAAAACACAAAGCATTAAAAACTTGGGTTGCCTCCCAAGAAGCGCCATAGTTAACGTTGTGGCACGACGTAAGTACCCATTCAAGCTTTATTCTTGTGGGTTGCAATAGTATCACTAGGCAACCCCTCTTGTTGTCTTAGGTTAAGATGTGAATTTTTTTTACCCATTTGGGTATCCAACTGCTTAATAGAGACAGAATGAGAGGTCACCATCTGGTTGAGAGTCGATATATCTTCCTTCATTTTCTTCAACACTTTAGCAGACACTTCAACCTTGTTGAGAATACGTGAGAGCATATCCTCAGACCGACCACTCTCAGATTCTTTGGGATTTTTATGCTCATGGGGAGGAACATACCTATCCTTCTCCCCTTCTCATTCCTTCCAGGTGGCATTACGATCACACCATTCTCTATCATGGTCTCTCCAGGCCTCCTCTCTATTCCAACCTTGGTTACCACCCGACCTTAGGTAGTTTGCACGATAGACTCCTCCTTGGTTGGCTAGGAAGTTCACTTCCTCATTTTACAACTGTAACACTCCGGAAATGTGTAAACTAAATTAGAACTAAATTGAAAGAGGTAAAATTCTAGGAAGAGGGAAAGGGCCTAAAATTCCAAGAAAGAGTAAAGGAAAACATGTTCTTCCTTTGGACCTTTTGGCGAGGGGGAAGCATGGTCGCCCATGTGCACTTGGGGTTGCCTAGTGGACTATCCCCATGACCTAGCTGTTGGAAATTAAGGCGAGCTAGGTCGGGGCTTGCCTACTAGGTTGGCGCATCGCCCATAAACCCTTTCCTTCACCTAAGTGAGCTTCTCCTTGAGGGAGCATTCGGGAAATTTAGGTGAGCAAAGGGACCATTAAGCGTGTTGCCTAGTGCCCTTGGCGAGATACGTAGTGAAGGTTGGCGAGATAAAGTGTGCAAGTAGGTTGATTTTAAATTCAAGTCTAAGGGTCTTTAGTTATTCTTCCTAAATTAATTTTACAATGAGTTACTCTTTTCCTTGTAAGTATATAAGATTTTTAGACTGAAATTTCCCCCAATTTAGTCTCTTTCATAGAATAAAAAAGAAAACACAAAACTTCATCTTCTCCAAAAGAATTTCTCTTTCTAGAACTCAAGGAAGAAGAAGAGTAAAATTGGATCTAGGGCTTGAAGAATCAAGGCTATTTCACTCAAATTCTTTGAAGAATCATTCTAAGGTATGGTGTCTTTTCATCTATGGGTAGCCTTCACCCATAGAGCCCCTCCAAAGTTCAATTTCAAAACTAGTGATTTCCCCAAATGTGAGGGTTTGACTTCAATCTTGTGGGTTCTTTCCAAAAACTTTTTTAATGGTTGATTTATAATTGATTATTATTGAATTGATGAATTATTGTTGGTTTATGATGAATTCCCCCAAGAACCCATGAAATCCTTAGTTTTCCCAATTTGGATCTTAAAGTGAGAGTATTATATTTATTGGTCCAATTGAGTGAATAATAATTGTTTATGGTGTAATTACATGATTTTAGTATGATTATACATGTATTCTTGATTAACCTAAGATTCTAGGGTGAATGCAATATGGTCAAGTGTTATGCCATGAAAGAGGCACATTGAGGGTTTAGATGCGACCTTCTAAGATTGATGAACTTCTCTGTGCATTGCGTTAGATTAGATGACCAAGATATGGATTGCTTATAAGTAAATCTTGTAGACATGAATGAATTAGGTTTGGGCTTACATGATGGATCATGGTTGAGTAGTATTGAGATTGAGTCTAATTTTTGCTATATGACTATAATTGGTTAAGAATGAAGCATGTGGTTTGTTTACCTTGAGAGTTAGGTTTACATGATGACCATGTAAGGTCTTGCTCGAGGTTAATGCTTGTAGTATGAAGCTGATATCTAAGGCTTAAAGGGTAAAAGATAAAATGAATGAGCTATGAATGTTGAGGCCTTAAAAGGGAAGCTATTGTGCATGTTGAATTGTATATGGTATTATTGTGGAAGGACTTTACCCACCTGACCTATAATATGAGTACATGAGCTTATGCATACAATGAATGAACTACTTGAATTACGATTATATCCATGTCTAATATAATGAATGCTAGATGTGTTGACTTGATGTGATCTATGATTCTTGTATGCAAGATATAAGAATTATGCATGGTTGTGATATTTTGTACATTCTTTATGAACACTTTGACACTGAAGTGTCTAAGATGATAATGTTGTTTTTGTGTCATTGAAAGGACAATAACACACACTCCATGCATGACCATGCTTATGATGTATATATGGTGTTAATTGAAAGGCTATTTCTCATATGCACCTTTACATATTACAATGCATGAAATATACATGACCATGATAATCTTCTTGTGATGATTGAAAGTCTATTCTCATGAAAACACATGATTATAATGTGAATGTTTTCCTCACATAATTAATGATGATTCTAAGGTTGAAAGTCCATTCTCATATATTGAATCTATGAGCTATTTTATGAGTTGTGTTGTATGGAGGGTAAGATACTCCTTCATTCATGTAAATTCAATTCAAGACTAAACATGTAAATTTTGGGAAACAATGCTTAGCACTGAGAGGATATGCAATATGAGGTAGAGGCCCTCCCATCAATTCCAAAGGCCGGATTCTCTAAAGATAATCTAATGAGATGGAAGCTCCCCCGTCAATACAATAGGTTTGGAGTTTCTAGAAGAAATCTCCCTATCCCATAACTATTTACCCACATAGATCATTAGATAGTGGATCCACTTAAAAGTTAATACATCTAGTTCTACCTTAGGCAAGTAGGATATCTCTTTTCGGTGTGGGACATGACACCGAATTCCATGTAGCTCACATGGTCTATGTCGGTTAAGGTTATGTTTCCTCCATGAACAAGAAAATGAGTTATGCACTATGGTTTCTCAAGGAGTTCTACTTAATGTGAGTGGGGGTATAGGACTTCATTCATACATTGCACAAGTAGGCTTTGAGAGTGGTCGTGGTATGTTTCTCTTATGATATGATGATTTATGAGTTAATGCATGCTTTATATGAATTATGAACATGAACATGAACTATGATTATGACTTCTCAAGGATCTCTACTTAGTGTGAGTGGGGGTATGAGACTTTATTCATGCATTGCACAAGTAGGCTTTGAAAGGGGTTATGGTGTGGTCTTCTTATGCTACAAATATATATGAGTTTATGCATGTATGATATGGATTTTTGCTACGAGTGGCCTTCGTTGTTATAAACTATGAATATGAATGTTTCCTTGTTCATGAGTATTAACTATGGATGAGATCAAAGCATAATAAGTATGAGCATGGTGGCCTAAAAGTGGTACTTAGTGTAGATGGGATTATGGGATCTTATCTATGCATTGCACAAATATAACTTAGGGTTACTTATGTGATGTTTTTAGTATGATGATAATGATCTTGGTATTTAACTATGCATGTGAACTATATCTTAGGGTGATTGATGTTTGCATTATGTCTATGTTTGAGGTTATGCTTGTGATTATGTTGATATCCTCTATGCTATGATGAATTGTACATGAGCTGTCTTATGAATTACTTTCCCCAACTATTTCAAAGATGATGTTCAAAATTAGCATATGGCATGGTTTCAATTAAAATGTCCCTTTTTGGCATGTTTTAAGGATTTATATCCATGGCTTCCATAGTTAGTGCAATTTTTGTACTAACTCATATTTCTACATTTTTCTATAAGTGTAGGGCCCGGTCGTTGAGGTGTGCTTCTTCTAGTGTTCAAAGCTTGGATTTATTCTATCCACACTTTTGGTGAGTCCTCATAGTTCGAGGACGGAAGTTGTTCATTTTAGTGTCTTTCTTACATTCTCTTTTGAGACAATGTTATAAAGGGCTGTGACCCTTATTGATATTCGATTATATTAGATGGTTCAATAAGACAATGTCTAGACTTCCATTTGATTTTATGAGAAGACTTTGATTGTAAAAAGTTTTAATCCTGTATCATTTCTATTACTTATGTTTATGATATGCTAAGGGCTTGTATAAAACCCCTTCGGGGTCGAGTATGCTGTCTTACATCTAGGGGGTACCCCTGGGTCGTGACAAACTTGGTAATCAGAGCACAAGGTTTATAATAATTCTAGGATGATGTCTCATAAGCCGCGTCTAGTAGAGTCTTGTTCATAGTGTTAAGCGCACCAAATTTATGAATGAGATGCTACAAGATGCCTAGAAAATTCCACTTCTTCATTACTCTTAAGTCGTGCGTTAGAGTTTAACTTTATAGGGTCCTTCTTCTAATCCTTATCCGGTGGTCCACAGGATATGACTACTCAAGGAGCTTTCACCGATAGATTTGAAGGATACAATATTGATCAAGGAGCTCTTCCTCAAGCTCCTCAAGTTCTTCTTGACTTAATGTCTAATGAGAAGATTAGGTATGGTTTTCAATTGTTGACTCAAGTCGGGATAAAAACTCTTCAATTTTATGGGTCAAAGATGGAGGAAGATCCTCAAGAATTCATAGATGAGATCTCTAAGGTGTTAAATTTTGTGGGAGTGACTCCGGTGGAAAAGGTGGAATTGGCCACTTATCAATTGAAGGATGTTGCTCAACTTTGGTTTAACCAATGGAAATGAGCAAGGCCGGTAGAAGCGGGTCCCCCATGGGAAAGATTTAAGAATGGGTTTCTTGATAGGTTTTTCCCTTTAGAGATGAGAGAAGCTAAGATATTTGAGTTTATGAACCTTCTCCAAGGTAGGATGAGTGTTGACGAGTGCGCTCGGGTGTTCACTAGGTTGTCAAGATATGCTCCATCCATAGTGGCCGACCTTAGGATGAAGATGAGTAAGTTTGTATCGGGTGTATCCGAATTGATAGCAAAATAATGTAGTATGGTTATGCTTGAGAATGATATGAATATTGATTGTCTTGTGATTCATGATCAATGGTATAAAGAGGAGAAACATGAAGAGAGGTCTAGAGGAACAAAGGGATATAGGCTTGATGATGATAATTCCTTTGAAGAAAGGTTTTATAGGCAAAGCTCTTCTAAGGTTCCCCCAAAGTTTAACCAAAAGAGGGTGTCTACCAATAAACCTCAAGGAGTAATTGGTAGTGGATCTTATGTGATTAAGCTTACTTGTGCTAGGTATGTAAAAAGGCATGATGGTAAGTGTCTAGCTGAAATGAAGTGATGCTATGGTTGTGGTGGAGGTAGCCACAAAATAAGAGATTTCCCAATACTTAAGGCTAGAGGAAGAGAGAGGAATCAAGCTCCTCCAAGTGGTTCAGGCACTAGTGCTCCCCAAGCTAAGAGGTAAATGAAGGAGTCCTTTGAAAGTTGCTCCCAATATGTGTTTTATGCTTATTAGATTCTGGATTTAATTGTCTTTTATCACTTTATAACATTTGATGTTGTCTTGGATATTTTATGTGTTCCATAATTTCCTTATCCCATAGTAATTCAGTCAGAATGTGTTACTCACTTAATCTATTGAGAGTAGCATAATACCGAGTTGGACTAGTGTGAGTCACCCATATAGTCCCAGAACTACGAGCCACATAGGTTGTAAATCCCCTTTGTGGGCATCAATTTAGTGATCACGCCATCAGGTCTCTCTACCTTTGGCCGGGTATATTGGGTCCTCTCAATAGGGCGTATAGATCGGACTCCACATTTAACTGATGTGGTTTTATGTCGGTTATTAGTAGCTCCCAAAGTTCAGTTAGACTCTATTGCATTGGCCAGGTTTCAGTATTCAGTCTCAACATGTTATAACTTGGTCGTTGCATTCGGTTTGGTTATGTTCAGTATTTCAGTATCCTTATCATGTTCAAATTGTATTATTGCTTTATTATTTTGTTCAGTTATATGTTATTTCAGCTTTACTTTATCCCTCATGCTCAGTACCTCTCAATTACTGACGCATACTCTATGCTACATCTTCTCGTGATGTAGGTTCCAGTCCTCATCACTCAGATCACACATAGATCGGTTCCCGATCTTCAGCAGTCAGATCACACATAGATCGGTTCCCGATCTTCAGTTTAGCAGCATTAGTGGTGAGTCCTCGTTCTTCGAGGACTAGTGACATGACTATTTTATTGGTTTTAGTCTTTAGTTACATGTTTTTGCTAGATTTAGCTGGGGGATGTTGCAACACTTCTAGTCTGTTTAGAGGCTTATTTCAGACATAGTTAGATTCAACTTTGTATTTGGGTTAGATATTTCTTTTGTATTAAACTCTCAGATTTAATATATTTAGTTCTAGTATATGGGTATTCCCCATCATTTCAGATTTACTTATGATTAGCTTCCACATCAGTTATTATTATTCTTAGTATGCTCATGTCATGCTAGTAAGGTTAGCTTGGGGTCACTTGTGATCCTAGGTCCCGTGTACGTGTCTCTGGGGTAGCTTGGGGCATGATAAACTTGGTATCAGAGCCCTAGGTTTAAGTGTCCTACAATGTCTGAAAGGATGCACTAGGTAGAATCCTTTTTATGGGTGTGTAGTACGCACCACATCTAGTGAGAGGGACGCTACAAAGTGATTCAGGAAAAATCTTCATTTTTCTTATTACTCTTATCGTGCATAAGGTATGATCTAATTCGTTGTTCTAACTTGACGTTCTATGTTTCAGTGATCATGCCTCATCGTAGAGCTAATGCTAGGAATGCAAATGCCAGGAACGCAAACACAACTCCTCTAGTCCCAGATCAAGAAGTTTCAAATGCAGAATTCAGGAACGTTATCTATTTGATGGTTAAGAGTGTGACCAACTAGAATAATTAGTAGGCTTCAGTTCCGTCAAATGCTAAAATGGGGTCAGCTATAGCCAGAGTGCGAGATTTTATTAGGATGAATCCGCCAAAGTTCTTAGGGTCGCAGATTGGTAAGAATCCCCAGAACTTCATGGATGAGGTCAAGAAGTTCTTTGAAGTGATGCAGGTAACTGAGAATGTTCGAGTTGAGTTAGCATCTTACCAACTCAAGGATGTGGCTCATATCTGGTATACTCAATGGAAAGAGAACATGGGTACAGATGCAACTCCTATCACTTGGGATTGCTTTGGTGAGACCTTTCTGGACAGGTTCTTCCAAAGAGAGTTAAGAGAGGCAAAAGCTCAGGAATTTATGAACTTAAGACAAGGTAGCATGGAAGGCCAAAAGTATGGGATCAAGTTAACCCAACAGTCCAGGTATGCTCCTCACATGGTTGCTGATTCCATGTCCCAAATGAACAAGTTTCTAAATTTGAGGATATGTTCTTTCCTGAAGCTTTTAGTTCACCAATTATTTTACTGAGTCGTGCGAACATACTTTCAATAGTTTCTCCTTCCTTCCTTTGAAATAGTTCATATTCATATACTAGCAGAGAAGTTATAGTTTATTTTACTTTGATAGTTCCTTCAAAAGTGACTTCAGGTTTATCCCACATTTCCTTAGGAGTTTCATAGCATGATATATTTTCATATTATTCCCCACAAATAACATTATATAGGACATTTTTTTATTTGGAGTTTATTTGAATACACCCCAATTGTTTATTCGTATAGATTTCCAAGCTTGGAGTGATTGAGGATTTACTATCTTCCGAGTTTTTTGAAGTTGGAATGGGAATGTCTGAATTTGATAACCCACCAAAATTTCACATCATATGATTTTATAAATATTTCCATTCTTACTTTTCGGTGGGAGAAATGATTTCATTGAAATAGAGAGGTCTTGTCTGATATGTCCTTTCTTGGAATAGTGTGCTTATGATTTGTTTATGCCATGATTTTTATCCCGCTTTTTGCTAAACAAATGTTAATGAGACAAGACTCTGATATCAATTGAAGAGGCAAGGAAGGGGGGGGGGGGGGTAAATTGCTCTTTCTCATTTTTCTTCTTCAAATAGTAAACTAGTTAGATTCAATAGTTGACTATTAGATCCGGAAATAAATACTCAAAAATAAAAGTTCATAAACTAAGATTGATGCAAGATGTCTTTTGTCACGCCCCAAGCTCGAGGGGCTCAACGGGCTCCTAATGCAAAAACTCAGGCCTGAGCCGACCCTGCTAAACCATTTGCTACTAGCGCATGGCAGCCACACGCTATCAAGAAATCAAACAAGTATATCTCGGCTTAAAACTATGCCTTCAGCCGGCAAGGTCCCTGTCAACTGATCTATAAAAGAAACAGCTACTGCCAGGAGATCATATAAATAAATAGTCAACTACCACAGAAGTCCTGATTGGGCCGTCGAGGCCACCATGATATCTATACCAAAACTACAAGCATGTATATATAAATACAATACATCAACCATCTCACAAGCTTTAGCCAACACACAACATAGGCCAGCATGGCCATAACGTAGCTATAAACCCCACACACTAGTCTGCAAGACTATAAAAGTAGTAAAGAACGGTGGGACAGGGCCCCAGCCTACCCATAAAGATATATACAACAAAAGGTAACAAACCTCCCAACTATGGCTGCTTCGGAGGATAGTGGCTAGCCAACCGGATAAAATTCAATCCTGCTGCTGCGGAGGTCTCCTCAGTCGTTTGTCAGGACCTGCATGCATGAATGTAGCGCCCCCAAGGCCATGGGGCGTCAGTACAAAAAAATGTACAGAGTATGAAAGGCAATAGACTATGATGAGGTATCCCGATATACTGGAATAATCCAATAAATAAATCAAGGCTAAGATAAGTGTACTGACCTGCTCCTAAATCTAAACTTATCAAAAATAATAAAACAACAACCTAACCAAGCCCCCATAAGCTCGACAGGTACAAAGAGCACACAAAACCACCTACTCAGGCCCCCATAAGCCCGGAAAGTGTCAATCAACCTATATACCCCTATTAGTAGTCCCCTAGCCCCATAGGCAGTTACATAGCCCTCTTATGCATTAATATAGCCCCGTAGGTAGCATATAGCTCTCTTAGGCATCAACGTAGCTTATAGACAACTCATAGCCCTCTTAGGCAACAACATGGCCCTATAGGAAGCACATAGCCTTCTTAGGCGTCAATATAGCCCTGTAGGCAACTCATAGTCCTGTTAAGCATCCATATAGCCCTGTAGGCAGAACATAGCCCTTCTAGGCGTAGATCACATTCTTGCAGCTAAGCACAATAGCCCCAACGACAATAATAACAATACAACCGCTAGAGGCGAGCAATTTAGTTATAAGCAACCTATACAAATAGTCTCTAAGTCGTGTCCAATTTAGGGACGCGACTAACTGAATAAGAATCCCGACAAGGGAGGATTATATCAACTCGAGCATCCAACAATCAACAATCACGGCTACAAGTATATCAAGGATAACAACCCAAATACATTGCTTCTAAGATTTAAGGAAACATGTCGTAAGTAGGGAATAGCCTTAACATACCTTTTTCGCTAAATTCACATGGCCTAATGACTTTTACTCAATACTCCCTCGATATTACAACAAGGTAGAACCATAATCAACACACAAAAATAAAAGATACCATGACAATACGATAAAATATATGTATTTCCGTCGCAAATTGCTATTTGTTACTTATAAAAGCTAGAGTCGATGAAAGAAGGGTCTTACCCCGATCTTAAGGTCGTAATACGCTTCAAAACCTTCAAATATATCCAAACCCTTGCTGACCCAACAAAAGTGTGATATGCTACCCAATCGATAAAACAAATTATACCACGATAATGAGCCCAACGCGTAGAACAACTTTCGTCAAGGACTTAAGTCGAGAAAATCTATATTTCACTTGATCCTAGAAATGGGTTTCTCTAATTTCTTTGTTTTTTTAGCTTAAAAATGGTGAAAAAGGTCGAAGGAGAAGATATATGTAACATTCCACCGACTTAGGGCCCCAGCTCACGTGCCTGCTTGTGCAGTCCCACAAAAATGTGAATATCTCTCTATTCTGAAGTCGTATGAACGAACGGTTTGATGCATTGGAAACTAGACTCGTAGGCCTTCGATTTGATATCTTGCGGGGACCATAATTCTTAATAGATTGGGAGAAAACGTCCGAGACATTTGACTCAAATTTCAGACAAATCTTTAAAAAGGAATTTACGGTAACTTTCGCCAACTTTTATTTTGTCACTTACCTAACTTCAAAACTTGAGATACCACACTTGAACACTTAAAATATCACATAACACATCATTTTTAATTTATTACTCACCCTCCTTGTATTTCCACGAAGATACGAGTTAATTTAGACATTTTTAAAAGTCGGGGTGTTACATCTTTATACTGGTTGGGATCCAATGTGGATCTTACATTGAGTTTCCTTCAGTTGCAAGGGTGTTCTCTTCTAGCGTTTGAGTCTTTGTGATGAGTACAAGTTTAGAGTATAGTTCCTATCCCAACACTCAATGATTTTCTGTCCTCTCTTTTTTGTTTGTATAGTAAAACTAAGTAGTACAATTCTTGTTAAAAGTAGAGTACAATATGTGTGAAGATTCAAACTCAATGTATTTATGATTAGTTGGATTTCTTCGAGAATTTATAGAGAGTCAATACTTAAATCTTCTTTTTCTAAGGATATAGCAACCCAAGAGAAATGATCCTTGGAAAGAGGTTATTGGGAATAGTTCTTTCCAATAATAAAGAAAAGGCTAATCTTCAGCTTCCTTTCGTAATATTTACCTTTCATTTGAGTGGTATTGATATCCGAATTTACTTTTTCTAATCTTCAACTTCTTTTTCATAAGCTTCAGCTTTCCTTTGAGTGATATTGATATCTGAATTTAGTTCGTGATGATTGTATATCCTTTCTAAAAATTCGATTAGGTCAGTTGATTTATAGTCATTTTGCAAATCCTCTGGTTAAAGATTTTATAGCCGTTGCAGTTCTTTTGAATAAAATCTTGTTTGTTACATTTGTAGGATTTGATTCCCATTGATTTTGCCTCATGTTTGGTCCTGCTTTATTCTTTCCTTTTTGATATCCTTCAAGAATCTAGAATTGTTCATCATTAAAATAATTCTTGCACTAACATTTTCATTGAAAGACTAATCTATATCTATATCTATATCTATATTACCTTAAAAGCATGAACTCCTAACTTGAATGTTAAATTACTATTATATCCCTAACATAGGTTGTGACTTTTTCGATTAGTTGTCACTTTTATGATAAGTTCTGACTTTTTTTAAAAGGGTTGTGATTTTTCGATGAGTTATGACTTTTCAAAAGAGTTGTGACTTTTCCAAATAGTTGTGACTTTTTTAATAAGGTGTGACTTTTCCAAAGGGTTGTGACTTCTTGAAAATGTCATGACTTTTCATATAAGACACAAAAACACTAGCTCATACAACCCTTTATTGACTATAAATAGAGGGGCTTCCTCTCATTTTTCAACCACAATTTTTTTAATCTTCTACGCTTCTTCTTCTTCTTGAATTTTAAAAATTTCGTGTGATTTATTGTGGTTGAGTGAGTTCGAAATTTAGCGGAATATGAGGTACCACTATTCTAATGAAGTAAAATTTTCTATCGTAAGAGGGTATATTCCTTAACCTCGGGTACTTGAGGAAAATAATACTGATGATATAATATATATTTTTTTCTTTGTATATATAGTAGTATGTAATTTTCCAATATATGAAGTTAACATGATGTAGTCTAAATTTATATGACTTGTAATAACACCAGTTTAAGTTTGTATTAGTTTAATTTTTATTTTAGTCTAAATTATTTTGCTTTTGTTAACAATTTCTCTTCCGATGTAGATATATGCTTCTGAATATCTTTTTAAAAAATTATTCAACTTCTCAAGAGTTAGAGAATTGTCACGAATTATTTTTCGGATGACCAAGACAGGAGAATAACATTATTTATCAATGCTACTTATGTGATTTAAATTGTCAGGAAGTTTGCGTCAAAATAGTTATTTGTCACGCCCCAAACTCGAGGGGCGCAACTGGCTCCTAATGCCAAAACTCAGGCCAGAGCCGACCCTGCTAAACCATTTGCTACTAGCGCATGGCAGCCACACGCAATCAAGAAATCAAACAAGTATATCTCGGCTTAAAATTAAGCCATCGGCCGGAAAGGCCCCCCTATTAACTGATCTATAAAAGAAACAGCTACTCCCAGGAGATCATATAAATAAATAGTCAACTAACACAAAAGTCCTGATTGGGCCGTCAAGGCTACCATGATATCTATACCAAAACTAAAAGCAGGTATATATCAATACAATATATCAAACAGCTCACAAGCTTCAGCAAACCAACAACATAGGCCAGCAGGGCCATAACATAGCTATAAACCCCACACACTAGTCTGCAAGCCTCTAAGAGTAGTAAAGATTGGTGGGACAGGGCCCCAGCCTACCCATAAAGATATATACAACAAAAGGTAACAAACCTCCCAACTATGGCTGCTCCGGAGGATAGTGGCTAGCCAACAGGAAAAAATTCAATCCTGCTGCTGCGGAGGTCTCCTCAGTCATCTGTCAGGACCTGCATGCATGAATGTAGCGCCCCCAAGGCCATGGGGCGTCAGTACAAAAAAATGTACAGAGTATGAAAGGCAATAGACTATGATGAGGTATCCCGATATACTGGAATAATCCAATAAATAAATCAAGGCTAAGATAAGTGTACTGACCTGTTCCTAAATCTAAACTTATCAAAAATAATAAAACAACAACCTAACCAAGCCCCCATAAGCTCGGCGGGTACAAAGAGCACACAAAACCACCTACTCAGGCCCCTATAAGCCCGGAAGGTGCCA
Source organism: Solanum verrucosum (assembly GCF_900185275.1). NCBI lineage: Eukaryota > Viridiplantae > Streptophyta > Magnoliopsida > Solanales > Solanaceae > Solanum > Solanum verrucosum. The sequence goes on from NW_026020248.1 coordinate 508,540, forward strand.
ATCAACCTATATACACCTATTAGTAGTCCCCTGGCCCCATAGGCAGTTACATAGCCCTCTTAGGCATTAATATAGCCCCGTAGGTAGCATATAGCTCTCTTAGGCATCAACGTAGCTTATAGACAACTCATAGCCCTCTTAGGCAACAACATGGCCCTATAGGAAGCACATAGCCTTCTTAGGCGTCAATATAGCCTTGTAGGCAACTCATATTCCTGTTAAGCATCCATATAGCCCTGTAGGCAGAACATAGCCCTTTTAGGCGTAGATCACATTTTTGCAGCTAAGCACAATAGCCCCAATGACAATAATAAAAATCCAACCGCTAAAAGCGAGCAATTTAGTTATAAGCAACCTATACAAATAGTCTCTAAGTCGTTTCCAACATAGGGACGCTACTAATTGAATAAGAATCACGACAAGGGAGGATTATATCAACTCGAGCAGCCAACAATCAACATTCATGGCTACAAGTATATCAAGGATAACAACCCAAATACATTGCTTCTAAGCTTTAAGGAAACATGTCATATGTAGGGAATAGCCTTAACATACCTTTTTTGCTAAATTCATGTGGCCTAATGACTTTTACTCAATAATCCCTAGATACTCGATCTTAAGGTCGTAATACGCTTCAAAACCTTCAAATATATCCAAACCCTTGTTGTCCCAACACTAAAGTGTGATATGCCACGCAATCAATAAAACAAATTATACCACGATGATGAGCCCAACGTGTAGAACAACATTCGTCAAGGACTTAAGTCGAGAATATCTATATTTCACTTGATCCTATAAATGGGTTTCTCTAATTTCTCTATTTTTTTAGCTTAAAAATGGTGAAAAAGGTCGAAGGAGAAGATATATGTAACATTCCACTGACTTAGGGCCCCACCTCACGTGCCTGCTTGCGCAGTCTCACGAAAATGCGAATATCTCTTTATTCTGAAGTCGTATGAACGAACGGTTGATGCGTTCGAAACTAGACTCGTAGACCTTCGATTTCATAGCTCACGGGGACCATAACTCTTAATAGATTCGGAGAAAACATCCGAGACATTTGACTCAAATTTCAGACAAATCTTTAAAAAGGAATTTACAGTAACTTTCGCCAACTTTTATTTTGTCACTTACCTAACTTCAAAACTTGAGATACCACACTTGAACACTTAAAATATCACATAACACATTATTTTTAATTTATTACTCACCCTCCTTGTATTTCCACGAAGATACGAGTTAATTTAGACGTTTTTAAAAGTCGGGGTGTTACATCATTACTATATAAGCATTGCTTTTTTTTACTCATTTGCTATTTCTTAATATTTTAATATTTTCAACGAATAAAAGTTCATATGACTTATAATAACGCCAATTGAAGTTTTTATTTGTTTAATTTTTATTGTAGTATAAATTCATATATCTCTAACTTAGGTTGTGACTTTTGCGATTAGTTGTGACTTTTATAATAAGTTGTGACTTTTTTCAAAGGGTTGTGATTTTTCGATGAGTTGTGACTTTTCCAAAGAGTTAAGACCTTTCCAAATGATTGTGACATCTTGTAAATGTCATGACTTTTCAGATAAGACACAAAAAATGATTGCTCATACTACCCTTTGTTGACTATAAATAGAGGGGTTTCCTCTCATTTTTCAACCACAATTTTTTTTAATCTTCTACTCTTCTTCTTCTTCTTCTTCTTCTTGCATTTTAATAAACTTCGTATGATTTATTGTGCTTGAGTGAGTTCAAAGATTAGCGGAATATGAGGTACCATGTATGAATAAGGCATATATATGATGATCCACATTGATCAATCACAAAAGAATAAGAAATATTATTTTATGCAAAGCTTATTATTAAAATCTTCGATTAAATTTTCTATATTGATAATCATGTGCAACACACGTGTCAAAAAAACTAGTTACCTTAAAAGCATGAACTCCTAACTTGAATGTTAAATTACTATAATATCCCTAACTTAGGTTGTACCTTTTTCAATGACTTGTGACTTTTTTCAAAGGGTTATAATTTTTGTATGAGTTGTGACTTTTCAATAAGTTGTGGCTTTTCCAAAGGGTTGTGACTTCTCTGAAAGGTCATGACTTTTCAGATAAAACATAAAAAATACTTATTCATACTACCCTTTATTGACTATAAATAAAGGGGCTTCCTCTCATTTTTCAACAACATTTTTTGAATCTTCTACTCTTCTTCCTCTTGTATTTTATAAAAAAATCGTGTGATTTATTGACATTGAGTGAGTCCGAAGTTTAGCGAAATATGAGGTACTACTATTCTAATGAAGTAAATCATTCTATCCTAGCAAGATATATTCCATAACCTCGAGTACTTGAGAAAAATAATTTTGATGATATAATAATTATTTTTACTTAACATATACATTAGTATGTAATGTTCCAATATATGAAGTTAACATGATGTAGTCAAAATTCATTTGTTTTTGTTAACAATTTCTCTTGTTATGTAGATATATTTTTCTGGATAACTTTTTCCAAAATTATTTGACTTCTCAAGAGTTAGATAATTGTCATGATTTGTTTTTATGAGGCTCAAGATAAAAGAAATGACTTTATTTATCAATGCTACTTATGTGATTCGGATTGTCAGGAAGTTTGTTATTTCTTAAAATTGCAGTATTTTAGACGAAGAAAAGTTCATTTGACTTGTAATAATGCCAGCTGAAGTTTGTATTAGTTTAATTTTTATTATTTATTTAATTACTAATTTTTATGACATAAATATTTTCATTAATATATAAATGGGTAGGTATTTATATTTATATTAAAGTATTACATATGTCACGAATGTATTATCAAGCCAAAAAGATCTTGTAACTTCAAAATATATTATTTTATAATGTACTAAATTCTTTTTTTTAAAACTCACAAAAAAATTGAAAATATGTGAATATATATGAATCATTTAAATTTTATCATTTACAAAATAAATTTTATACAGTAATATGGAATAAACATTTTCATGTTGTCTCTACACTAAATTAAAACATAATAACTATAAGAAATGGGAACATTAATTAAAAGTCCTATTTATGTATGTAAGTATAAAATTTATTAGAAATTCAGCTATTGCACATTAATTCTTTAGTTATAACATTATAAATTCTCTTAGTTATTACTAATTATTGCAAATGTTATTCACACTCTTTTACATTCTATAGTTATAATATTATGAATTCTCATAGTTATTACATTAATTATATCTATCTTTCATATTTCCTTATATTAAACTTTGACCAATAATTTTTTATATTATTATACCGCCCTTATATATGTTATAACACGGTGTTGAAGTATATGAACTATATCTTTCTTGGGTGTAACATAAACATGTGATCATATATATATATATATGATTTCACGGATATAATATATTCTTTGATTTTAACTTTTATTTTTTCCGGTAAAAAAAAGGAAACATTTCTCAGTTAACTATGGACAGTCAGATAACTACTATCTTTGATTTATGTACACAGTCATGCGAGAAGTCAAATATGAGAGCCAACAACTAGAACGACATGTATTGTGTTATAACTTATAAAATACAAATTAATATACAAAAATAGTTCTAAAAAAAACATTTAAATAGTTTAACTTGGAATACACCTGCAAAGCACATCTGGTTAGATGACAAGAAAAATGCATAAAAAATATCGTCTATAAGGTGAAATTAGTAAGATACGACTACTTAAATGATTGAACCTCATCAAATTGAAATAAATATATACATTATTGTATTTAACTAATGAAATATTTCACTGGCCAGCTTCATAGGTTCACGTGAATAAAAGATATATATGACAATCCACATTGAACATTCACAAAAGAATATGCAATACTATTTTGTGCAAAACTTATTATTCAAATCTTCGCTTAAATATGCTATTTAGTATAACATATATTTTTAATTGGTAATCACGTGCAATGCACGTGTCGAAAACCTAGCGTGTTTATATATATATATATATGTATATATATATATATATATACACTACCTTAAAAGCATGAACTCCCAAACATGAATGTTGAATTACTGTAATACCTCCAATTAAAAGTACTCAATTTATTTTATTAATTAATTTTTTATTTGTATTATATTAAAAATAGACACCTTTTGACATTAAAGGCTTGTGATTGTTTCACAGAGTTGTGACTTTTCCAAAAGGTAGCGACTTTTTTGATGGGTTGTGACATTTTCGATAAGTTGTGACTTTCCGAAGGGTTTTGATTTTTCCAAAGGGTTGTGATTTTTCCAAAGGGTTGTGACTTTTACAAAGGGTTGTGCCTTTTTTAATGAGTTGTGATTTTTTCAAAGGGTTGTGACTTTTCTGATGAGAAATGACTTTTTTGGAAGGTTACAACTTTTCTTATAAGGCACAATTAGCACCTATTCATATTACTATTTGTTAGCTATAAATAGAATAGTTTCCTCTCACTTTTAAACTACATTTTTTTAAGGTTTTGTACTCTTCTTCTTCTTAAAAAATCTCAGAGTTTATTTGAAACAGTTGATTAAGGTAAAAATTCAACAAAATTTGAAGTATCACAAAAGAAAGTGTTGGTGAACAAATTATAGCAAATCATTCAACAATTCACACTAGTATTTTTTTTTACGATTTTCATGAATTAATTGTCACTACCCAAGTCTACACCCTGGACATGACCGGCACATAAGAACCATTGTTGGTCCCCAAGCGAACCCTCATCGTGGCTGACTATAAGCGGAAGAGTAACTTAAGCATGGAAAAGCTTAAAGCTGACTAAATTTCAGTAAACTCAACTTTTCAAAACTTTCACTCAAATGAACAACTTAGAATAAAAATAATATATTCAACTCACCATAAAATAGGCACTTAAGTCTTTAAAATATTTAATAAAATGAATTAATAATACAGACTTCTCAACTATACTGACTATCTATGAAGTCTCTAACTGATAAAAATGGAATTCGGGACAACACCCACGACATCCTGACTAAACTAAAAAGTAAATGAAATCCTCTCGAAAATAAGGAGGCTCACCATAGCTAACTCGAACTTTTGGATGTATCTACAAAGCTCATGTTGATTATCCTGAATACCTATGTCTACATCATGAGAAAACACAGGACAAATGGCTTAGTACGTGGAATGTATGAGCATGTAAGGGGAATTCTAAAGCATAACATAAGCTTGAAAGAATCAGAAAGAAATTGAAGAACTTACATGGCTCAACTCGACTCAACATAACTGAACTCATTTCAATATAAAGTAGTTTAAGACAAGTGCAATATAAAGAAAAAGGAAAACTGTTTAAAACATGATGTTACCTCATAATTATAATATCATAAAGACATATCATGCTCCCTCTCAAAGTCTACTTGTGAAATGCATGAATGAAGTCCCACACTCCTATTCATACTAAGAAGAACCCCTTGAGGAACCATGCAAATACTGAATATTGTTGTGGGAGTTTCTCTAATCGACAATCATCACATAAGAGCTATTGTGATAATACATCGATCTTCAGCACACTGCCAATGCATCCTATACCCGGCCAAAGGTATAGGTCCTGAATTACTAAGTGGATCCACTAGTCTATGCGAAAAGGATTCATATAAAAAGTATGACCCTTTTCTACCCATGATGGCTGCATGGTTTAAGGGGGCTGATAGTTGTATGAACTATTCCCCATCGGTGCTCAATACTACTACCAAAAATATTACATTATATTAGCTCTTTATGTTTGGAAACATACTTCTTTCTGTGGTATTAGATTAGCGCTCAAAAACATAGCTCAAAGGCTATCTTGGAAATCAAAGTTTCCTCTCTTGCTTCATTTAGAAAGCGATTACTCTTTTCAGAAAACTAGCCCAAAGGCTCTTTGGAAATCTCAGTGTCCGTTCTTATTTAAATGTGAAAACATTTTAAATATCTTTGGGAATACTTAATCTCCATATACTTTTGAAGAAATGAACTTCAAGCTTTACTCTTTACTCTTTACCCAACTCAAAACTTAAGTCTTAAAACAAAGTTAAAACGTTTGTAAAAGACATCTTAGAAATATGGTTCATGTTGAATTATGGACATGAACGACTCAATGCAAGGTTTTCAATAACCATAGACATAACTAAAATACTTTGAACTAAAAAACTTCACTGATACTACTCATTTCAAGAATGCTCAACTCAGAGTTCACGCGGAATTATGAGCATGAACTACTCAACTCAATGACTCAAAGATACTTCTCATCTCAAGACTGCTCGAATTATAGAGTTCATGCAGAATTATGGACATGAATAACCCAACTCAAGGACTTCATGGGTAGCATGTAATAGTCTCATGATTAGGAATATAATCTCAAATGGGTTAGAAACTCAATACTTAATACTTAGGACATAAAGATATTACTCCTCTCATAGATACTCAACTTATGGAGTTCATGCAAAATTTATGGGAATGAACGACTTGACTCGTAGGTCTACATAACATTATGGAGCTCATGATGCAAGTCTTCTCATTCTCTTACTTACATTCTCAAAACTTAGTTCAAAATGAATAGTTGATCTAAAAGGATTCACAATTGAACTCAAAGGCTTTCTTGAACTCTACTCTTAACTCTCTCTTGAATGTGAATTATGAATTCAAGAGTTATGCTTCATAGTATGAAGGATCTTGTAATAATAAAGTAGACTCATGAATAAATTCTCCTCATTCTCGTGCTCACTTACTTTAGTCATGAAATACGTTACTAGAAATTGTAGAAGACCCCTCAAAAAGTCTCAAAGGGACTTTCTTGAAATGTTCGAATGAGCTCTCAAAACTTAACTCTTAACTCTATCTTGGATTTGAATTATGAATCCAAGGTTATGATTCATGTTCATGGACGATTTCTAGGTGTTTAGAAGTCATTTAGACTAGCTAGAATCAATGGAATGTGTTAGGACACTTTAGAATAACTTAAATAGGCTAAACGACGAAAAACTGGTGAAAAATGCCCATTCGGGCGCGTCCCTGGAACGCCGCACCATGCCCCAATTTACTGGGGTTCATTTCTGGCGCACTACTGGCGCGTTGCTCCAGCCTTCCTGGTGCAATGGGGGTGCGTCACGCCAGCATTGCCCCAGGCAAAACTAACGAACTTTTCCTCTCATTTTCTGACCTTAAATCGCTTTTAATCGATTTCTCTTCTCAAGTTTTCCTTAGATTCAATTACCCAACCTAAGTATACACTAATCCACTCAAAACAACACTCAATACAATCAGTTTCATCTCAAGAAATAATCAAAACCCCAACAATACAAGATTAAGAAAGAACTTCAAGAACACCTATCAAGAACTTAAATCCTTCAACTTTTTGAGAATGAAACTTTGTTGAAAATAATATGTTTGGCGTGTGGGTGAACAAACCCAACACTATGGAAGCTGACATACCTCTTAGGGATCAAACCCATGTCGACAATCCGCAACAACTCTCAAGAATTTCGACGAACACTTCTATCCTTTCTCTTTTCTCCATTTTCTCTCTTCTTCTTTTCTCTTCTTAAACTCTCAACTAAAACCCTCGGCGTAAACTAGGATTATAAAACTGAACCTCATTAGATTAAACCCCTAAAATGTTACTAAAAATGAATTAAATCTTATTGGGTAAGGAAAAGACCAAAATACCCCTCTAAAATCCGGCTTTGACTTTCCTTATCTAGATAGCAACTTCGAATGGACATATCTCCCTCATACGATATCGAAACTGAGCAAACTTGGTGGCGTTGGAAAGATAATTCAAATATATTCCCTACGGTATCTGGTATCACACCTAAATCATCCTGATATAGAATGTATGGTCATTTGAAGTCGATCCAAAACACATACCTAGCTTAACTTGCAAAATTTTAGATTTTGCTATTTCCAATTTAATTCTTTTTGGAACGCAAGGTGCTACATCTAGTGACCTTAACACTTAAGAAATTTTTAATTCCTCGATAAAATCTTACTCACTAAGAAGAACGGTTCAAGTCTTAGTTCAATTTTTTTTTTTGCGGTGTTACAATATCTCCCCCTTGGGATCATTCACCCTCGAATGACGACTGGACTAGGTATGGAACGGGGTTAATTTTTCTAAGGTCTGAGTATAATGGTATGCTCTTACTATATTCAATCTTAACCCAAATCCTTAGGTTCAGGTTCTATACCTCTCTATAGGGAGTCTCATCCCAAGACTACTACTCTTTACCAACATTGGGCTCATATCAAGAGCCACCTAATGTTTAACAACACCGCATTCAAGCTTAGTACTCTAACAACTCCATGGACTCCTACTAACTAACTTCTTCAGAACCAACTAAGGGCTCTCATTTAACTATTTCTCATAGAAAAACCTCATCTTCTTCGTCCTCCTCATTAATAACCTTAGATATAATTATCACACCATCATTATCACGATAGGATCATAAACCTTCTCTTTCTAACATCACTACATTACTGAAAGGACCTCCGAAAAGATATCTTCCATAACCTTTGGAACTCATTACTATCTTATTCTCAACACTTGACTTGATTTACAATCTTATCATCTCCCCCTTAGGTCTAAAGCTGACACTTGAAAGGTATGGACCTACCCCGTCATCTCTAAATTGGTCTACATCCTCTTTTACTCTAACACTCGGGAGAAGTTTATCTCATGACTACGGAACTCTCCATAAGCAGGTACTAAGAACTCTTTCTACGGTGTTTCTCTTAACCTCTTCTGATTACATACCCTCTCGGTACACCTCTCAATGCTCTAGTTACTTTTGTGACTTAGCCACACTTCGCTTCCCTTATCTAAAGGTTTGGTTTTCTCACTTGTACTACTCACATTCATTGCAACAACATCTCAATTCCTTACCTACTCTATGTCAAGTTTACTAGATTAAATCTAAAGAATAACATCATCACCCTCATGTTGTCATTATTTGGATCATGACACTCTTCTCAAATTCAAGCTTAATGTTCATTACTAAACCCGAATATCAATACGATTGCTCGCCTACCATACCATACCTCATTACTTGATCAGTTCTATAACCTTCTGAACATCATGACCCTCTCAAACAAATCATAAGCCTAGCTTAGATCTATCACTTCATCAGGGAAAACTCCTCATCAATAACTTACTGGGTGCATGACTATAGTAATATAGCTCTTCAAACATTATCTCCCTTTCTTAAATCACTAAACCTCTGCATACTTTCCTCTAACTCTGGTCTCTTTCACTACTATTGCTCATGATATCGTAACGCATGATAGCTTTTTGGATGTAAATACTACCCAAGCTCTAAACATACCACCTCATAAGGATCACAACTGAAATAGGGCTTAGGAAAAAGAGTACAACTTACTGTAACTCAAATGCAAGATTCGTATAATATGAGTGCATTCCTTCTGAAACTCAACACTTCACTTACTCATAGGCTTCTCTCGAGCCCCTCTGGAGTCTCATCACTCCCTCAAGATTTTGCTAAGGATAATTCATCGACAAAGAACTAACTCTGCTTTTCAACCACCTCTAGTATGACGGGTAGTCGAATGAATCTGAGAAAGGCACGAGAATGAATAAATCTCTAAGACATAGCTGTATTGCATGATTAAGAGTATGAAAGAAAGGAAACTTTTCTTAAATGTCTGTAGTCCCTCAGTTATAGAAGTGGGGCCCTCAAAACCATAAACAAGATCCTACCGACATGGCTTCATAAACACCCTAGGACACTTGAACTCTGTACTCTAATACCAAGTTTCTCAGGACCCGAGTCTACACCCTGGACGTGGCTGGCACTTAAGAACCATTGCTAGTCCCCAAGCGAACCCTCATCGTGGCTGATTACAAGCGGAAGACTAACTTAACCAAACAAAAGCTTAAAACTGAATAAAATTCAATAAACTCAACTTTTCAAAACTTTAACTCAAATGAACAACTTAGAATAAAAAAAACATATTCAACTCGCCATAAAATAGGCACTTAAGTCTTTAAAATATTTAATAAAATAAATGAATAATACAGACTTATCAACTATACTGACTATCTATGAAACCTCTAACTGATTAATATGGAAGTCGGGAAAAGACCCACGATATCCTGACTAAACTGAAAAGTAAATGAAATTCTCCAAAAAATAAGGAGGCTCACCATAGCTAACTCAAACTTCTGGATGTATCTACGAAGCTCTTATTGATAATCCTGAATACCTGTGTCTACATCATGAGAAGATGCATGACAAATGGCTCAGAACGTGGAATGCACGAGCATGTAAGGGGAATTCTAAATCATAACATAAGCTTGAAAGAATCTGAAAGAAATTGAAGAACTTTCCTGGCTCAACTAGACTCAACATAACTGAAATCATTTCAATATAAAGTAGTTTAAAACAAGTGCAATATAAAGAAAGAGGAAAACTGTTTAAAACATGATGTTAACTCATAATCATAATATCATAAGAGACATACCATGCTCCCTCTCAAAGTCTACTTGTGCAATGCATGAATGAAGTCCCATACCCAAATTCATACTAAGTAGAACCCCTTGAGGAACCATGCAAATACTATTGTGGGAGTTTCTCTAACTGACAACCATCACATAGGAGCTATTGTGATGATACAATGATCTTCTGCACGCTGCCAAAGCATCCTATACCCAGCCAAAGGTATATGACATGAATTACTAAGTCGATTTACTAGTCTATTCGAAAAGGATTCATCTAAAAAGTATGGCCCTTTTCAACTCATGATGGCTATATGATTTAAGGGGGCTGATAGTTGTATGAACTCTTCCCCATCGGTGCTCAATACTACTCCCAAAAATATTACATTATATTTGCTTTCTATGTTTAAAAATATACTTCTTTATGTGGTTTGAAATTAGTACTCAAAAACATAGCTCAAAGGCTATCTTGGAAATCAAAGTTTCCCCTCTTCCTTCATTTAGAAAGCGATTACTCTTTTTCTGAAAACTAACCCAAAGGCTCTTTGGAAATCTCAGTTTCCGTTCCGATTTAAATGTGAAATTTTTTTAAATCTCTTTGGGAATACTTAGTCCCCACATACTTTCGAAGAAATGAACTTCAAACTTTACTCTTTACTCTTTACTCAACTTAAAACTTAAGTCTTAAAACAAAGTTAAAAGGTTTGTAAAAGACATCTTAAAAAATATGGTTCATGCCAAATTATGGACATGAACGACTCAATGCAAGGTTTTCAATAACCATAGATAGAAGTAAAATACTTGGAACTCAAGAACTTCAATGATACTATTCATTTCAAGAATGCTCAACTCAGAGTTCATCTGAAATTATGAGTATGAACTACTCAACTCAATGACTCAAAGATACTTCTCATCTCGAGACTGCTCGAACTACAGAGTTCATGCGGAATTATGGACATGAATAACCCAACTCAAGGACTTCATCGGTAACATGTAATAGTCCCATGATTAGGAATGTAATATCAAATGGGTTAGAAACTCAATACTTAAGACTTAGGACCTGAAGATATTATTCCTCTCAGATATACTCAACTTCTGGAGTTCATGCGAAATTTATGGGCATGAACCACTTGACTTGTAGGTCTACATAACATTATGGAGCTCATGATACAACTCTTCTCATTCTCTTACTTACTTTCTCAAAACATAGTTCAAATAAGTAGTTGATCTCAAAGTATTCACAATTGAACTGAAAGACTTTCTTGAACTCTACTCTTAACTCTCTCTTGAATGTGAATTATGAATTCAAGTGTTATGCTTCATAGTATGAAGGATCTTGTAATGATAAAGTAGAATCATGAATACATTCTCCTCATTCTTATTCTCACTTACTTGAGTCTTGAAATATGTTAGTAGAACTTGTAGATGACTCCTCAAAAAGACTCAGAGGGACTTTCTCGAAATGTTCGAATAAGCTCTCAAAACTTAACTCTTAACTCTACCTTGAATTTGAATTATGAATTAAAGGTTATGATTCGTGTTCATGTATGATTTCTACGTGTTTAGAAGTCATTTAGAGTAGCTAGAATCAATGGAATGTGTTAGGACACTTTAGAATAACTTAAATAGGCTAAACAACAAAAAACTGGTGAAAAACGCCGATCCGGGCGCGTCCCTAGAGCGCCGTACCAGGCCTCGATTTACTGGGGCTCAATTTCCGCACTGCTGGCGCGTCACCCAGCATCCTTGGCGCAATGGGGGTGCGTCGCGCCAGCATTGCCCTAGGCAAAACTGACGAATTTTTCCTCTCGTTTTCTGACCTTATATCGCTTTTAATCGATTAGTTTTCTCAAGTTTTCTTTAGATTCAATTACCCAAACTAAGTGCACACTAATCCACTCAAAACAACACTCAAAAAATCACTTTCATCTTAAGAAATCATCAAAACCCTAACAAAACAAGATTAAGAACGATCATCAAGAACACCTATCAAGAACTTAAATCCTTCAACTTTTTGAGAATGAAACTTTGCTGAAAATAATATGTTTGGCGTGTGGGTGAACAAACCCAACACTATGGAAACTTAATACCTCTTAGGGATCAAACCGATTGCGACAATCCGCAACAACTCTCAAGAATATCGACGAATGCTTCAATCATTTCTCTTTTCTCCTCTTCTCTCTTCTTCTTTTCTCTTCTTGAACTCTCAACTAAAACCCTAGGCGTAAACTAGGATTATAAAACTGAACCTAATCAGATTAGACCCCTAAAATATTACTAAAGACGAATTAAAACTTATTGGGTAAGGAAAAGACCAAAATACCCCTCTAAAATCCGGTTTTGACTTTCCTTATCTAGACAGCCCAACTTCGAATGGACATATCTCCCTCATACGATATCGAAACTGAGCAAACTTGGTGGTGTTGGAAAGATAATTCAAATATATTCCCTACGGTATCTGGTATCACACCTAAATCATCTTGATCTAGAAGGTATGGTCATTTGAAATCGATCCAAAACTAATACTTAGCTGAACTTGCAAAATTTTAGATTTTGCTATTTCCAATTTAATTCTTTTTGGAAAGCAAGGTGCTACATCTATTGACCTTAACATTTACAAAAATTTTAATTCCTTGACAAAATGTCACTCACTAAGAAGAACGGTTCGAGTCTTAGTTCGAAATTATTTTCTGGGGTGTTACATTAACAGTGATGAAAAGTTATGGGAAAGACAATAATAATAAATAAATATGAAAAAAGTCACATGATTTGGGTAAGATATTTCTTCTTTGTTTTTTCATTTTTTATTCTCTTACCCTCATGGAGGAGTTTCTTTCTAATTTTGCTAAAACAACGGGCATCAACATAGTCCATTGAATTATTAGTGTGGATTTTAAATTCACTATTTCAAAAATGGATTTTCACTTTTACTTATAATATGATAATATAGTCATGATAATAATTTTATTTAATAGATATATAAGTAAAAATGAACGGATCAAGTAAAGTTTTGGTGGCAACTAATTTCAATCAAATGGAACACTATAGTGAATATTGTATGAACATATATTTTGGTCTTCCTTCTTCATTTGTTATGTATTGTTCCATATATTTTTTAACCTTTTTTATGTTTATATTAAGTATGCAATTTTTTTGGTATGGATTTCTTCTTATTTTGTGTTCATTTTAATTTGAGAAAATGTTATGTCACAAGATAGACTCCTTGCTAGCTATATAAAAATAGATAAGAAAATAGTGATTGATCATAAATTAATGTTAAATCAAATTAAAGATTCTATAAATAATACTGAATATTATTCTTCTATTAACTTTTATTATTAAAAAGGTTTAATATTTTATATCACGATATCTCCTCTAAGATAGTGGATTCTTTTAGTAGACAACAAATATATGATGTGTATGCGGCAGAAACAAGGAGAAGACTACTATTCTACAAAGATAAGGTTGAAACTTAAAGAAATGAAAAGAAAATTCACCAAAGGTGATGTTGTTCATACATTATAATTAAATTATGCTACTGAAATATATATATATATATATAAATAAAGAATTGGTCAAGCTAAATATTTGACCTACACTCAAACCTCTATTTAACCATCATTCGTTATACCAAAAAAGTACCTTTTTTTGTTGTTGTAAAATTACCTCTCTATGATAGTCTTACTCAAGTATTAATTAAGTAATAATATTTTATAAAAGATAGATTGTGTATAAAGATAAAATATTGAAATATTTATGGTAATCCTTGTTAGTGTCATGCACATACTACATTTCAAATATGAATATTTAAGAGAAAATTTTTACTTAAATGGTGTCCATCATTTATGTTCATAATCTCAAGAGGAAAGGATATTGGTGACATTTTTTGTATTGATATTTTTTTTAAAACATTGTTGGTTAGATTTGCTTACTAAATTGAGAAGTAAAAATACTACTAAAGAAATGTCACTTTTTACCCACATTTAAACTTTGAATGTATTTTTAATTGTTTCAATGAAATATGGTCATTTTTATCTCAAAATACAAGTAACTCTCTGACAATTTGTGTTAATTACTTAAAAACATTTGTCCTATGTTCTTTCAATTATAATTATTTACTAAAAAGCTTTAATTTAGTAATATTAATTCTATTTTACAGCATTGTATACTATATATACAATGCACACGTGCAACGCACGTGCCGTGAAAATAGTATCTTGAAAAGGATCAATGGTTGCACCATCTATACCACAAGGAGTGTCTCAATCTCGACCACCACTGTTCCATAGAAAGTATTATGAATGGTGGAAGAACCACATGATGGATTACTTAATAGGAGAAAATCCATACATAGAGGAGTCATGTTGGACGATACAACCATACCCATGAAGAATGGAGATGGAACCACTCAAGTGCCAAAGGATAGGAAAGAATGGGATGTTGTTAATAAATAAGTTGTCACGACTCAGGGGTCACCGTAGACGTAACATGGCATAAAAGACTCTTAAAGGCTTCATATAAGCCACTTAGCTTTTATAGTCAAGATAATAGAAATTCAGTAAGAATAAAACATTTTCAACACAATCAAAGTGTTTATAAAATGAAGAGGAAGTCTCATACAATTGTCTCAAAACCATTTAATACAAATATTCTTGGGACACAGCCCATACAATAATGATTCAAACATAAAATGAAAGAACATAAGAGATATGCTGACAAAATTCTCGAATATTTTGAGGATATGATCGCTTACATAAACATAAATATAAACATAAACATAAGAGTTAGACAATATAAGTCATAAGCATATTCAATGCATATAATAGATAATATATTAACATAAAATGAATACTTCTTGAAGTAACTTCAAAGCATACTTAGGAAAGACATGGGTAATCTTCTACTAGTCTTACTCATCATAGAAGGCAATCTCAAGCAACAATCCAAGCTTATCACCTATTAGAACATTTTAAGCTTATCTTTTATATACATGAGGTATCGTATATTGCCTTCCAATAAAGGCTTATGGGTAGTCTCCACTTGTCTTACATGAAGGATCATGGGTTCTCACCTCCATGTCCAACTTATGGGATCATGGGTACTCGTCTCTTGTCCCAATATCCCATGACACGGGTACTCACCTCCACATTATTATATAAGGATCATGGTACTTGCCTCCATGTCCAATCATCATAATAGGAACGAGGAGAGTCGCCACTTGTTCAACATGAAAGATTAAGGGTGATCAACACTTATCTTATTCTAAGGAATATGGGTAGTCGCTTCATATCCTTCTCATTTGGAGGTCAAGGGTGAAGTCTGAGTAACCCAACTCATAATCCTCTCTTGGGGTTTTCTTGCCTGTGTTCTTTTTCCCTAAGAGACTGTTTTAATTACTCTTGAACCGGCATGTTTTGGAATGTACGTGTAGGAGTAAGTACAAAAATGAAAGAATGATGGCATAAAAATCATGAAAAAATGATCCCTGCCCAAAAATGATGAAATGGGCTAGATTTGTAGGCTTGATAAGTCGAATGTGCTGGATCTCAATGTGACATGATAGGAACCGATTTGACTTCATGACTTAAGCTAAAACTTGACTGGGTAATTTGATAATATGATAACGAAACGATGTTCCAAGAGTGTGTGACAAAATTTGAATGTTCAGACAGAATGTGCCAATCTAGAACTTGCCTCATTGGTCCTGCTAAGATGATCAAGGCTTGAAGTTGGAAAGTGATCATAGGCACTTGTTCAAATTAGTCAGCTTAAGCCTGAAATGATCCAACCAAATAAAATCAATGTTTCCTTTAATCTAAATGTTTAAGCCTAAAATAGACCATTTCTTTTGATTCAGCTAACTCACCTTTCCTAAAATAATTGTCTTGGCCTCGGTCCCTCTTTGGACATGCGCACCTTGATTTAGGGCACAAGCCTAAGTTGAGGGTGGCTAATTCAAAAAGTTACATTGATCTTGGCCCTGGTCCGACATCGGATATTGTGCACATCGACTTATGCTAAACACATAAGTTGTGGTTGGCTGTGAAAAAGGAAACTGGAAGAAAAAAAGAGTATGAAAAGAGTTGTGTGTTGAAATGAGAAACTGAAAATAAAAAGGTGTGATTGTGTGCAAAAGAAGCAAAAAGATGATTAATAAAATTGCTGAAAGAAATAAGGAAAACTAAAGTTAAAGAAAAAGAAGAAAGTGAAAACAAGAGCCTCAAAGTCAAAAGTCACATCTATGTTGAAATGAGTCAAGGGAAAGAAAGTAAAATGAAAGGATGTCAAAAATAGGTTGAGAAAAGAGGTAAAAAGCCAATGTATTGTCAAGAAGGGCATAAAGTCACTAAAAAGTACCCAAATGTACCACACCTGACCCTGAGCCTACGTTACAAGCTAAGAAAGACCTATAGTGATCCTAGCAACTAGTTTGGAAAGTCTAAGCAATGAAAATAAAGGCAAGTGTATGGTATTGAGCACTAAATGTACTTGAAGTAACATATGAGCGTGAGTGTTGAACGAATACTAACAAACATCAAAGTCATATCTCTTTTGAGTGAAAAAAGATTTCTTTTGAAGTGAGGGCACTAGTTACATTGTTGGAGAATTGATACATTGATGATTGTGAATGGTGTATGTTGTGGTGTTTGTTAGTCGATCTATGCCATGTTTTAATCCGTATGAGTTGGTTTATTAAGTCTAAGAAAGAAGATTTGCACTGAGAAGATGGAATGGATTGAAATGGCCATGTCATTGCTTAAGTTTGTACATCTGCTTCTACACAAGTGATGTTTAGAGTTTAGTGTGTCGCTTGTGGAGAAACAACATGTTTAAGTTGAGGGTGTTGATATACCGTGAGTTTACGGTATTTTTGATGCATTTCACTTAAGAGTTGTGTGTGTCTAGAGCCATTTTGTATTGGAAATAATGTTTTATGTGTTACATTTGCAGGAAATGAGCTTGGACGCGATTGAGTGAGATGAGAATTGAAAATCTTTAGAAGCGGCCACCCACGAAGGGACCTACGGACCGTAGGTCCTATGACGGTTCGTCGATGGGTAGGCGTAGATAGGAGCATTAAGGAACTCTGACCAAGTATGGAACTACGAAGTGATCCACGGACCGTAGGTCGACCCGCAGGCCATCCTGCACATCCATCGAAGGTGTTCAGAGAGTTGAAGTTCCAGTACCAGATCAAATTCGTAAGTATGGAGCCACGAAAGAGGACCCACATACCATATGTCAACCTAATCATGCATGTCCATTGTTGGTGATCAGAGAATGATGGTTCCAGGACTTGTAGAAAAAGTCTATATGATGACCAACAGAGGGGACCTATTAACTGTAGGTCGACCCACGGTCCGTAGGTCGAGTCGTCTATCAAAGCCGCGTCCCAAAAGTTTATTACCTTATTTTGATTGCTTTTTGTTTAGGACATATTTTTCTATAAATAGGGTATGTAAACCTCGTTTTTGGGGGTTAGACATTATTTTTTACTTTTAGTTCATGATATTTTCCTGGAATTAACTTGCCAACTTTGGCAATTTGATTTCCGGATTTCGGTTTATAAGATTTTTGCTTCGAAATTCAGTTTGAGATTTCAGGTTTCTGCTACTCTAAACGTAAATTCATGAATTCTTATTATCAAAACATGAATTGTGTTCATTCAAGCATGAGTAGCTAAATCCACAACAAGGGTTGTGGGAACCATGAGAAATTAACAATGTTTGAATAATAACTAAGTAATTGTTGAATAGTGTTTTTGCATGTATTGGTAAATCTTTTGCTTAGAAGTCTTTTTAATGAGTGCACGCATTAGAACTCGCCTTGTTGCTACTTGCCGGACCAAGGTGGTAGTTAATAAGAAAAGAATTATCAATAGAGATTCAATGCGATACTATCTCATAATGTAATGTCAATTGGTGCGAGGTGAAAACTAAGCCATACATTGATGTGATGTCTAATCACAGGTAAAGGTAAGGGTTAGTAAAGTATACACAGATAGTCGGACCAAGGCGCATAGTGAAATTCCCTACTTGGAGGACCAATCACATAGGGATACATAACTTACCAACTTTGCAAGTAAAACACTAGGAAAGGATTACTATTATTAGGATTACCGCATCAAGAGCTTATGGGGAACACATACACCCTAGTTTCTCTCTCATGTTGATAACTCGAAGTTTGAATCTTTCTAACTTATTACTTGAACAACAATTAGTTATTTTCATACACAACCCCCCCCCCCCTCTTATTTACTTGTCTGAGAAATAAGTTGACTAAATGAATATAATTGTGAGTTAATTTTAAGTCTGAACTGTATTACTCGTGGGATCAACCCCAACCTACAAGTTGGGTTCTTTATTTGACAACAACCGCTTATACTTCTTTAGGGAAATGTAATTTCAGTGTATCAGTTCGGTTAGCTTACTCTACCAAGGGTGGTGTTATGGTTCACAATGGTTCAGAATCGTCTTTTGTGACCAACGTGAAAACCAAGCATGGTCTAGATCCAACTTCGTTTAATTGAAGGGAGCGATGCTTAAAAAGTCCATAGTGATTTTCTCCCAAAGGTGAGATGGTGTACTTAGATATTGAGGTCAATTATGTGTTCCTAATGTAGACGACTTGACAGAACATATCTTGCCAGAAGCCCATATTTCTCAGTATTCCATACAGCCAAAATCCACCAAGATGTACCACGACTTGCGAGAGATATATTGGTGAAATGGGATGAAGAAAGATATTGCGGAATTTGTGGCTAAGTGTCCGAATTGTCAACAAGTGAAAGTTGAGCATCAAAAGCCATGAAGTTTATCTCAAGATATTAGTATCCCTACTTGGAAGTGGGAAGATTTGAACATGGACTTCATTGTTAGTTTCTCGCACCCGGTGACAACATGACTCGATTTGGGTTATTATAGAATGATGACAAAATTGGCTCATTTTATCCCCTTGAAGGTTTCTTTTTCTATAGAGGACTTTGCCAATTTATAATTGGAAATAGTGAGGTTTCATGTAGTGCCCTTATCCATTTTATCCGATCGTGGTAACCAATTCACTTCTCAGTTTTGGAAATCATTCCAAAAGGGTCTTAGTACTTGTGATAAGATTAGTACGACCTTTCACCCACAAAATGATGGGCAAGCGGAGTGTATGATGAATCCACAAATTGGACTCAATTAGGGCTTTATTTTGATAGAAATAGTGCCCTTATATGCTTACTTTGTCTCAATATTTGATTAAAACTCTTAGTTTCAGATATTTGAAGTTTTAGTGGAAGCATGGACACTTAGGCACAAAAAGGAACAAACAGGCTGAAAAGAACGAAGACGCTGAATCTTGAGCATCGCCAAGCACACTTGGCGATTCGCCAAAGGGATGCACTCTGCCCTTTGTTCCAATACGCGAAGCCCTGAAGGAGAAGGATAAAAAAGGTGATGAAAAGAGCAGTCGAAACTTCACATAATAGTTCCATGATGCAGTACTATACCGTCTAATGATCCAGAATGTGAAGATGATGAAGGCAAGCACGAAACGGCGATGAAATAGAAGAAGGACAAGTCGCCGAGTCATTTGGTAACATTGACTAACCTCGCCGAGCAATTCGCTAACACTAAATTCTGAAGTCTATAAATACTAAACTCTTTATTAATTTTTGGGAGTCGAATTATTATTATAATTTTCAGAAAAGAATAGTACTTTTTAGGATATTTTTCTCACAAGTTTGGAGAGGGTTTTGTGGGAGACTTGAAGAAAAAAGGATTTTATCTTCCCCAAGTTGGAAGTGGGTCTTCTCCATTCTTCTTCCTTTGCTTAAATCAAGGTTTAATTTCTTATACCCATTTAATTTTATTATCATTTTAGGTGTATTTTGTTATTTCTTGATGTGTAGCCAAAAACCCCCATTCTCGGGGTGTGATTTAGCAAATATGTGTTTATATTGTTGTTGGGTCTTGCTTACTGATAGGTTAGATGTATTTTAATGGTGATTTCACCTAGTGGTTGTGGTTTAATTTAAAGGGTTTGTAGTTGCAAATACAAAACCACCCATGTATTTTTGGCTTGCCCGAGAGGGAGGTCGCGAAACCAAGACCACTATACTGATGGCCTAAGGAGTGGGTCAACATGAGGTTCATCTCGAGAGGGTGAGCCCTAGTCCCATATCCTAACACTCAGCTGGAGAGAGTGAGTGGGGGTAAGGAGTAGGCTGGCTTCATGCGGCAATTGGGTGTCCGAGAGGAACGCATTTGAAACGGGGTAAGCTGTCCGAGAAGGAAGTTATTTCCATCTAAAGATTAGCCTAGTCACTATTATCTTGCAAAATCCTATCGAAAGCATTACCCAACGATTTATCTCAACTTGTATTGTGGCTACACCCCAAGAACTTTTCCCTATACTTGATTTTATTGTTATTTTTGTTGTTTTTTCTACTTGTGACAAAACCCCCAATTCATATTTGACAGTTTCGTGTCACCCCCTTTAATTTACTATGTTTTTACTCGTTAATATCATTAGCTACGACTAATTAGAGCTAAACTTTATTTTCTATTAATTCTTGAAGCTACTCCATTGGGACACGACCCCAACCTTTATTTGGGTTACTATATTATCGATGGTCTTAGACACTCATACCGTAGGTTAGTGTCATCATCACAGGTTCCAGGTGATTCCTCATCCTCCTAGCCCACCAGGATCACTCAAGCCATGATCCTGAAGATGGGGCTATTGGCCTATTCAGCTGATGTGAGAGCTACCCGACTAGAAAGGTCTATTCTAGGGATCATCTACAGGGCCATACTAGCAGCACTCACTCCACTTCAAACAATTGTTAATGCTTTGAGAGTGAGAGTCATTGCTTGCGAGAGCAGACAGGGGAAACCACTGAGGTGGCAACTTTAAAAGCCGAGATTACGAGTCTGAGAAAGGACGTAGACTACCTTAAGTCTATTGACATCACTTCACTAATAAAGAGGGCAGATGATGAGGATGCTCCTGAGACCACTAGAGAGATGCAGGGGGATAGCACAACACATGCAAAGTCGGATGTAGAGATCGACGAGGAGCTTATACAGATGAGGAGGAGATAAGAGAGAGCCAAGATGCGCACATATTCAGAGATCTGCTAGATCTAGTACAAAAGGTTATGCAGCCGGTGATCCGGACATTGCCGACCGAGACGTCCACAGTAGCTCCTTGTGAATCGAGCACTATTTTTCCATCTGAGACTACTCCGGCCACTGAGACCACGATAGAGAGAGAGACTGCATAGACAAGACCCTTCTTCATCTTTAGAATGTCTTATTATATTTTTACTTCTGATACTGTTATTTGCTATTGAGGACAAACGCTATTATTTGTAGTGGGGTGAGGCCCACCTTATTTTGCTTGTTTCAGATACTTGTGTTTTGGTGTACATTTGGGTTATATATTTTTAATTGTGGTTTTAAAACTGCTTTGCGATTGTTTGAGCTTGTGACTTTGCTTATTTTTAATTGCAAAATGCTTTTGACCTTTCCAAAAACTTTTGAATTTTTCGCACATTTTTGCCACCCTTCGTGAGTTAAATGTAGCTGTTCTTTTGCAAAAATTTGAGTCTCAGTTTCGATCAATACCGATGAATTGAATCGTGCTCTCAATTGAACGAACATGAATGTACGGCTACGATGAGGCCAAATGAAGTTGCATAAATAATATGTGAACACTTTGCATCTCGTTGTGATTAGCCATTTAACGAATTGATTCTCTTGTAATGACCATTGCACACTAGCGAAAGTGTGTAGTCTTGTTTGCTTTAAGTGTCTGTAACGACCCAAAAAAACGAACTAGTGAAACTAGAGCCTCACATGTGAGTTTGGAGTTGAGAACTTGATGAAATGATGAGAAATGACAGTGACGTCCGGAAACTAGTCGTTTGAACTAGTAAGTTGTAAGGGTCTTGTCGTTGAAGTTTGGAGTGTTGTTTAAGGGCTTAAGGGGTTGATTATCTAGTTGATTAATCACCTTTATAAGCTAGCAAGAACTTAAGCTAGGTCATGAAATCATTTAGAACCGAGACCCTCAAAACAGTCCCCTAAAAATAGTTTTTAGTTTTAAGTTAGGAGTGAGGGTCAACTTTAAATGGTCATATATTTTAGCTCAAAATGAATTAGGTGGACCATTACCTATCCAATTAAAGGTATCTAAGTCCTCTTTCCAACGCCACCGAATTTGCCCTTTTCCGATCTCGGAGTAAAAAGTTATGCCCAAAATAGTGAAGCACTGTCAGCAAGGACGAGCTTAGACGGGTTTAGTGGAAACTTTTAAGTGGGTCCTTATTTCTTTTCCTAAGTTGAGCCCCTTTTATTATATGCCTTTCCTAGCAATTATAAAACCCTTCTAGACCAAATTCTTCCATTTTAAGTCACTCCAATTAGAATTAAAAAGAACTCACCTCCTCTCAAATACTTTTCTCTCTACAATCCTCCATTTTAAGAAGGTCAAGAACTTGGAGCTAGGGCTTGGATTGAAGGTGGTTTCTTCATCAATTTTCTTGGGGAATCTTAACAAAGGTATGGTGACCCTTGATCCTTGATTATCTTTCCTTCAAGGAGTCCATTCAAAAGGGTTTCAGTCTTCAAAGAACAAAACTTCTATTTTCTATTCTAGGTATGGGTTCATGGGTAAAATGTTTTCAAAGTCATTGTATTGGTGAATTGAAGTTCTATTTATGATTTTAAGATGATTTTTATATGAAACTTCTTCAAGAACCCATGTTTTCATTAAAAGCCTAGAATTTGCTAATGAAGTGGGTTTAATGCCTATGATTTAATGTTGATGAAATTGTGTTTAGATTGGATTGTATTGTTGATTTATATGGTTTTCTATACCTATTTATGATGAATTGTTGGTATATGGATAATTGAGGATTGTGGCCTTATGGGCAAGTTATGAAAAAATTCTCTTGTGGTAAGAAAAATGGTTGGGACTTGAGTGTTGTTGATTATGGCTTTGGAGGATGGTAAGTTGGCTTAATCTCATATTATGGATAAAAAAATTGTTCTTGCTTGGTTTGATCCACTTATGGTGGAGGTGTTTAATTATGGAATGTATTGTGACCATGGCCTTGAAGGCATAGTATGAGAAATATAAGTGTTACAGGACATTTTTATGAATGGACATTCAATGGAGCTAATGTGATCATGTTATGAATGTAAATGTGTTATTATTGAAAGAATTTTTCTCAATTTGACACTCATGAATGTTGATGATAGAATATGAAGGATTCTCCAATTTATTGCATATCTCGAATTGGTAGAGCTTGTGCATCATTTTCTTGTTTAAATGATTATATTATTGGTTGTTGAATCCTTGGATCGGTAGGCTAGTAGCACCCTTCCACTCATGATAATAATGAACCTTGGAATCGGTAGGCTTATCGCACCCTTCCATTAATGATAGTAATGAACCTTGGAGTCGGTAGGCCTATGGCACCTTTCCATGAAGGTTAATGATGAGACTTGAACCGGTAGGCCCATGGCACTCTTTCAAATGGAGTTAATGAGCTTTCCTAAATGAACCTTGAAACGGTAGGCTTAAAGCACCCTTTCACGTGTTAATGAATGTAATTTGGAGTTGGTAGGCCAATGGCACCTCTCATATGTGATAATGTCAAGGTAGCGAACTATTCTATGGGAATGTAGGCTAAGCACCGAGTGGATTTGGTTAGATGGAAACTCCCCCAATGGTCAGGCATGAGTTTCAATGATCGTCTACTTTATCCCATAAACTATGTGCCCGCATAGGTAGCTAGTGGATCCATTAAGCTATATATACCGGTCTTCCTTAGGCAAGTAGACCACCTCTTTACGGTGTGGGGACTTAGGACACCGGATTCCATGACAAGCTCTCATGGTCTATGTCGGTTAAACGCTTACTTCCCATCATGTGAGATTTCATTATGGTTTCTTGATAGGTTCTACAAAGTGTAGGTAGGAGTATCGGATGCTACCTATACATTGCACGAGTAGGCTTGGAGAGGGTCATAGTGAGTTTCTCTAAATCCTAATGTATGTGACATAAATGTGCCCTAAATGAGGTTATTAAAGAATGTTGGCTCTCAAATGTTTAATATGAGATGCATGCTATACTTGGGTTATATTATGAGTTATTTTCCATTGTCATGTCTTAATTAATGATATACCTCTTATGTATGAATATTGTGTAAAGGTGAAAGAAAGGAATGATAAGTTACTTTAAGTGACCTAAATGTGGTGCCTTAGTATGGATGGCGGTATGGGACGCCATCCATACATTGCACGAGGTATAGCATAAGGGTTGCTTGAGGTGAAGGTCCAAGGTAAAAGTTTTCATGTTGATATTGTTTAAATGTGATATTATGACTTACTTGATGTTTATGCTTGTCTTGTATGTCTTTTATGCAATTGTTCATGATACTTCAAAAAGTGGCATAATGCATGGTTTCTAGCCAAAATGTCCCTTTTAAAACATGTTTTGCATGGTCATCATACTTAGTACTTAATTGTGCTAATTCCATATTTCTCTATTTTCTACTAGTATAGGTTCCGGAAAGTGAGCGGGTTCTATAGTAAGCTTGGAACTTGAAGTTCTTCCAAGATCTTGTGGTATGTCCTCATATGTCGAGGAGAAGACTTTTCTATTCTAATTTTATGATAAGGTTCTTGTAATAGACTTAATAGACTTCTTTTGATTGTAAAGGGTCGTGTCCCTACTTATGTTTTGTGATTGTGTCTAAGATGGCCATGTGAGACTTAGACTTCCGCTGTGTGTTTTTAAAGTTGTTTTAATGAAGCTTGAATGTTTGGATGTAAATAAGTTTTTAATTCCGCACTTAGACTTTTCTATTATTGAATGCAATGAATGACTATGTGGCTTGTATAAGACCCTTTCGGGGTCGAATACGCCTTGTTATGACTTGGGGGTGCTCCCGGGTCGTGACAGTGTCGATGCCTTGTGTGATTAGCTTGCTTTGAACCATGCATGAATATACCTAGAATTTGCCTTGTTAGGCTGATTGATTTAGAAAGGTGTCCTCTTGAAATGATCTTAGGCAACTTTAAAGAGTGTGAGACAAATTTGACATATACCTCTTTTGTTGCCTAACCGTGAGCGTGTGAAACTCTTTTGAACACCCTTTGAGCCTTACCTTTCTTTGGAAGAACATCGATGAACCCTAGACCTTACTTGACCCACTACCTATAATCCTCTTGATTTGTGGTTTAGCCAATAGCCAACTTAGGCCAAAAGCCTTAGTTGGGGGTGTGGTGAAAAAGGAAAACGAGAAGTCAAGAAGTGCAAGAAAAGTCCCCCTTAACCCATGGTTTTGCAGAACGATGGAAACCCCAAAAAAAAAACTGTGGAATAAAGTACAAAAGAAATTGGGTTTCCAAGCAATCCATGGAGGTGAACACAAAGATGACTTAGAAGCACTAGAAAAAAATTGATAAAGGAAAAGAAGGGAATGCCTTGCGAGTACCACATATCATGTGGAAGAAGTCACTGAGCCTAAATGGCCATACATTTGCACTCATCCACATTACAAGCCTTAGAAAGACCTTTTTGATGTTGAGTAAGCCAAATCGAAAGTCAATTTGAAAATAAGGGAAAACCTACGGGTGAAAACATGTATTGTGTTCCTCGTTTTTTAGTATGAGCATTGCATCTGATTCCTGATCTTGAATTGATTAACCTCTATGTCTAAATATGGAATCATCTTTTATGTGCGGGCATTGAGATACTTTTTGTTGAGCTTGAACTTGCACAAGTAGCAAGTATTGTGAGCATGAGAATCTTTGGTAATGGTGTGTCACAACTTGAATCTTTGAGTACACAATTGATCCTTGCATAAGTAAATTGAGTCTTGTTTTGTGCATTCATGATTGAGTCTTGTGTAGCACTGTTTGAGACACCCATTTTGAACGGCTGAACTTAAGTTTTCTTGAGGACAAACAAAAGTTTAAGTTGGGGGTGTTGATGAGTCCACAAATTGGACTCATTTAGAGCTTTATTTTGATAGAAATAGTGCCCTCATATGCTTACTTTGTCTCAATATCTGATGAAAACTCTTTAGTTTCAGGTATTTGAAGTTTTAGTGGAAGCATGGACACTTACGTCCAAAAAGGCACAAAAAGGTTGAAAAGAACAAAGAAGCTGAAGCCTGAGCATCGCCAAGAACACTTGGCGATTTACCGAAGGGATGCACACCCCCTTTTATTCAAGTACGCGAAGTCCTGAAGGAGAAGGATAAAAAAGGCGATGAAAGGAGCAGTTGACGCTTCGCCGAATAGTTCTGTGAACCAGTACTATACCGCCCATGGTCCAGAACATGAAGATACTAAAGGCAAGCACAAAATGACGATGAAATAGATGAAGGGTGATTCACCGAGTCATTTAGCGACATCGACTAACCTCGCTGAGCGATCCGCCAGCACTAATTTTTGAAGTCTTTAAATACTAAACTCTTTATTAATTTTTGGGAGTCGAATTATTATTATAATTTTCAGAATAGAATAGTACTTTTTAGGATATTTTTCTCACAAGTTTGGAGAGGGTTTTGTGGGAAACTTGAAGAAAGAAGGATTTCATCTTCCCCAAGTTGGAAGTGGCTCTTCTCCATTCTTCTTCCTTTGCTTAAATCAAAGTTTAATTCCTTATACCCATTTGATTTTATTATATGTTTATTTGTATTTTTTTATTTCTTGATGTGTGGCTAAAATCCTTCATTCTTGGGGTGTGATTTAGCAAATATGTGTTTATATTGTTGTTGGGTCTTTCTTGTTGATAGGTTAGATGTATTTTAATGGTGATTTCACCTAGTGGTTGTGGTTTAATTTAATGGGTTTGTAGTTGCAAATACAAAACCACCCATGTGTTTTCGGCTTACCCGAGAGGGAGGTTGCGAAACTAAGACCACTAGACTGATGGCCTAAGGAGTGGGTCGACATAAGGTTCAGCCCGAGAGGGTGAATCCTAGTCCTATATCCTAACACTCAGCTCGAAAGGATGAGTGGGGTAAGGCGTAGGCTGGCCTTCATGCGGCAAATGGGTGTCCGAGAGGAACGCATTTGAAATTGGGTAAGTTGCCCAAGAAGGAACTTATTTCCATCTAAAGCTTAGCCTAGTAACTATTATCTTGCAAAATTCCTATCGAAAGCATGTACCCAACGATTTATCTCAACTTGTATTGCGGTCACACCCCAAGAACTTTTCACATACTTGATTTTATTGTTATTTTTGTTGTTTTTACTATTTGTGACAAAACCCCCATTTGATATTTGACACTTTCGTGTCACCCAGTTTAATTTACTATGTTTTTACTCATTAATGTCTTTAGCTACAACTAATTAGAGCTAAACTTTATTTTTCTATTAATTCTCAAAACCACTTCATTGGGACACGACCCCAACCTTTAGTTGGGTTACTATATTATCGACGATCATAGACACTCATACTGTAGGTTAGTGTCGTTGGCCATGATAAGCACCAGCGTACTATCCAATTCTTGGAAGGTATATTGAGAGCATGTGTAATTGACTTCAAGGGTAATTGGGATAATCACTTGCCTTTGATTGAGTTTGCCTACAACAATAACTATCACTCAAGCATTGGTATGACTTTTTTGGAGGCACTATATTGTAGGAGGTTTATATCTCCAATAGGTTGGTTTGAGGTAGGTGAATTTTCCCTTATAGGTCCCCGAGTCGGTACTTGAGGCTATGGAGAAAGTTTGACTTCTTAGAGAAAGCTTGAAATTAGCTCAATGTCGACAAAAGTCCTATGCCGATATGAGAACAATAGATCTTGAGTTTAAGGTAATTGATTGGGACTATTTAAAAATTTCACCCATGAAGGGTGTAATTAGATTTTGGAAGAGAGGGAACCTTAGTCCCTATTATCTGGGCCCATATTAGATTTTGAGACAAATTGGCAAGGTCGCTTATGTACATGCAATTTTCCATGTCTCCTTGTTGAAAAACTGTGTTGGATATCCGACATCTATAGTCCCCTTAGAATGTTTCGGAGTTAAGGAAAATCTTTCATATGAGGAAATTCCTATTAAGATTTTAGACAGGCAAGTTTAGAAGTTGAGAAATAAGGAAATAGCTTCGTGAATGTTCTTTGGAGGAATCACTGAGTTGATGGTGCTACTTGGGAGGCCGAGGCCGATATGATATCCCTATATCCTCATCTCTTCCCCCCCCCCCCTTCCCTACTCTAGCTTGATGTATTTAGTCCTTCATGATTTACTCCTTTGGTGTAATGTGTCTTAGATTTTCCCAAGATTTCCTCATTTGTGCATGTTCATGAAAAAGCTTAAAATTTTAGGAAAAAATGAGTTATTTGATTGACTTCTTCTTGTTTATGTGAATTTGAGTATGAATTACATATAGACTTTATGAGATGATGTTTTGAATATTCTTTAGCTTAGAGATGATTTTCCTCTTCGGATATGTGCATTTATGTGATTGCAGTCAAGTTGAGTTGTTAGATCTTCTCCCTACCCTCCTTATGATGTCTTGAGTGACATTCGAGGATGAATGTTCCCAAGATGAACATATTATAACACCTCAAAAAAAAAATTTGAAAAATTTCTTGTAAGGTAAGGTTCAAGAACGATGGAAAGCTCTAATGAAGGGTTCAAGGACGGTGGAAGAGTCCATGGTCATTGAACCTATCCTTGAACCCAAGCCTTATGAAAAATATTCTAAGGCAATGGTCGAAGGAAGGGTTCAAGGATGGTGGAATAGTCCATGCATGGTGAGTGAACCCAAGCCTTGAGAAAAAATATTCTAAGAGAAGGGTCTAAGGAAGGGTTCAAGGATCGTGGAAGAGTCCACGGTCAGTGAGCCATCCTTCAAACCAAGCCTTGTGAAAAATATTATAAGGCAAGGGTCTAAGGAATGGTTCAAGGATGATGGAAGGGTCTACGGTCAGTGAACCCATCCTTGAACTCATGCCTTGTGAAAAATATTCTCAGGCAAGGGTCTAAGGAAGGGTTCATGGATGGTGGAAGAGTCCACGGTCAAAGAACCCATCCTTGAACCCAAGCCTTGTGAAAAATATTTTAAGTCAAGGGTCTAAGGAAGGGTTCAAGGATAGTAGAAGAGCTCACGGTCGGTGAAACTATCCTTGAACCCAAGCCTTGTGAAAAATATTCTACGACTTCAAGGACGGTGGAAGAGTCCCCAGTAAGTGAACCCATCCTAGAATCCAAGCCTTGTAAAATTATTCTAAGGAAATGATTCACAGACAGGTTTACGGCCGGTAAAAGGGTCCACAGATGGTAGACCCGTCCGTGTAGATTGACATAGAAAAATAAAACTCGTCAGTTATTTTTCCAAGGTTTTATGGTTCTTTTCCTATGCATGTAATATCTAAACTAGGTAATTTTAATAATAATCCTAGATGCTATATGTCTTTTATGCCTAAAATTTAACCATTCAAAATCACTTTTTAAATTTTCCCAAATTCCTTCAAGTTCTTCCCCCAAAAATTTCTATTTCTATAGCTCGAAGAAGAAGACAAGGATTTCAAGATCAAGTCTCAAAATTCACCATTAATTGTGGCATATGAAATCTAAGGTATGATAGTCTTCATCCATGGAGCCCTTTTCTCGATGTAGTTCCTAAATTTTCCAATTTAAAAAGTTAGAAATCCCCAATTGAGTTAGTGTTTTTCCTCTATGTCATGGGTTCTTTTAAATGTTGATTTATTTAATTGACTTATGAACTTTTATGCATGAATTGATATAATCTCATGATTTTAAGGTGAATCCCCATGAACCTATGCTTAACCCATGTTTTATAAATATTGATAATTGAAAGTGGGTCTTCAACTATGAAAGATGAATTATGGAATTATGCATGATCTTATGGAATTGATGAGATATGATGTAGATTGTTGTGAGAGTAAAGCATATATGTTTTTGTTGTGGCTAATTGTTGTGAAAGAATTGCTCACATAACTACCTAATGCATGAATGTGGAAGGTTTTCTCACAAAAAGTATTCTAAGGTTGAAAGGTTTTCTCACCTCAAATGAATCAAAGATAAGGAGTTATTCTAATAAAATCTAGCTTGGATTGGTTTCTTAATTGTACCTTTCCATGAATGACATATGACTTAGCTTGGATTGGAAAGGTGATGTGCCCTTCCATGGATAATAAGAACAAGTTAAGCAACTGACTATTCCATGGGATTTACTCTTAGCACCAAGAGGATATTGAGATGGGAGCTTTCCCATTAATAGAGGATGGGTTTATAGAAGCAATCTCTTTATCCCATACCTATGTACCCCCACAGAATGATTGTCTTAGATAGACATTAGCTAGTGGATCCACATAAACAAGAAGTTCAAGGTCTTTCCATGGAAAGTAGGACACCCCTTTATGGTGTGGGGTACACACCACATTCTGTGTTAATAGCTCACATGGTCTTATACATTGGTTAAAGGTAAATCTCCCACAATAATGAATTAAGGTTACTTCACGAAGTATCTGACATGTGACTTAAGATGATGTCTATATGCATTGACCATGTTTTGTGACTTATGTCCTCTAGTTCTTTTATATTCATGATTTAGCTTGGTCATTTAACTTTATGAAAATGTCCCTTTTCTCATGTTCTCAAATGTTTTATGCATGGCTATCATAATTGGTACATATTTTGTGCTAATGCATACTGTTGCCTACATTTTCCCAAATGTAGGGTCCGACAGTCAAGGTTCTAGTTACGTGGCTAAGGGTTGATTTGAGAGATTTCAAGCTTTGGTGAGTCCCATGCTTTTAGGACGGATTTTCATTGTTTTCAGTTTTTCCTTCTTACTTTCAGTTTTGGACATGATGTATAGGCTAGGCACAAATTTCATTCTTATGTACTAGATGGCTAATGAGGCAACTGTTTAGACTTCCAGTTTACTTTTATAAAACTTTTGGACTTGAAATGTACTTCTTTGTCTCTTTTCATTCTATTTCTTATGTTATGAGTGCTAAGTGTCTTGTATATGGCATCTCGAGGTTCTATACACCATGTTACACCTAGGGGGTACCTTGGGTCGTGACATTTTTTTCATCGACAACTTTACCTTCTTCATCTTTCTCAAGAGAGAATGTGGAGCTCATGGGAGTGCCTAAGGATTTGGCGCTTTCCGTACCAAAATTTTCAATTAATACCAAATTTGGCATAAGAACGTACCGCTTTTTGATTGATAGATTTGTAGTCAAAGGAAAATGATAATTCTCCGATCATACTCATCTTGCATTAACTTTGCATTAGGTCAGAAAAATCAATACATAGAGAGATATTAGCACTTCCAAAAATATGATATCATCAATATAAATTTGAATAATAAGATATTCAGAGGAAGATCTTTTGATGAAAAAAGTTGTATCAAATTTTCCTCTTGTAAACCCATGATTAATTAAAGAGTGTTTAGGCGATAATACCAGGCACGAGATACTTGTTTGAGACCATAAAGAGCTTAAGAAAGTTTGAAAACATGATAGGGAAGTTTTGAATTTTAAAAACCTGGGTTGTTTTACAAACACTTCTTCTTCGATAAAACTATTTAAAAAGGAACTTTTAACATCAATTTGAAATAATTTTAAACCCTTATATGCGGCATATGCAAGAAGTAACTGAATAGATTCTAACCTTGCTATTGTGGCAAAAGTTTCAACATTCACTACAACAAATTCGATTATCAGGGACAAATAATTTCATCATTCATAAATCATATTTCGTCACTAGAAATCTTGTGAGACGAAAAATAATTTGTCAATCAGTCGTCACATGTGTGTCTCTAAAAGCCTACAAAGAGGATTTAGTGTTTCGTCACTAAAAGTATTATATTAACTACAAAAAGAAAACTCATCCCCAAATGCTTAAACATTTGTGACAAATTTATTTGTCATAATTTTATTTTATTTTTTGTAGTTAATAGTATGTTTTGTCACTAAAAAGGTTATCACTACCGACAAAATTATATCGTCGCTAATTATTTTACTTAAATCAGTGAAGACATCAATTATCTCTAAAGTTATATGTTTTTCGTAGTTGAACAAAATCTAATTTCGTCACTAATGACTATAATTTATATACAAAAAAATATTTTGTTCTTAAATCTATTAAATTGGGAAAAAATTATTATTATAAAAAGGTTAATTTCCCAGTGATCCCATCTCAATTTTTTCAACCCCTCCCCAGGAGTTCCCACATTATGCTTTCCTGGGTACTCGAACTCACAACCTTAAGGTTGAAAGTGAGGAGTGCTTACCATTTCATCAACTCTCTCTTGTGTCTCATTTTTGTTTTATTTTTAACTCCATTCACTTCATTCAAATTTAACTTCGGTAGATATAATATATTATATGATTATTAATACACATAAACAAATGCATGAAATTTACCACCCACAATTCATTCAAATGTAGATTATATTTTAATTAAACTATATATTTTTTAAAATATCTTTAAATATATTCAGTACGATTTTGTCATTTTATTTACTTATTTTTATAAGTTTTAAAAATTATTTAGTACAATTATAAATTTATATAAAATTAAACTTTCAATTTTATTTTTAAAAAATTGAATAATCGGTTCAATTCGATCAGTAAATCAATTGTTTTGAAAAAAAAACATCGATACCATAACTATAGTACTTCATCATAAGGTATTTGAAATCTTAGTTGTTCATTTCTTTCATTTGTGCTTTCATTTTTTAGTTTATTTCAATTTTCACACTGATGGAAAAAGTTAATAGAAGCTCATGAAATATTTCGCAACTTTGCAAAGTCTAAGTTTGTAAGTTGATGTTATCTTTGAATAGTTGCTCTACCTACGTTTGTGGAATTACTATTAAATATGTAATTATTTTTAGATAGAAGCAAATAGATCGACTTAGTTGTAACAACCCGAGAGCACCCCCTAGTCGTTATCGGCGTATTCGACCTCTCGGAGGTCTTATAAAAGCCCTTAGCATTCGTCATAGAATTCATCATAGAAAAATAGCGGAAAATTTAAAACTTTTTCATGATATAACACAAGACATAAAAGTCACCTCATTAAACCTTTAATACAAAAATCGAAGTACTATGTCTTAAGGTAGCCATCTTAAAACATGACTACAACAAAAGAGGGACACAACCCTTACAATACAAAAGAAACTACTATCTAGTACATAGAACTTAAGAAAACTCTTTAACATAAAGGCCCTTGAATCATTAAGGACACACCCGAACTTGGGAATAGTAAGCCAAGCTCATCACTTCTAGGAAAGACCCTTTAGTCACCATCACCTACACTTGGTGTAAAAAGATGAAGAAGAATGGTGTTAGTACAAGAATGCACTAAGTATGATAACCATGCTAAACATGCTTTTAAAAGGACATTTAGTTGGAAACTATGCATCATGCATTTTTAGAGAAACTTCAAGAACATTTAGTACATAGGCACAATATAAACCACATACATTATCATACACATGGAAACCATTCATAATAGCACATAGAGCCACTTATAACATTTTAGGCACATTCAATGCATACAATACATTACCTTCCTCTTTATCTTCACTCATTTCCTCAAGCAACCCTTAGGGAATACTTGGTGCAATGTATCACCTTAAGGTTACCAAGGGTGAACTTACATATAGCCTTCATCAATCCAACCACATATATTCATAGAGTCATACGCACACCATAAGACATAGTCTTCACATAGGAACCATTACCTAAGACAACCCCCAAGTCACACTAGTGCAATGTGCAAGTAGCATTCCATAATACTACTCGCACCAAGTGTTCCTAGGAAGCCACCATAGACTAGACACATCATATTCAACAAGTCATAACATCTTCATTTAACATTACACATAGGACTAACATACTCCATAACATCATATAAAGACTCATTCATTTACTACATCATTAGTCATAACCCATTTAGTTCATATCATAAGTAAACCACCCTCACAACCCCTTCACAAGCTCACTTGTGCAATGTACACATGGAGTCCCATACCCCCACATATACTAAGCAAACCCATTAAGAAGTCATAAGTGTAATTCACATGCATAATCATACTTCATGCCTTGACATAAGTAAAGTCAACCTTAACATGCTTTCATATTAACATACATAGACCATATTCTTTATTACATAAAGAGCCTAATCATAACCTCCCTTAGAGTACACTTTTGCAATGCATAAGTAACGTCCATAGTCCTACCTACACTAAGTAACTCTTCACGAAATCATGACTAGAGTTCATATTCTTATCTTAGTTCATTTCTTAACTTTCGGGAGACATTGCCATAACCGACATAGACTATGTGAGCTACATGGAATCTGATGTTCTACTCTCACACCGAAAAGAGAGGGTATTACTTGCAAAAGTAGGACCTACAAACATAATAGCTATCTAGTGGATCCACTAAGCTAATACCTACGGGGGCACGTAGTTATGGAACAAGGAGATTGCTACTAGAAAACCTTGACTTACTAAGTGTGGAGGTTGCCATCTGATGAGACAACATCTATGTTGGGAACCCGGACTTGCTAAACGTGAAGGTTCTCTTGTGGGAAGCCAGACTTGCTAAACGTGAAGCCCCCACTCTCAGTTTTCATGTTCATTTGGTGCTAAGCTCCAACTCCCTTTTTAAACATCTATAAGCCTTTATTTAACATTAGTTCATAAAATAGGCTTTAGGGACTTAATCCCTCATATCATATAGCTCAAAGGTTTCTAAGATGAGAATGACCTTTCATCACAGAACTAACATTATGTGAGAATGACCTTTCACATAATCATACCCTATTCATAACAAAGTCTAGTTTAGACTACAATTGAGGAAACCTTTCAAGTGACTCACTTTCACTAGATTATCATAAACCTTATTCATTCATTCATGTGTGTGTGTACATATGTGAGAAAGCTTTTCATATAAACACCTTTATACAACACATATCCATACCTTGCTAATCATACACTTTGCATGCATAATAAGATGTAAGGGCGCATATAAGAGTTCACCTTTCAATAGACACCATAACACATCATATGCATAGCTATACATGTAGAGTGTGTGTGTGCAAATTGGTCCTCATAGTGACATATTAGCAACAACATTGATATTGAGTGTTCTTCCCCTAAAGGGATCACAACACATTCACAATGTCCCCAATTCATGAGCTATTCATATATTAGCCCTTAGGGATTCTAGACCACACACTCACACTTCATCATAGGAGACAAGGAAACGTTCAACATTGAATAGGTACTCCTAACATGTATATGATCAAACATTCATATAGGGGTCATATAGGTAGGGGTCATTCCACCATAGTACCTAACTTAATCAATCATGTAGACCACACCTTATCCCTAACATTATCATTCATATTATACTCCTCATCATCAACACACTTTAAACATCATGCTAGCATTGAGGATTTCATACATAACCTTCATAGCACGACTTCATAAACATATGCATCATAATCATCAATTCATTTCACATCTATTGCCTTCAAGGCCATGATTTCAACCTGTATAGATAGACAAGAAGTAAACACCTCCACCATAAGTGGATCAAACCTCACAACATCAATTCTCATACTATAGACTAGAGGTTAGGTCAACTTACCAATTCTCCAAGCCATGATCACCATGGATCAATCCTCAACAATTCATAATCAATTGGCATAGGTAGCAATAGGAATCAACAATGTAATTCAATATCATAAACATAGTCTAAGTACAATTCCATAAACAAAGGGATCAACCCATAACTTTACCCATAACGCCATAATCCTCAACTCATCAATATACCAACAATTCAACATGAATAAGTATAGATAATCATAGGAAACATCAATACAATCTAATCTAAACATAATTTCACCAATAGAGATCATATTCACAAAGACCCACATCATAGGCCAATTTTCGAGAATTTGGGGATCATGGGTTCTTCAAGAATTCCTTTGAAAATTGTCTTAAAAACATTAATTCCACATTAACTCATCAATAGAATGATTTAGAAAATCGTTTGACAAGGAACCCATGTTTAGATTGAAAATTGGGAATTTTGATCTTTGAATCACTTTTAAAAATCTTTGATAGAACTCCTTGAATGAGAGGTTATTCAAGAATCAAGAGTCAACATACCTTAATTATTGAAGACCCATGAAATTGAATAAGAAATCAGTTGAAAACCCATCTTCTAGCTTGAGCTTCATCAAGGTCTTCAATGGAGTTTTTGAGAGAATCTATTTTGAGAGGGAAGGGTCAATTTGAAGAATGGGGTCTAATTTTTGGTTTTGGGATTTTAAACAACTTATAATACCCTAAAATAGGTAGAATAACCGTTTATAAAAATTCCACAAAGTACCCAAACTACCCCCTCACTTAGTTGGACCTTTTAAACAAGTCAAACTTGAGTTTTGTTTTCGCAGATTTCATTGGGAAACAAGTTCGCAACGCGGAGGTGTTCCCACAAGTTTTCTGGAAATTAAATTCGAGACAGTAGAGTCCGCGACATGTCCGCGACGCGGACCAAACATTTGGCCCTTGGCGGAGCTAGTCCGCGACGTGGACATGCTCCCTCCAAGCACAACTTCAAGCTGCGTTAGCAGCTTGCTTGGCCAAGGTTGGGGTCCTCCTCGGGGACCCTTAGGGTGGCCCCCGGGGAGTCATATCCGAATGTTTTGACTCTAAAAACATTTATTAAGACACTAGGGTCACCTCCACTGATTTTAGACTCCAAACAACACATAAAAACATGAACAACATACTATAACACACCTACACGTAAAAGACTAGTTTTCGAACGTCTTGATCGTCCCTTGGCGTTTGACTTCCAAACTCTTTAAAACTGACTTAAAAGGCTATTCTTCATTATTTTAACAAGCTATTAATGCATAAAACCAATGTAAGGCTCTACTTTATCCTACTTTTTTTTAGGGTCGTTACATTAGTCTATGAAGTTAACCAATAAAAAATAATTAGACACACATACAAATTAGCACCAAGACTTGAGAAATTATTTTTTTCTATCGTCTTTATCGATGAAAGTGTATGAAATAAAAAAATGTGTTAAACCAACAAATATTAGCGATCTAGTGGTAGAACCATATCCCACTCACGATACTTATAACCTGGATTGTATTTTTCAAATTATGGATTTTATAATTGCATAATTTAAGAAAATTGATGAATTGAACTTTTTCATCTTTACAAAATCGATTGAATTCGTTGGTTTTAATATTTTCCCTCACCAATTAACGAATGGACTTTGTCTATTTCTTATGAAGCACTTGTATTATTCTTTTTGTAAGTTCTCACTTGTGATTATAAACAATTGTAGCCAAAAAAATTTTATTTAGCTATGAAATTTTTTCGTAGCAAATAGTTGAATTATTCACTACAAATTTTAAGTCGTCGCTATTTAACACCTTACATATTTTGTGACAATTGTTTTGTTGTCACTAAATCACAAATTGATTAGAGACAATAAAATCTTGGTCACCAATTATTTATATTATTTGTGATGAAAATAAATGTCATAATTAAATCTAATTTTTATAGCTAAAACTTATAATATTTAACTACGAACTCTAATTTGTCGATATTGTAACATAATATTTTTTTAGATGAAATTTTTTTGTGTCCAAAAAATAATTTGTCATGAATTAGATACATTATTAGTAACGAAATAATGTGTCACCGATAACTTTAAATTTGTGACTAACAGTACTTATAAATGGCACCAAAGAAATTTTTGGTGGGAAACTTTAGTGTACATAACTTAGCTATGAATTTTGATGTTTCGTCACTAAAAGTATGTGTCTCATATATTTAAGCACGAAAAATAAATTTGTCACTAAAAGCGAACAATTAGTTATGAATTTTATGTCGTACCTAATAATTTCGTAACTATATATCATATTTGTTGTAGTGATTGTTGACTCCTTCCTGTTTGAAATAGCCTTAAGATACTAGTCAAGCCTTGTTTCTTATTACTTCACCAGACTCATTGAGTTTTGTTTTATGTACACCCATTTTGTTCCAATAATAGACTTATTTTCATGTTTAGGAACTAGAGTCCATACCTTCTTTTTGTCACATTGACACATCTCTTCTTTCATAGGCTTAATCCAATGTTCATCTGTGAGAGCTTGAATTATCTTCTAAGGATCTAGCTAAAAGATTAGCGCAACATTTGCTTTATTTTTTCTCGATGCTCTAGTCTTCCTTTCTTTATTGAGATCTCTGATGAGGAACTTTCTTAGACAATTTTTCTCACTTATCCATTCATTTGGAACCGCTTCATTTATTTGTTTGATAGGAGTTTCTCCAGCAATCGACTCTTCTGAGCTATTTATTTCCTTTTAGGTTGATACCATTATTTCATTTTCTTCCTCATCTGCACTTGTCTAATCTCAACAAATTAATTAGAGTCATAGGAAAAACATAAATGGATTCTTCGATGCTTAAAGTTCATTTATTAAAGACTTTATAAGATGTGCTAGAATTTTAATAACCAAGAAATATACCCTTTTTGCTTTGTGCATCTAACTTACCAACATTGTCTTTACAATTGTTGTGAACAAATCACTTGTATCCAAATGGATGAAAGTATACAATGTTGACCATTCCATAATTCGTATGGAATTTTCTTCAAAATGGGTTTGGTTAAACAATGATTTAGTACATAATAAGTTGTACTTACCACTTCTGCCCAAAACTTGTGTGGGATAGAATGTTCATACAATCATAGTTCTTGCCATATATTTTAGAGTTCTATTTTTCACTTTCTACAACATTGTTTTGTTGAGGTGAACGGGGATATGAAAGATTGTGAGAGTACCATTTTTCATTACAAAACTCTTCAAAGAACGTATTTTCAAATTCTCCTGTGTGATAACTTATTATTGATGTGATGTAGTACCCTTTGTCTTGTTGAACTTTTTAAAAAATGAACTCATTTTTTTAAGAGTATCACCTTTATGAGCTAAAAAGATTACCCAGGTAAACTGAGAATAATCATCAATAATTACAAATGCGTACCTTTTTCCTCCAATGCTAGTTTTTCTAGTAGGTCCAAATAAATCCATATCTAGTAGCTATAGGGTTTATTCGTAAAAACAATATCTTTAATAAAAAATGAGTTTCTAGTTTTCTTACCCATTTGGCATGCATCGCAAATGTTATCTTTTGAGTACTCCAGCTTAGGTAGCCAATTACTAATTCATTCTTTCCATGTTTTTCTATTAGTCACAAACTTGCATGACCCAATTTTTTATGCCAAAAAAGGGATCATCAATCATTGAAGCTACGCATATATGTTATCTTGTAATTTATAGTAAGTCCATGATGTAAACATTCTTCTCTCTACTTCCTTGCAATAGTCTGTTTCTAGATATATCTTCTATTATGCATTGATTGTTTTGAAATCCTACTTCCAGGTTGAGTCACATAATTTACTTATGTTTAGAAGATTTTACTTTAGTCATGTCACTAGATATACATTTGTCAGATCACAAGATTCATTGAAAGAGATTGTGCCAATACCAATTATTGTTCCTTTTGAGTTGCCACAACACTGACTATTTCCTCCTTTATATTCAACAAAAAATTTAAATAGGTTATTATCTCCTGACATGTGATTTAAACATCGGCTATCGAAATACCATTTTCCTTTTGCTTTTCTGCAGAGTGCCTATAAAACAAAGAAATTATCTTCTCTTAGAAACCCAAACCTTTTTGGGTCCTATGAGCTTAGAATTATCATGATTTGTTTTGTGTGACCAGAAACAATTAGAAGTATCATGATTACAAAATCTACTGTTAAAAAATAAGTGCCCAAACTTTCCACAATAATTGAAACTTTTAGGAATGTCTTCTTCTGAGATGGAGTTACTACTATTAGTTTTAGAATAAGTCGACTTATGGGATATGTGTGACTGATTGCAACTAAAAGAGCTTCCATTTGAGGAGTTTTTACTGCCGAAAACCTTCTTGTATTTTTTAAATGAGTTATTAGAAGAATCAAATTTGTTTTGAAAATTTTCAAGCATGGTTTTTATTTCATGAATCTCTTCATATAGGAGATCCTTTTCAACTTCAGTGACTTCTAATATGATTTTCAAATTCCTTTTCTCAGTTTGATTGTTTCAAAAATTAGTAAAGACTCGGTTCATATTAGAGACATCATTGTAACACCCTGTATCCGAAAATAGACCAGATTGCAGATTTCAAAAACAACAGGTGCAACCAACGGGCACAACCTATGGACTGTAGGGTTACCCAGGGTCCGTGGAGGTGGTCCATGGATTGTAACTGTAACCCTTCCCTAGAACTCAATCCAAATTTTGGCTAAATAAGGGTAGACCCACGCCAGAACCTACAGATCATAGGTCAGACCACGGTGTGTGGATCAAACCTTCAGAAGCT
The DNA here is from genome assembly GCF_900185275.1 of Solanum verrucosum. NCBI lineage: Eukaryota > Viridiplantae > Streptophyta > Magnoliopsida > Solanales > Solanaceae > Solanum > Solanum verrucosum. Next base: position 549,488 of record NW_026020248.1, read on the forward strand.
CAGCTTTCGTCTTGATCGACGGTTGACCAGCATAGACCGTCAGTCACTCTGACAACAGTTATGTCGGGGGTCTTTTGGTATTTTCCAATTTCTCTTTACCCCTAAACTACGTCATTTAGACCCTAAATTGTGAGGTTTTAGTCAGTTTTAGCCTAGAAACAAAACTAGAACTTACCTAACTAAAATCATTAATCAAAACTTAGAAAAGTTAGAGCGTAAGAGGAGAAAAGAGGTCAAGAACCCTAGTTCAAGAACACAACATGGTTCCATCAGTTCCAACCCTGAAATCAAAATATTTCACCGTGGAATTTGTCACTAGGCATGTGGCATTTCACTAGTGGGTTCCTTTCGCCCATTAGATCCCTAGAATTCAGTCAAATTCGTGATTCTCTATTAATAACTAGACCTAAGGTTTCTAGAACTTCAGTAGATTATCACGAATTAGTTAATTACATTTTCCAAATCAGATTATCATGTTATTACGTCGTATCTTGCATGTATTTCAGAACCCTAGCTATGTACTTTTTTAGTTCTCGAATTACACATGCTAGGTCAAATATTTCAGTTGTTTCAGATATGCATGCCTCAGTTTTTTAATGTGTCAATATCAGTATAATAATGTTGCATTCTCAGTTTGCATGTCAGACTTGAGCTATCCAGTATATTACAGTAATTCAGTCATAATGTGTTACTAACTTAATCTATTGGGAGTAGCATAATACCGAGTTGGACTAGTGTGAGCCACCCATATAGTCCCAGAATTACGAGCCACAAAGGTTGTAAATCCCCTTTGTGGGCATCAGTTTAGTGATCACGCCATCAGGTCTCTCTACCTTTGGCCGGGTATATTGGGTCCTCTCAATGGGGCGTATAGATCGGACTCCACATTTAGCTGATGTGGTTTTATGTTTGTTATTAGTAGCTCCCAAAGTTCAGTTAGACTCTATTGCATTGTCCAGGTTTCAGTATTCAGTCTTAACATGTTATAACTTGGTCGTTGCATTCGGTTTGGTTATGTTCAGTATTTCAGTATCCTTATCATGTTCAAATTGTATTATTGCTTATTATTTTGTTCAGTTATATGTTATTTCAGCTTTACTTTATCCCTCATGCTCAGTACCTCTCAATTACTGACGCATACTATGTGCTACATCTTCTCGTGATGTAGGTTCCAGTACTCAGCAGTTAGATCACACATAGATCGATTCCCGATCTTCAGTTTAGCAGCATCAGTGGTGAGTCCTCGCTCTTCGAGGATTAGTGACATGACTATTTTATTGCTTTTAGTCTTTAGTTTCATGTTTTTGCTAGATTTAGCTGGGGGATGTCGCAACACTTCTAGTCTGTTTAGAGGCTTATTTCAGACATAGTTAGATTCAACTTTGTATTTGGGTTAGATATTTCTCTTGTATTAAACTCTCAGATTTAATATATTTAGTTCTAGTATATGGGTATTCCCCATCATTTCAGATTTACATATGATTAGCTTCCACATCAGTTATTATTATTCTTAGTATGCTCATGTCATGCTAGTAAGGTTAGCTTGGGGTCACTTGTGATCCTAGGTCCCGTGTACGCATCTCAGGGGTAGCTTGGGGCGTGATAAACTTGGTATCAGAGACTTGGTTTAAGTGTCCTAGAATGTCTGAAAAGATGCACTAGGTAGAGTCTTTTTTATGGGTGTGTAGTACGCACCACATCTAATGAGAGGGACGCTACAAAGTGATTCATGAAAAAATCTTCATTTTTCTTATTACTCTTATCGTGCATAAGGTATGATCTAATTCGTTGTTCTAACTTGATGTTCTATGTTTCAGTGATCATGCCTCATCGTAGAGCTAATGCTAGGAATGCAAATGCCAGGAATGCAAACACAACTCCTCCAGTCCCAGATCAAGAAGTTTCAAATGCAGATTTCAAGAACGTTATCTATTTGATGGTTAAGAGTGTGACCAACTAGAATAATTATCGGGCTTCAGTTCCGTCAAATGCTAAAGTGGGGTCAGCTATAGACAGAGTGCGAGATTTTGTTAGGATGAATCTGCCAAAGTTCTTAGGGTCGCAGATTGGTGAGAATCCCCAGAACTTCATTGATGAGGTCAAGAAGATCTTTGAAGTGATGCAGGTAATTTGGAATGTTCGAGTTGAGTTAGCATCTTACCAACTCAAGGATGTGGCTCATATCTTGTATACTCAGTGGAAAGAGAACATGGGTACAGATGTAACTCCTATCACTTGGGATTGCTTTAGTGAGACCCTTCTAGACCGGTTCTTCCTAAGAGAGTTAAGATAGGCAAAAGCTCAGGAATTTATGAACTTAAGGCAAGGTAGCATGGAAGTCCAAAAGTATGGGCTCAAGTTAACCCAACTCTCCAGGTATGCTCCTCACATGATTGCTGATTCCATGTCCCAACTGAACAAGTTTCTATATGGAGTGTCAGACTTAGTGAAAACAGAGTGCATGAATGCTATGTTGCTGGGAGATATGAACATCTCTAGGCTCATGACTCATGCTCAGCAGGTTGAGAGTGATAAGCTTAGGGAACATGCCAAGGAAAATAAGAAGGCTAGGATAAGGAACTATGAGTATTCTCAACAGAAATTGGGTGATGGGAATCAGTCGTAGGTCAGCAAATTTTTTTAGCCCCAGCCCCTTCATCACCTAGTGTTCCATTCTCCAAGTTCAGAGAAGATCAGAAAGGTAGGGCATCGGGCTCTAAATCTCAGGGAAGTGTTTAAGGCACCATAACCTACCTTACTTGTCCAAAGTGTGGTAAGAACCATCCGGGTGAGTGCCTTGCAGGGAAACAAGGATGCTTTGGGTGTTGTTAGTCTTGTTACTAGTTGAAAGATTGTCCTTCTAGATAGGGTTAAGGAGGTAACAATGGTAGAGCTCAGTCCACAACTTTAGCAGCACCAGCAGCTCGCACAACTCAGCAGGGTAACTTCTCTGGTACAGGTGGTGGTCAAAGCCAAAACATGTTGTATGCTCTTTAGGCTCTCCAGGATTAGGAAGACTCTCCCGATGTAGTCACTGGTATGTTACGAGTCTTTGACTTTGATGTTTATGCTTTGTTAGATCCATGGGCTACCTTATACAGCGGTCAAATTCAGTGTTAGTCCAGAAACTCTCTCAGGATCCTTCTCAGCCTCTACTGCAGTGGGTGACCTAGTCATAGCTAGACGGGTATACAGAAATTCCCTTGTCAGAGTCTGTCAGAAAGTTACCTCAGTAGATCTCATAGGGTTAGATATGGTAGACTTCGATGTCATTCCTTGATCTCATAGGGTTAGATATGGTAGACTTCGATGTCATTCTAGGAATGGATTGGTTACATTCCTGTTATGCCTCAGTTGATTGTAGCACTACGATTGTTCATTTTCAGTTTCCAGATGAACCAATCTTAGAATGGAAGGGTAGTAGCTTAACGCCTATGTGTCAATTCATTTCTTACCTTAAGGCTAGAAAGATGATCTCTAAGGGTTGTCTCTACACCTAGTTTGGTTTAAGGATTCAAGCTCTGAAACCCCAACTCTCGAGTCAATTCCAGAAGTGTTTCTAGAAGATCTTCCTCGAGTTCCTCTCGAAAGGGAAATCAACATTGGAATTGATCTCCTTCCAGATACCAAGCCTATTTCTATTCCTCCTTACAAAATGGCTCCAGTTAAGCTTAAGGAACTGAAAGAGCAAATGAAAGACCTTCTAGATAAGGGCTTCCTCAGACCTAGTGTTTCGCCATAGGGTGCACCAATGTTTTTCGTAAATAAGAAAGATGGTTCTCTCAGAATGTACATCGATTATAGGTAGTTGAAAAAGGTCACAATCAAGAATAAGTACCCTATCCCCTGGATTGATGACTAAGTTGACCAACTCCAGGGTGCTAGTCATTTCTCAAAGATAGACCTCAAGTCCGATTATCATCAGCTTAGAGAAAGAGATAGTGGCATTCCAAAGACAGCCTTCAGGACTCGATATGGTCATTATAAATTTGTAGTTATGCATTTGGACTAACCAATGCTCCTACAATTTTCATGGATAAGATGAACAAAGTGTTCAAGCAACATTTGGACTTGTTCGTTATCCTTTTTATTGATGATATCCTCATTTATTTTAGGAATGAGGAATGACATGCAAGTAATTTGAGGGTTGTTCTGCAAACTCTCAAAAAATGTCAATGATTTTCTAAGTTCAATAAGTGCAAATTTTGGTTGCAATCATTTGCTTTTCTTTGGCATATAGGGTCTAGTGAAGGGATTCAGGTAGATTCCCAGAAAATTGAAGTAGTGAAACAGTGGCCCAGACCTACCTCTCCATTATATATCAGAAGTTTCTTAGGTCTAGCAGGTTATTACAGAAGGTTCGTGGAAGAGTTTTCATCCATAGCCTCTCCATTAACTAAGTTGACTCAGAAGAAAGTCAAGTTTCAGTGGTCAGATGATTGTGAGAAAAGCTTTGTAAAATTGAAAACTAGGGTGACTACAATTCCTGTTTTGACTATACCAGAGGGTTCAGACGGTTATGTGATCTAATGTGGTGCTTCCAGAATCAATCTAGGTTATGTGTTGATGCAATGAGGTAAAGGTATAGCCTATGCTTCTAGACCGATTAAGGTGCATGAGAAGAACTATTCAACTCATGACCTAGAGCTATCAGAAGTGGTTTTTGCACTTACGATTTGGAGACGACATTACTTGTATGGTGTTCATGTAGATGTGTTCACAGACCATAAGAACCTTCAGTATGTGTTCACCCAGAAAGTGTTGAATCTTTGCCAGAGCATATGGCTTAGATTTCTCAAGAATTAAGATATGAGTGTGCATTACCATCCTAGTAACGCCAATGTAGTAGCAGATGCTCTTAGCAGATTATCTATGGGTAGTGTAGTACATGCCGAGGAAGAAATAAATGAGCTAGAAAAAGATGTTCATAGACTTGCTCGCCTAGGATTTCGTCTTGTGAGCATAACAGAATGTGGTGTAACGGTTCAGAATGGGGTAGAATCTTCATTGGTAGTGGAGGTTAAGGAAAAGCAAAACAGTGATCCGATATTGCTTAAAATAAAGAGTGTAATCCACAAGTAGAGAGTTGAAGTTTTCTCCCAAGGGGAAGATGGTGTGCTTCGCTATCAGGGTCGATTATGTGTTCCTATGGTTGATGAGTTGTGACAGTAGATTCTTGTAGAAGCCCATAACTCCAGATATCTATTCATCCAGGTGCCACTAAAATTTATCGTGATCTGTGGGAATTCTATTGGTGGAATGGAATGAAAAGGGATATGGAAGATTTTGTGGCTAAGTACCCTAATTGCCAACAAGTCAAGGTAGAACATCAGAAACCAAGAGGTATGACTCAAGAGATTGGCATTTCTACTTTGAAGTGGGAAGTGATCAACATGAACTTCATCACAGGTTTACCTCGTACTCGCAGATAACATGACTCCAATTGGGTGATAGTTGATAGAGTTACTAAGTCTTTGCGCTTTTTGGTAGTCAAGACTACAAATTCGGTGGAGGACTACACCAAGCTTTACATCAATGAGATTGTGAGGTTTCATGGGGTTTATTTGTCCATCATCTCAGATAGAGGTCCTCAGTTTACCTCTCATTTCTGGATGTCATTTAACAAAGGTCTTGGTACTTAGGTTAACCTTAGCACAATATTTCATATGTAGATGGATGGTCAGGAAAAACGTACCATTCAGACCTTAGAGGACATATTGAGAGCGTGTGTGATCAATTTCAAGGGTAGTTGGGATGATCACCTCCCTTTTATTGAGTTCGCTTACAACAATAGTTACCATTCCAACATTCAGATGGCCCCTTCTGAGGCATTGTATGGGCATAGATGTAGATCTCCAGTTAGTTGGTTTGAAGTGGGTGAAGCAGCCTTGATAGGGCCATATTCAGTTCATAATGATATGGAGAAAGTGAAACTCATTAGATATGGACTTACGACAGCCCAGAGTCGCCAGAAATCCGATGTAGATGTAAGGAGAAGGGAGCCAGAGTTCCAAGTTGATGATTGGGTTTTCCTGAGAGAGTCACCTATGAAACGGGTGATGAGATTTGGCAAGAAGGGAAAACTCCATCCTAGATATGTAGGCCCTTACGAGATCTAGAAAAGGGTTGGTAAGCTGGCTTATGAGTTAGAGTTGCCAACAAAACTAGCAGCAGTGCATCCGGTTTTCCACATTTCGCTGTTGAAGAAATGTGTGGGTGATCTAACATCTATTGTACCTTTAAAAAGTGTGGTACTTATGAAGAGGTACCAGTTGGAATTCTTGACCGTCAGGTTCGAAGGATGAGAAACAAGGAAGTCGCATCAGTCAAGGTTTTGTGAAGGAGTCAGTCCGCAGAGGGAGCTACTTGGGAAGCAGAAGCAGCCATGAAGGCAAAGTATCCTCACCTCTTTCCTTCCAATTCCACTCTAGCTTAAGGTAACAGTTCTTCTTTAGTTTTTCAGTCATTCATGCATAAAATTTAGTATTAGTATCACGTTTCTTCAGTTGTACTTGCATTTTTAGTTTCTTTGCATGTTCTTGGAACTTAGTTCAGTCAGAAATCAATTTTAGTATTTTAGTGGTAGGGATTGCAACCCTCTTTCTTCATATCAGCTAGTTTAGCCTTCATTTGAGGATGAATGTTTCCAAGGGGGAGATAATGTAACACCCTGTATCTGAAAAACACTAGATTACAGATTTAAGAAACTACAGGTGACACCTACGGGCACCACCTACGAACCGTAGGATGACCCACGATCCGTGCTGGTGGTCTGTGAATGGTAACTGCAGCCCTTCCCCAGAACTCAGTCCAAATTTTGGCTAAGGGTAGACCCACTGCAGGACTTATGGACTGTAGGCCAGACCACGATCCGTAGTCCAGGGCTGTGGATCAGACTCTCAGAAGCCCAACTTCAGTACTGATCGACGGTCGACCAGCACAGACCTTCAGTAAGTCGATGGTCCATTAGTCCCGTCCATCAATCACTCCGACAACAGTTAAGTCGGAGAGTCTTTTTGTCTTTTCCTATTTCATTCGACCCCTAATCTACATCGTTTAGACCCTAAATAATGAGGTTTTAGTCAGTTTTAGCCTAGAAACATAACTAGAACTTACCTAAGTCAAATCATTAATCAAACCTTATAAAAGTTAGAGCGTAAGAGGAGAAAAGAGGTCAAGAACCCTAGTTCAAGAATGGAGCAATGTTCCATCAGTTCCAGCCCCTAAATCGAAAGATTTCTTCGTGGAATTCATCACCAGGTATGTGGCATTTCACTAGTGGGTTCCTTTCGCCCATTATGTCCCTAGAATTTAGTCAGATTCTTGATTCCCTGTTAATAACTAGACCTAGGGTTTAAAGAACTTCATCAGATTATCATGAATTATTTCATTACATGTCCCAAACCAGATTATCATGTTATTACGTCGTTTCTTGCATGAATTTCAGAGCCCTAGCTATGTACTTCTGTAATACTTGACTTACACAGGCTAGGTCAGATATTTAAGTTATTTCAGATATGCATGCCTCAGTTTTTGAATGTGTCATTATCAATATAATAATGTTGCATTCTCAGTTTGCATGTCAGTTTTGAGCTATCCAGTATATTACACTAATTCAGTAAATAACTTAATCTATTGGGAGTAACATAATACCGAGTTGTACTAGGGTCAGTCACCCATATAGTCCTAGAAATACGAGCCACGTAGGTTGTAATTCCCCTTTGTGCACATCAGTTTAGTGATCACGCCAGCATGCCTCTATACCTTTGGTCGGGTGTATTGGGTCCTCTCGATGGGGCGTACATATCGGACTCCACATTTAGCTCATATGGTTTTATGTCGGTTATTAGTAGCTCCCACAGTTCAGTCAGACTCTATTGCATTGACCATGTTTTAGTATTCAGTCTCAGCTTGTTATAACTTAGTAGGTGCATTTAGTTTAGTTATGTTTAGTATTTTAGTATCCTTATCATGTTCAGATTATATTATTGATTTATTGGTTTGTTCATTTATATGTTATTTTAGCATTACTTATCCCTCATGCTTAGTACCTGTAAAGTACTTACGCATATTCTGCGCTACATCTTCTCGTGATGTAGGTTCAGGTCCTCAGCAGTCAGATTACGCATAGATCGGTCCCCGATTTTCAGTTCAACATCAGTGGTGAGTCCTCATTCTTCGAGGACCCTCATTCTTCGAGGACTAGTGACTTGACTATTTTTATCTCTTTTAGTCTTTAGTTTCCAGTTTTTGCTAGATTTACCTCGGGAATGTCCCAACACTTATAGTCAGTTTAGAGGCTTATTTCAAACATAGTTCAATTCAGCTTAGTATTTGGGTTTGATATTTCTCTTGTATTAAACTCTCAGATTTCATATACTCAGTTCTAGTATATGGGTATTCCTTATCATTTCAGATTTACTTATGATTAGCTTCCGCATAAGTTATTTTTATTCTTAGTATGCTCATGTCATGCCAGCAAGGTTAGCTTGGGGTCAGTTGTGATCCTAGGTCCCATGTCTGCGTCTTGAGGGTAGCTCGAGGCATGACAATCATGATCTAACAAATTTTTTTGATCCACTGCAATTCTTATATACCACTGTGCTCGATTCTCCAACTATCATGAAGAAAATATTTCCAATTTCTTTATTTTCATTTTTTCAGTTGTCTTCATTGCTCCAGCTGCTTAGTGCCATGTTCTTCTGATTTCCTGTGGAATAATTTTTCTTTAGTTCTTTACATTCACTGGCTCTATGTCTATATTTTCCGCATTCATAGCATTTTTCATCATTTTTAGGTTGATCAGTAATAAAATTGCCTCTTCCGAAATTTCTTCCTCTTCTATTGTTTCTGGACTTCCTAAATGATTCCATGACTGATAGAGTGATTAAGGCAATTTCATCTTCTCCTATTACTTGTTCTCCTATGCCCTCTTGATTTGGTTTGAAAGCCTTTTTTTTGGACTTCGTGTCTTCTTGACCTTGTTTTATGGTGTGTTTTCTCAAAAGCAATTAAGTCTCTTTTTACCTCATCATATGTTTCAGTGCTTAAGTTCATGCTTTCAAGTGCAACTACCTTAGCATGCAATTGAAGTGGTAAGCTTCTGAGAACTCTTCACATATGCTAAATTTGAGGATATGTTCTTTTCTGAAGCTTTTAGTTCACCAATGATTTTACTGAGTCGTGCGAACATACTTTCAATAGTTTCTCCTTCCTTCCTTTGAAATAGTTCATATTCATATATTAGCAGAGAAGTTATAGTTTATTTCACTTTGATAGTTCCTTCAAAATTGACTTCAAGTTTATCCCACATTTCCTTAGGAGTTTCATAGTATGATATATTTTCATATTATTCCCCACAAATAACATTATATAGGACATTTTTTTAATTTGGAGTTTATTTGAATACACTACAGTTGTTTATTCGTATAGATTTCCAAGTTTCGAGTGATTGAGGATTTACTATCTTCCGAGTTTTTTGAAGTTGGAATGGGAATGTCTGAATTTGACAACCCTCCAAAATTTCACATCATATGATTTTATAAATATTTCCATTCTTACTTTTCGGTGGGAGAAATGATTTCATTGAAATAGAGAGGTCTTGTCTGATATGTCCCTTCTTAGAATAGTGTGCTCATGATTTGTTTATGCCATGATCTTTATCTCGCTTTTGCTAAACAAATGTTAATGAGACAAGACTCTAATATCAATTGAAGATCCGGAGGGGGGAGGGGTAAATTGCTCTTTTTCATTTTTCTTCTTCAAATAGTCAACTAGTTAAATTCAATAGTTGACTATTAGATCCAGAAATAAATACTAAAAAAGAAAAGTGCATACACTAAGATTGATGCAAGATGTCTTTTGTCACGCCCCAAACTCAAGGGGCGCAACTGGCTCCTAATGCCAAAACTCAGGCCCAAGCCGATCGTGCTAAATCATTAGCTACTTGCGCATGGCAGCCACATGCAATCAAGAAATAAAACAAGTATATCTCGGCTTAAAACTAAGTCATTGGCCGGCAAGGCCCGTGTCAACTGATCTATAAAAGAAACAGCTACTCCCAAGAGATCATATAAATAAATAGTCAACTACCACAGAAGTCCTGATTGGGCCGTCGAGGCCACCACGATATCTATACCAAAACTAAAAGCAGGTATATATCAATACAATACATCAAACATCTCACAAGCTTCCGCAAACCAACAACATAGGCCAGCATGGCGATAACGTAGCTATAAACCCCACACACTAGTCTGCAAGCCTCTAAGAGTAGTAAATATTGGTGGGACAGGGCCCAGCCTACCCATAACGATATCTACAACAAAAGGTAACAACCCTCCCAACTCTAGCAGCTCCGAAGGAAAGGGGCTAGCCAACCGGATAAAAGTCAATCCTGCTGCTGAGGAGGTCTACTCAGTCATCTGTTAGCACCTGCATGCATAAATGCAGCGCCCCCAAGTCCATGGGGCGTTAGAGCAAAATAATGTACATAGTATGAAAGGAAATAGACTATGATGAGGTATCCTGATGTACTGGAATAATCCAATAAATAAATCAAGGCTAAGATGAGTGTACTTACATGCTCCTAAATCTAAATCTATTAAAAATAATAAAACAACAACCTAACCAAGTCCCCATAAGCTCGGCAGGTACAAACAGCACACAAGATCACCTACTTAGGCCTCCATAAGCCCGGAAGGTGCCAATCAACCTATATACCCCAATCAGTAGTCCTCTAGCCCCGTAGGCAGTCACATAACCCTCTTAGGCATTAATATAGCCCTGTGGGTTGCACATAGATCTCTTAGGCATCAACGTAGCTTATAGACAACTCATAGCCCTCTTAGGCAACAATATTGCCTTGTAGGAAGCTCAGAGCCTTGTTAGGCGTCAATATAGCCCCGTAGGCAACTCATAGCCTTGTTAGGCATCCATATAGCCCTGTAGGCAGAACATAGCCCTTCTAGGCATAGATCACATTCCTACAGCTAACCACAATAGCCCGAACGACAATAATAACAATCCAACTGCTAAAGGCGAGCAGTTTAGTTATAAGCAACCTATACAAATAGCCTCTAAGTCGTGTCCAACATAGGGACGCTACTAACTGAATAAGAATCCCGACAAGGAAGGATTATATCAACTCGAGCAGCCAACAATCAACAATCATGGCTAAAAGTATATCAAGGATAACAACCCAAATACATTGCTTCTAAGATTTAAGGAAACATGTCGTAAGTAGGGAATAGCCTTAACATACCTTTTTCTCTAAATTCACGTGGCCTAATAACTTTTACTCAATACTCCCTCGATACTACAACAAGGTAGGACCATAATCAACACACAAAAATAAAAGATACCATGATAATAAGATAAAATATATGTATTTCCGTCGCAAATTGCTATTTTTTACTTATAAAAGCTAGAGTCGATGAAAGAAGGGTCTTACCTCGATCTTAAGGTCGTAATACGCTTCAAAACCTTCAAATATATCCAAACCGTTGTTGTCCCAACAAAAGTGTGATATGCTACCCAATCGATAAAACAAATTATACCAGGATAATGAGCCCAACGCGTAGAACAACTTTCGTCAAGGACTTAAGTCGAGAAAATCTATATTTCACTTGATCCTAGAAATGGGTTTCTTTAATTTCTCTATTTTTTTAGCTTAAAGATGGTGAAAATGGTCGAAAGAGAACATATATGTAACATTCCACCGACTTAGGGCCCCAGCTCACGTGCCTGCTTGTGCAGTTCCATGAAAATGCGAATATCTCCCTATTTTGAAGTCGTATGAACGAACGGTTTGATGCGTTGGAAACTAGACTCGTAGACCTTAGATTTGATATCTCGCGGGGACCATAAATCTTAATAGATTGGGAGAAAACGTCTGAGACATTTGACTCAAATTTCAGACAAATCTTTAAAAAGGAATTTACGGTAACTTTCGCCAACTTTTATTTTGTCACTTACCTAACGTCAAAACTTGAGATGCCACACTTGAACACTTAAAATATCACATAACACATAATTTTTAATTTATTACTCACCCTCCTTGTCTTTCCACGAAGACACGAGTTAATTTAGACGTTTTTAAAAGTCGGGGTGTTACATCTTTATACTGGTTGGGATCCAATGTAGATCTTACGTTGAGTTCCCTTCAGTTGCAAGGGTGTTCTCTTCTAGCATTTTGAGTCTTTGTGATGAGTACAAGTTTAGAGTATAGTTCCTATCTCTACACTCAATGTTTTTCTGTCCTCATTTTTTTGTTTTTATAGTAAAACTAAGTAGTACAATTCTTGTTAAAAGTAGAGTACAACATGTGTAAAGATTCAGACTCAATGTATTTATGATTACTTGGATTTCTTCGAGAATTTATAGAGAGTCAATACTTAAATCTTCTTTTTCTAAGGATATAGTAACCCAAGAGAAATGATCCTTGGAAAGAGGTTATTGGGAATAGTTCTTTCCAATAATAAAGCAAAGGCTAATCTTTAACTTCCTTTCGTAATATTTACCTTTCATTTGAGTGGTATTGATATCCGAATTTACTTTTTCTAATCTTCAACTTCTTTTTCATAAGCTTCAGCTTTCCTTTGAGTGATATTGATATCTGAATTTACTTCGTGATGATTGTATATCCTTTCTGAAAATTTGATTAGGTCAGTTGATTTATAGTCATTTTGCAAATCCTCTGGTTAAAGATTTAATAGCCATTGCAGTTCTTTTGAATAAAATCTTGTTTGTTACATTTGTAGGATTTGATTCCCATTGATTTTGCCTCATGTTTGGTCCTGCTTTATTCTTTCCTTTTTGATATCTTGCAAGAATCTAGAATTGTTCATCATTAAAATAATTCTTGCACTAACATTTTCATTGAAAGACTCATCTATATCGATATCTATATTACCTTAAAGCATGAACTCCTAACTTGAATGTTAAATTACTATAATATCACTAACATAGGTTGAGACTTTTTCGATTAGTTGTCACTTTTCTGATAAGTTGTGACTTTTTAAAAAGGGTTGTGATTTTTCGATGAGTTGTGACTTTTCAAAAGAGTTGTGACTTTTTCAAATAGTTGTGACTTTTTTAATAAGGTGTGACTTTTCCAAAGGGTTGTGACTTCTTGAAAATGTCATGACTTTTCACATAAGACACAAAAACACTAGCTCATACTACCCTTTATTGACTATAAATAGAGGGGTTTCCTCTCATTTTTCAACCACAATTTTTTTAATCTTCTACGCTTCTTCTTCTTCTTGAATTTTAAAAAATTTCGTGTGATTTATTGTGGTTGAGTGAGTTCGAAATTTAGCGGAATATAAGGTACCACTATTCTAATGAAGTAAAATTTTCTATCATAAGAGGGTATATTCCTTAACCTCGGGTACTTGAGGAAAATAATTTTGATGATATAATATATATTTTTTTCTTTGTATATACAGTAGTATGTAATTTTCCAATATATGAAGTTAACATGATGTAGTCTAAATTTATATGACTTGTAATAACGCTAGTTTAAGTTTGTATTAGTTTAATTTTTATTTTAGTCTAAATTCTTTTTCTTTTGTTAACAATTTCTCTTCCGATGTAGATATATGCTTCTGAATATCTTTTTCAAAAATTATTCAACTTCTCAAAAGTTAGAGAATTGTCACGTTTATTTTTAGGATGGTCAAGACAAGAGAATGACATTATTTATCAGTGCTACTTATGTGATTTAAATTGTCAGGAAGTTTGCTTCAAAATAGTTATTTGTCACTCTCCAAACTCGAGGGGCGCAACTGGCTCCTAATGCCAAAACTCAAGCCAGAGCCGACCCTGCTGAACCATTTGCTACTAGCGCATGACAGCCACACGCAATCAAGAAATCAAACAAGTATATCTCGGCTTAAAACTAAGCCATCGGCCGGCAAGGCCCCTATCAAATGATCTATAAAAGAAACAGCTACTCCCAGGAGATTATATAAAAAAATAGTCAACTAGCACAGAAGTCCTGATTGGGCCGTCGAGGCCACCATGATATCTATACCAAAACTAAAAGCAGGTATATATAAATACAATATATCAAACAACTCACAAGCTTCAGCAAACCAACAACATAGGCCAGCATGCTATAACATAGCTATAAACCCCACACACTAGTCTGCAAGCCTCTAAGAGTAGTAAAGATTGGTGGGACAGGGCCCTAGCCTACCCATAAAGATATATACAACAAAAGGTAACAAACATCCCAACTCTGGCAGCTCCGTAGGAGAGTGGCTAGCCAATCGGATAAAAGTCAATCCTGCTGATGAGGAGGTCTACTCAGTCGTCTGTCAGGACTTACATGCATGAATGCAGCACCCCCAAGGCCATGGGGCGTCAATACAAAATAATGTATAGAGTATGAAAGACAATAGACTATGATGAGGTATCCTGATATACTGGAATAATCCAATAAATAAATCAAGGCTAAGATAAGTATACTAACCTGCTCCTAAATCTAAACTTATCAAAAATAATAAAACAACAACCTAACCAAGCCCCCATAAGGTCGGCAGGTACAAACAGCACACAAGACCACCTACTCAGGCCCCATAAGCCCGGAAGGTGCCAATCAACCTAAATACCCCTATTAGTAGTCCCCTAGCCCCGTAGGCAGTCACATAGATCTCTTAGGAATTAATATAGCCCCGTAGGTAGCACATAGCTCTTTTAGGCATCAACGTAGCTTATAGACAATTCATTGCCCTCTTAGGCAACAACATGGCCCTGTAGGAAGCACATAGCCTTCTTAGGAGTCAATATAGCCCTGTAGGCAACTCATAGTCTTGTTAGGCATCCATATAGCCCTGTAAGCAAAACATAACCCTTCTAGGCGTAGATCACATTCTTGCAGCTAACCACAATTACCCCAACGACAATAATAACAAGCCAACTGCTAAAAGCGAGCAATTTAGTTATAAGCAACCTATACAAATAGTCTCTAAGTCGTGTCCAACACAGGGATGCAACTAACTGAATAAGAATCACGACAAGGGAGGATTATATCAACTCAAGAAGCCAACAATCAACAATCACGGCTACAAGTATATCAAGGATAACAACCCAAATACATTGCTTCTAAGCTTTAAGGAAACATGTCATAAGTAGGGAATAGCCTTAATATACCGTTTTCGCTAAATTCACGTGGCCTAATGACTTTTACTCAATAATCCCTAGATACTCGATCTTAAGGTCGTAATACGCTTCAAAACCTTCAAATATATCTGAACCCCTGCTATCCCAACACTAAAGTGTGATATGACATGCAATTGATAAAACAAATTATACCACGATGATGAGCCCAACACGTAGAACAACATTCGTCAAGGACTTAAGTCGAGAAAATCTATATTTCACTTGATCCTGTAAATGGGTTTCTCTAATTTCTCTATTGTTTTAATTTTAAAATGGTGAAAAAGGTAGAAGGAGAAGATATATGTAACATTCCTCCGACTTAGGGCCCCACCTCACGTGCCTACTTGCGCAGTCTCACGAAAATGCAAATATCTCTTTATTCTGAAGTTGTATGAACGAATGGTTAATGCATTGGAAACTAGACTCGTAGACCTTCGATTTCATAGCTCGCGGGGACCATAACTCTTAATAGATTGGGAGAAAACGTTCGAGACATTTGACTCAAATTTCAGACGAATCTTTAAAAAGGAATTTACGGTAACTTTCGCCAACTTTTATTTTGTCACTTACCTAACTTCAAAACTTGAGATACCACACTTGAACACTTAAAATATCACATAACATATTATTTTTAATTTATTACTCACCCTCCTTGTCTTTCCACGAAGATACGAGTTAATTTAGACGTTTTTAAAAGTCGGGGTGTTACATCATTACTATATAAACATTGCTTTTTTGTTTTACTGATTTTCTATTTCTTAATATTTTAATATTTTCAACGAATAAAAGTTCATATGACTTATAATAACGCCAGTAGAAGTTTTAATTTGTTTAATTTTTATTGTAGTATAAATTCATATATCCCTAACTTATGTTGTGATTTTTTTGATTAGTTGTGACTTTTCTAATAAGTTGTGACTTTGTTCAAAGGGTTGTGATTTTTCGATGAGTTGTGACTTTTCCAAAGAGTTGTGACCTTTCCAAATAGTTGTGACATTTCCAAAGAATTGTGACATCTTGTAAATGTCATGACTTTTCAGATAAGACACAAAAAATGCTTGCTCATACTACCCTTTGTTGACTACAAATAGAGGGGTTTCCTCTCATTTTTCAACCACAATTTTTTTTAATCTTCTACTCTTCTTCTTCTTCTTCTTCTTGCATTTTAATAAACTTCGTCTGATTTATTGTTGTTGAGTGAGTTCAAAGTTTAGCGGAATATGAGGTACCATGTATGAATAAGACATATATATGATGATCCACATTGATCATTCACAAAAGAATCAGAAATATTATTTTATGCAAAGCTTATTATTAAAATCTTCGATTAAATTTTCTTGATAATCATGTGCAACGCACGTGTCAAAAAAACTAGTTACCTTAAAAACATGATCTCCTAACTTGAATGTTAAATTACTATAATATCCCTAACTTAGGTTGTACCTTTTTCAATGAGTTGTGACTTTTTTCAAAGGGTTATAATTTTTGTATGAGTTGTGACTTTTCCAAAGGGTTGTGACTTCTTTGAAAGGTCATGACTTTTCAGATAAAACACAAAAAACACTTATTCATACTACCCTTTGTTGACTATAAATAGAGGGGCTTCCTCTCATTTTTCAACAACATTTTTTTAATCTTCTACTCTTCTTCCTCTTGTATTTTATAAAAAAAATCGTGTGATTTATTGACATTGAGTGAGTCCGAAGTTTAGCGAAATATGAGGTACTACTATTCTAATGAAGTAAATCGTTCTATCCTAGCAAGATATATTCCATAACCTCGAGTACTTGAGAAAAATAATTTTGATGATATAATAATTATTTTTTTACTTAACATATACATTAGTATGTAATGTTCCAATATATGAAGTTAACATGATGTAGTCTAAATTCATTTGTTTTTGTTAACAATTTCTCTTGTTATGTAGATATATTCTTCTGGATAACTTTTTCCAAAATTATTTGACTTCTCAAGAGTTAGATAATTGTCATGATTTGTTTTTATGAGGCTCAAGATAAAAAAAATGACTTTATTTATCAATGCTACTTATGTGATACGGATTGTTAGGAAGTTTGCTTCTATATAGTTATTATTGTGTAAACATTGCCATTTTTGTTTTACTTATTTGTTATTTCTTAAAATTGCAGTATTTTAGACGAAGAAAAGTTCATATGACTTGTAATAATGCCAGCTGAAGTTTGTATTAGTTTAATTTTTATTATTTATTTAATTACTAATTTTTATGAGATAAATATTTTCATTAATATATAAATGGGTAGGTATTTATATTTATATTAAAGTATTATATATTTCACGAATGTATTATCAAGCCAAAAAGATCTTTTAACTTCAAAATATATTATTTTATAATGATCTAAATTCTTTTTTTTATACAGTAATATGGAATAAACATTTTCATGTTGTCTCTACACTAAATTAAAATATAATAACTATAAGAAATGGGAACATTAATTAAAAGTCCTATTTATGTATGTAAGTATAAAATTTATTAGAAATTCAGCTATTGCACATTAATTCTTTAGTTATAACATTATAAATTCTCTTAGTTATTACTAATTATTGCAAATGTTATTCACACTCTTTTACATTCTATAGTTATAATATTATGAATTCTCATAGTTATTACATTAATTATATCTATCTTTCATATTTCCTTATATTAAACTTTGACCAATAATTTTTTATATTATTATACCACCCCTATATATGTTATAACACGGTGTTGAAGTATATGAACTATATCTTTCTTGGGTGTAACATAAACATGTGATCATATATATGATTTCACAGATAGAATATATTCTTTGATTTTAACTTTTATTTTTTCCGGTATAAAAAAGGAAACATTTCTCAGTTAACTATGGACAGTCAGATAACTATCTTTGATTTATATACACAGTCAAGCGAGAAGTCAAATATGAGAGCCAACAACTAGAACGACATGTATTGTGTTATAACTTATAAAATACAAATTAATATACAAAAATAGTTCTAAAAAAACATTTAAATAGTTTAACTTGGAATACACCTGCAAAACACATCTGGTTAGATGACAAGAAAAATGCATAAAAAATATCGTCTATAAGGTGAAATTAGTAAGATACGACTAATTAAATGATTGAACCTCATCAAATTGAAATAAATATATACATTATTGCATTTAACTAATAAAATATTTCACTGGCCAGCTTCATAGGTTCACGTGAATAAGAGATATGTATGACAATCCACATTGAACATTCACAAAAGAATATGCAATACTATTTTGTGCAAAACTTATTATTCAAATCTTCGCTTAAATATGCAATACTATTTAGTATAACATATATTTTTAATTGGTAATCACGTGCAATGCACGTGTCGAAAACCTAGTGTGTGTTTATATATATATATATATATATATATATATATATATATATACACACACACACTACCTTAAAAGCATGAACTCCCAAACATGAATGTTGAATTACTATAATACCCCCAATTAAAAGTACTCAATTTATTTTATTAATTAATTTTTTTATTTGTATTATATTAAAAATAGACACCTTTTGACATTAAAGGGTTGTGATTGTTTCACAGAGATGTGACTTTTCCAAAAGGTAGTGACTTTTTTGATGGGTTGTGACATTTTCGATAAGTTGTGGCTTTCCGAAGTGTTTTGATTTTTCCAAAGGGTTGTGATTTTTCCAAAAGGTTGTGACTTTTCCAAAGGGTTGTGCCTTTTTTAATGAGTTGTGATTTTTTCAAAGGGTTGTGACTTTTCTGATGAGCAATGTCTTTTTCGAAGGGTTACAACTTTTCTTATAAGGCACAATTAGCACCTATTCATATTACTATTTGTTAGTTATAAATAGAGTAGTTTCCTCTCACTTTTAAACTACATTTTTTTAAAGTTTTGTACTCTTCTTCTTCTTAAAAATTCTCAAGGGTTATTTGCAACAGTTGATTAAGGTAAAAATTCAACAAAATTTAAAGTATCACAAAAGAAAGAGTTGGTGAACAAATTATAGCAAATCATTCAACAATTCACACTAGTATTTTTTTTTACGATTTTCATGAGTTAACTGTCACGACCCAAGTCTACACCCTAGACGTGGTCGGTACATAAGAACCATTGTTGGTCCCCAAGCGAACCCTCATCGTGGCTGACTACAAGCGGAAGAGTAACTTAAGCATGGAAAAACTTAAAACTGAATAAATTTCGGTAAACTCAACTTTTCAAAACTTTCACTCAAATGAACAAATTAGAATAAAAATAATATATTCAACTCGCCATAAAATAGGCACTTAAGTCTTTAAAATATTTAATAAAATAAATGAATAATACAGACTTCTCAACTATACTGACTATCTATGAAGTCTCTAACTGATAAAAATGGAAGTCGGGACAACACCCACGACATCCTGACTAAACTAAAAAGTAAATGAAATCCTCTCGAAAATAAGGAGGCTCACCATAGCTAACTCGAACTTTCGGATGTATCTACGAAGCTCCTGTTGAATATCCTGAATACCTGTGTCTACATCATGAGAAAACGCAGGACAAATGGCTCAGTACGTAAAATGTATGAGCAAGTAAGGGGAATTCTAAAGCATAACATAAGCTTGAAAGAATCAGAAAAAAATTGAAGAACTTACATGGCTCAACTCGACTCAACATAACTGAACTCATTTCAATATAAAGCAGTTTAAGACAAGTGCAATATAAAGAAAAAGGAAAACTGTTTAAAACATGATGTTACCTCATAATTATAATATCATAAAGACATATCATACTCCCTCTCAAATTCTACTTGTGAAATGCATGAATGAAGTCCCATACCCCTATTCATACTAAGAAGAACCCCTTGAGGAACCATGCAAATACTGAATATTGTTATGGGAGTTTCTCTAATCGACAACCATAACATAAGAGCTATTGTGATAATACATCGATCTTCAGCACACTGCCAATGCATCCTATACCTGGCCAAAGGTATAGGACCTGAATTACTAAGTGGATCCACTAGTCTATGCGAAAAGGATTCATATAAAAAGTATGACCCTTTTCTACCCATGATGGCTACATGGTTTAAGGGGGCTGATAGTTGTGTGAACTCTTCCCCATCGGTGCTCAATACTACTACCAAAAATATTACATTATATTAGCTCTTTATGTTTAAAAACATACTTCTTTATGTGGTTTGAGATTAGTGCTCAAAAACATAGCTCAAAGGCTATCTTGGAAATCAAAGATTTCCCTCTTGCTTCATTTAGAAAGCGATTACTCTTTTCAGAAAACTAGCCCAAAGGCTCTTTAGAAATCTCAGTGTCCGTTCTTATTTAAATGTGAAAACATTTTAAATCTCTTTGGGAATACTTAATCCCCATATACTTTTGAAGAAATGAACTTCAATCTTTACTCTTTACTCTTTACCCAACTCAAAACTTAAGTTTTAAAACAAAGTTAAAACGTTTGTAAAAGATATCTTAGAAATATGGTTCATGCTGAATTATGGACATGAACGACTCAATGCAAGGTTTTCAATAACCATAGATAGAAGTAAAATAATTGGAACTCAAGAAGTTCAATGATACTATTCATTTCAAGAATGCTCAACTCAGAGTTCATCCGAAATTATGAGCATGAACTACTTAACTCAATGACTCAAAGATACTTCTCATCTCAAGACTGCTCGAACTACAGAGTTCATGCGGAATTATGGACATGAATAACCCAACTCAAGAACTTCATGGGTAACATGTAATAGTCTCATGATTAGGAATATAATCTCAAATGGGTTAGAAACTCAATACTTAAGACTTAGGACATAAAGATATTACTCCTCTCATAGATACTCAACTTCTGGAGTTCATGCAGAATATATGGGAATGAACGACTTGACTCGTAGGTCTACATAACATTATGGAGCTCATGATACAAGTCTTCTCATTCTCTTACTTACATTCTCAAAACTTAGTTCAAAATCAATAGTTGATCTAAAAGGATTCACAATTGAACTCAAAGACTTTCTTGAACTCTACTATTAAATCTCTCTTGAATGTGAATTATGAATTCAAGAGTTATGCTACATAGTATGAAGGATCTTGTATAATAAAGTAGACTCATGAATACATTCTCCTCATTCTCATGCTCACTTACTTGAGTCTTGAAATACGTTACTAGAAATTGTAGAAGACTCCTCAAAAAGTCTCAAAGGGACTTTCTCGAAATGTCCGAATGAGCTCTCAAAACTTAACTCTTAACTCTATCTTGAATTTGAATTATGGATCCAAGGTTATGGTTCATGTTCATGGATGATTTCTAGATGTTTAGAAGTCATTTAGACTATCTAGAATCAATGGAATGTGTTAGGACACTTTAGAATAACTTAAATAGGCTAAGCGACGAAAAACTGGTGAAAAACGTTAATCCGGTCGCGTCCCTGGAACGTTGCACCAGGCCCCAATTTGCTGGGGTTCGTTTCTGGCACACTGTTGGCGCGTCGCCCCAGCCTCCTTGGCGCAATGGAGGCGCGTCGCGCCAGCATTGCCCTAGGCAAAACTGATGAATTTTTCCTCTCGTTTTCTGACCTTAAATCGCTTTTTATCGATTTGTTTTCTCAAGTTTTCTTTAGATTCAATTACCCAAACTAAGTGCACACTAATCCACTCAAAACAACACTCAAAAAATCACTTTCATCTCAAGAAATAATCAAAACCCTAACAAAACAAGATTAAGAACGATCATGAAGAACACCTATCAAGAACTTAAATCCTTCAACTTTTTGAGAATGAAACTTTGCTGAAAATAATATGTTTGGCGTGTGGGTGAACAAACCCAACACTATGGAAGCTTAATACCTCTTAGGGATCAAACTGATGGCGACAATCTGCAACAACTCTCAAGAATATCGACGAACACTTCAATCATTTCTCTTTTCTCCTCTTCACTCTTCTTCTTTTCTCTTCTTGAACTCTCAACTAAATCCCTAGGCGTAAACTAGGATTATAATACTGAAAACCTAATCAGATTAGACCCCTAAAATATTACTAAAAACGAATTAAATCTTATTGGGTAAGAAAAAGACCAAAATACCCCTCTAAAATTCGGTTTTGACTTTCCTTATCTAGATAACCCTACTTCGAATGGACACATCTCCCTCATACGATATCGAAACTGAGCAAACTTGGTGGCGTTGGAAAGATAATTCAAATATATTCCCTAAGGTATCTGGTATCACACCTAAATCATCTTGATCTAGAAGGTATGGTCATTTGAAGTCGATCCAAAACTAATACTTAGCTGAACTTGCAGAATTTTAGATTTTGCTATTTCCAATTTAATTCTTTTTGGAACGCAAGGTGCTACATCTATTGATCTTAACACTTAACAAATTTTTAATTCCTTGACAAAATGTCACTCACTAAGAAGAACGGTTCGAGTCTTAGTTCAAAATTCTTTTCTGGAGTGTTACATTAACAGTGATGAAAAGTTATGGGAAAGACAATAATAATAAATAAATATGAAAAAAGCCACATGATTTGGGTAAGATATTTCTTCTTTG
This sequence comes from Solanum verrucosum, assembly GCF_900185275.1. Taxonomy (NCBI): domain Eukaryota; kingdom Viridiplantae; phylum Streptophyta; class Magnoliopsida; order Solanales; family Solanaceae; genus Solanum; species Solanum verrucosum. Next base: position 572,227 of record NW_026020248.1, read on the forward strand.
TTTTTTTATTTTTTATTCTCTTACCCTCATGGAGGAGTTTCTTTCTAATTTTGCTAAAACAACGGGCATCAACATAGTCCATTGAATTATTAGTTTGGATTTTAAATTCACTATTTCAAAAATGGATTTTAACTTTTACTTATAATATGATAATATAGTCATGATAATAATTTTATTTAATAGATATATACATAAAAATGAACAGATCAAGTAAAGTTTTGGTGGCAACTGATTTTTAATCAAATAGAACACTATAGTTAATATAGTATGAACATATATTTTGGTCTTCCTTCTTCATTGGTTATGTATTGTTACATATATTTTAAAACTTTTTTTATGTTTATATTAAGTATGCAATTTTTTTGGTATGGATTTCTTCTTATTTTGTGTTCATTTTAATTTGAGAAAATGTTATGTCACAAGATAGACTCCTTGCTAGCTATATAAAAATAGATAAGAAAATAGTGATTGATCATAAATTAATGTTAAATCAAATTAAAGATTCTATAAATAATACTGAATTTTATTCTTCTATTAACTTTTATTATTAAAAAGATTTAATATTTTATATCACGATATCTCCTCAAGATAGTGGATTCTTTCAGTAGACAACAACTATATGATATATATGTAGCAGAAACAAGGAGAAGACTACGATTCTACAAAGATAAGGTTGAAACTTAAAGAAATGAAAATAAAATTCACCAAAGGTGATGTTGTTCATACATTATAATTAAATTATGCTACTGAAATATATATATATATATATATATATATAAATAAAGAATTGGTCAAGCTAAATATTTGACCTACACTCAAACCTCTATTTAACCATCATTCGTTATAACAAAAAAGTACCTTTTTTGTTGTTGTAAAATTACCTCTCTATGATAGTCTTACTCAAATATTAATTAAGTAATAATATTTTATAAAAGATATATTGTGTATAAAGATAAAATATTGAAATATTTATGGTAATCCTTGTTAGTGTCATGCACATACTACATTTCAAATATGAATATTTAAGGGAATTTTTTTACTTAAATGGTGTCCATCATTGATGTTCATAACATCAAGAGGAAAGGATATTGGTGACATATTTTGTATTGATATTTTTTAAAAAACTTTGTTGGTTAGATTTGCTTACTAAATTGAGAAGTAAAAATACTACTAAAGAAATGTCACTTTTTACCCACATTTAAACTTTGAATGTATTTTGAATTGTTTCAATGAAATATGGTCATTTTGATCTCAAAATACAAGTAACTCTATGACAATTTGTATTAATTAGTTAAAAACATTTGTCCTATGTTCTTTCAATTATAATTATTTACTAAAAAAACTTTAATTTAGTAATATTAATTCTATTTTACAGCATTGTATACTATATATACAATGCACACGTGCAACGCACGTGCCGTGAAACTAGTATCTTGAAAAGGATCAATGGTTGCACCATCTATACCACAAAGAGTGTCTCAATCTCGACCACCATTGTTCCATAGAAAGTATTATGAATGGTGGAAGAACCACATGATGGATTACTTAATAGGAGAAAATCCATACATATGAGGAGTCATGTTGGACGATACAACCATACTCATGAAGAATGGAGATGGAACCACTCCAGTGCCAAAGGATAGGAAAGAATGAGATGTTGTTAATAAATAAGTTGTCATGACTCAGGGGTCACCCTAGACGTAGCATGGCATAAAAGACTCTTAAAGGCTTCATATAAGCCACTTAGCTTTTATAGTCAAGATAATAGAAATTCAGTAAGAGTAAAACATTTTCAACACAATCAAAGTGTTTATAAAATGAAGAGGAGGTCTCATACATTTATCTCAAAACCATTTAATACAAATATTCTTGGGACACAGTCCATACAATAATGATTAAAACATAAAATGAAAGAACATAAGAGATATGCTGGCAAAATTCTCAAATATTTTGAGGACATGATTGCTTGCATAAACATAAACATAAACGTAAACATAAACATAAGAGTTAGCCAATATAAGTCATAAGCATAATCAATGCATATAATAGATAATATATTAACATAAAATGAATACTTCTTGAAGTAACCTCAAAGCATACTTAGGAAAGACATGGGTAATCTTCTACTAGTCTTACTCATCATAGAAGGCAATCTCAAGCAACAATCCAAGTTTATCACCTATCAGAACATTTTAAGCTTATCTTTTATATACATGGGGTATCGTATATTGCCTTCCTATAAAGGATTATGGGTAGTCTCCACTTGTCTTACATGAAGGATCATGGGTTCTCGCCTCCATGTTCAACTTATTGGATCATGGGTACTCGCCTCTTGTCCCAATATCCCATAACACGGGTACTCGCCTCCACATTATTATATAAGGATCATGGTACTTGCCTCCATGTCGACACTATAAGAAAAATGACCTTTAGCGAAAGGAAATACCGTCGCTATAAGTCCAAATCCGATCGTTAAAGGTCTATAACGACCGGTCAAAAATTGGTCGTCATCGGTCGTTAAAAGCTCCGCTGTTAAAGGTTAACGACTGGATTGCATGTCCGGTCGTTAAATATTATTTAACGACACCAATTAATCTGGTCGTTACACGTGCTTACAGCGACCAAATTCCCCTTCATTGATGGGCATTTAGTCGTTAGAACCTTCAAGTAAAACAACAAATTAGGGGCGTTATAACTAATTTTAGCGGCCAAAATTCCTGTCGTTGATTACAATACTTTTTAACAATCAAATTTCCTGTCACAAATTACAATTTAAATTATTACATTTAATTTGTAGTTGTTATCTTTTCCATCATTTCTAAAAAGAACTAATATGATCAGTTCATATAAATTCTTTTCACATCCAATTGAAAACTTGATATAAAATTATATTGTTAATAATAAATTAAAGAACATATTGATTTAATTACTAAAAACTTATATGTTCGACACAATATCTAAAAAAAAAAGCATACACGTTCAACATCAACATCTATAAAATACTAGAAATTAAGAAAATGACATTAAGAATAACTACAGAAAACGTCTTTGCACCAACAATAAAAATATAATATTCTTTGCTGCTCGGTCCACATTATCTTTCACATGATCTTGTTCTTTAATCTTCAAAATCTTCATCTGTCAAAACAACAATTTGAAGTAAATTAATTAGTAATGGAAAAAAGTTTGAACTTAAGGATTAATTCTCTTGAATAGTTCCTGATCTATTTTCTGATGTATACAACTAGAAACATATTTACAGTTCTAGTTCATGAATTCTAGATAATTTCTCTACCCAACCTTCTACATTGAGGATCTCCACTGGCAGCCAACAAGAGTTGTATTACTTTCACATTAACATCTCATACAGAGGGTGGTTGGTGCTTCCTCATTTAAATATTTATTAAAGTGAATGCTTCCTCATACCCCACCTCTTTCACAAAATCTGGGCCTCTTTCCAGATTAATGGAAGGAAAGAGAGATATTAAAGTGGACAGACATGAACACAACACACATTAAAGTGCTTCAACAAAGAGAATGTAAATATACTAATATCAAATAAAGAAGACTAGAAATCCTAGTCCTAGTACTAGTACTGAAAGTTGAAGGAAAGAAAACATAGATAAGTTGTTGAAATGGAAAATGCAAGTGGAATAGATGAAACAAGCTTGCAGCTGGATGACAAGTAGGAAGTTAGAAAAACTTAAACAACTAATTACCACAGTGGAGAATGACACAAACATGATCAAATATATTTAAAGTTGCAGGGCAACAGAGAAAGGGTACTGTAGAAGTGTGTGATGTTTGAGATTAACTACTAATACTACAATAATAAAGGGCAAATTATATTAACAATGATATTATAGAGGACAAAGTCATACAAGGACTTAATCAGAGGAGAGATCTTGATTTTCTACCAACATCATATATATAGAACAATAACCATATTGATACCTACTTTTACATTTGAAGATGTTATAACAATCTCATTGGTATATACAGAAATGAACATAAAATCAATCTTTTAGCTTTGTGGATATTATAACTAAAGTGATATGGATTTTAGTTATATATAGAAATGCTAGAGTGAGAATGCCAGAATATACAGAATATTTAAGATAACGCAATGCACTAAAAGAAAACAGGTAACTCATAGCACAACTGCAATAACAAAGCCCTTATCAACGAGAAGCAACATCACTTCATTCACACTCAATACACATCATGTAATAATAACTAATAGTATGTTTACTAACCTGATGGAATTGATGGAACTGATGAAGACTGACGAATCACTATATTTTCAAGGTGTTCATATTTACTCTCTAGAATATCCATGCGTTTTTGTAGTGATTCCTTTTCTTTCCGAGTTGTTTTCAGCTCTTCCCACAATGCAGCCTTTGAGGTGGTACCGCCTTTTAACTCCTTAGTTGTTATTCCACCACCAAATCCAACTACGTGACTTTTGCATTGAGGTCCAAAGCACCTTTCCACTACCTCAATATTAGTAAGAGATGGTTCAGATTGTACAAGCTCGTGAATTTCAGCCTATAAAACATAAGAATATTTAAAATAATGCAATGCACTAAGTAAGAGTAAGGATGTTAAATGAAATTAAAATTGATATAAACATACATATTTTTCAACGGTTTCAGGTTCGACAAGCTCATTTCCCTTCTTACGTGTCTCAAAAAAAATAGTTTCCATGTTTGGTGGATTACCATCTTTGCGTCCCTTCACGATTAAAAAATAAGATATTTTATAGAAATTGGAGAGGTTTCTTTATAGGGTTGCACAATTTATTTACCATTTCGTAAACAATCTCTCTAATAGGCCTGCTACCCGTAGGATGAGGCATACGCAACTTAGACCTATTGACTGAGTTTCTTGTACTTGCGTCCTGCATTAACAACACAACAACTGAAATTATCACAATCTTGTTTAATGATTCTATATTTAATGTGTACTTTAAGCTCAGTGGGAAGAGGGTAAAAGAGAACAAAAGCACAAAAAAACACCATTGCAATTTCTTTGGTAGATCTTGTGGATAGAAGACATCAAATTTTTTAATCGAAATCAAGACTCAATTTGTACATGGTATAAATTATTCCAAAAAACTAATCATATCTGACTAGAAATAAAATGATATTTGTTAATAACTATATGAAGTCTTACCTTAAATTTCTGAGATAAAAAATGTTCCTTGACCAACCATTCCCAATCACTCTTGTCTACTCCCATTGGCACATCTTTAAGAACCTCGTGCAATGATTTAGATTTCACATTCTTGTGCAATGACCTCTCCAGTTATTCCAAAGCTTTCTCATATGTTGCAAAACATTATCTCTTTGATCATTCATGTCATCACTGTCAAACTTCTCCTAAAATAGAAAAAATACCATCAAAATCTCTTGAATAAGGGAAAACAACGCATCAAAGTATAGATCACCTAATAGGTAATAACCTAGAAATTTTAGGAACAGAAATCAAAATTTCAAATAAATAACAACCACAAGTTGTTTGTTTAAAACCTATAGCTTACTCACATCACTATTGTATAGTGTTTGAAATAGCGTTAAGAGTGAAGTAGCGACACAAGCGAGTGGCCTGAAGCATGATGTGAAGGAACAGAAACTACTATAATAGAATCCTCGCAATCCGATCTTGCTGGAGAAGAAATTGAACTTAGCATAAATTTTAGGAGATCACTAAGCTTAGCTAGTTCAATTATATTATAGAGAAGTAAAGCCACATGGATTTGACCAGGTAATGACTGTACACGTTTATTAATCAAGGTTGGGCAAGGACAAATACATCATGATCAGGAGAGATAATAGATGAAGATTTTGTTAGTTATCTCTAGTCTCTATGTTATGTGATTCAATAGTAACATAACATTTCTTCTGCTTGAAAAGAAAGTAAGCCACAACAGTAGCATAATTAAAAAGGAAGTGGCTAATGGGTCAAAGAGTGAAAAAACTCGAGGACTTTGGAAGTGACAACCTTTAACAATGGCTCAATAGTCTGATGGTTTTGGTTGTTTATTTTTTAAGATGCTTCATGTATTGTAGTGGATGGAGATACTTTTCATGTTGTACATGACATTTTCAGAATAGGGATGTTGTTGAAATAAGTAAATGCTACCATAATTTTAACTACCCCTAAGGTCTCAACATTGGCCAATGTTAGTCAATATAGACCTACTTCATGCTATAATATGATCTAGAAGTGTATATCCAATGTGTATTCAACTAGCAAACAGAGATTTATGGAGATACAGCGAGAAAGAATAAGATTTGTGTTGATCAACCTTATTTAAAAGACCCCACTCATCTATTTATGTCACGTCAATGGAAAAAAGAGTTGTGGAGGAAAGTTACAGGTGGCTGGGTATTAGTAGCTCAGGCAAAGTCGAGGAAAGTCAATAATGGATCAACCAATGACACTGGACCAAGATCAAGAAGTAGATTGTGGCAGGGCAGTTATGGAATAGTGATTTACTTCATATTACATAACAAAAATTAAAGAATCATTAAAGACAGAAGTACAACATATACAATTTATTACCAAAGAAAGATTATCAATAGTGAAAATCACCAAGAAGGCCAAGAAATGTATATACTTAGTAGAGGCTTTCGATGAATAGGTGTATTCTCCATCAAAAATTTAGGTCCTCAAGTAATAGTTAGTGTCAGCTCAGTACTTAACGAAGTATATATCAATACACTGCTATGACTGAGAAATGTCCAAATTTTGTTAAGATGAAGGTTACACATTGAAATTATAACATAAAATTGAAAAACAATAATTGATAGTTTTTACCAACTGCAGAATCATATTAACTATAGCCACACTAAACTAATAATATTAACATCCAAAGGAGTTACAGTGGAAGAATAAAGTTAACTTTTCAAAAGCCTCTTATTAGCAGGTAGTGGCAAGAGATTTAACTATCAAATAGGCTAACGAGAAAAGACGAAATGTGAGAATTTTTATCTATCCATTGAAACTGAGTAACTATACTTTGTTATTAAAGGAGAAGGAATGTGAAATCAAGAGTCATGTTTCAAACTAAAACATCCAATACTTTTTATAAAGGGATTCTTGACAGTTATCAGTAAAAAGAAGAGATAGATGTGTTGTAATCCTTATAGTAACAGCTGCCCACATGTGCTCAAGCTTATGCTCTTAAATGTCCATCCATGAGTGTACCCGGAGTGGACACATATTACGATCACTAACTATCAAGCCCAAGTGTCTCGTAAATGAGGTGTGATTCTGCCCAACGACTCGATTTTGATAGAAAGTGACTTTTAATTTTTTTCCAGGTCTCAATCGCAAAACATTCTTACAAATATTTGTTCCCCTCACATTCTTTGCCCTTTCTGTTTCACATTGACTTGCAAAATCTATAGTAAGGAAAACCAAACAAGAAGTTCAATCCCACTGTAGCACAAAGTGAAGAATGAGACAACTAGAACATACTTGAATCTAAATGACTGGGATAAGGAGAGTTCTATAGAATTTGTGGGTCTCCTAACTTCTTTTAAAGATCTTATTAACAGTGAGGATAGCTTGAAATGGAAGGGGAAACAATTTGGTCTTTTCATAGTGAAGTCTTGTTACTCTTAGATTCTCAGGGCCTATGGAAGTGAGGCAAGATAATGTTTTAGCTGCTTTATAGGTAACAATGCAGAAACTATTAGAAAATACGTAGAAGACAATACATACTAGTTTCAATTCCCTCAGCATCTTGTACCATTTCAACCACGTTTTTTGCTTTTCTAGATTCAAACAAACCTGCAAAACTAACTGTAAGTCAAAATGCCCAAGAAATCAATTCAGCTTACTAAAAAAAGTTACACAAATAAAATAAAATAGTAGCATCACTTCTTTGATCTTGTCAAATTCAAACAGACCTGTAAATTTTGATGCAAGTCAATTGAAATAAGAAGTTCATTCCCATTACTAACAAGAAGGATACAAAGGAAATTAAATAAAGCAAATAAAAGCAGTGGTGTAGGTGAAATAGCCCATAACAATAGTGACATAATCTCAAAGGAAAAATGCACAACATAGAATCACAAGGAAGTAGTAGTCAATGAAAAGAAGAATAAATTGAATAACACTCAGGATAATAATGCTGACAATAGTCGTAACAAAAAACTGGTATAATTCAAACAAGCTTCTAACTTAGCAGAGATGTTCCTACTATAGAGAAGTCAGGCAAACTGGATCAGGCTTGGAGATGCAAACACAAGGTATTTTTACTCAGTTATTAAACAGAGACAATTGAAGCAAGCTATTGAAAAACAACTGGAAATATTGAAACTTCTTAATGCAAAGGATGTTAGGAAAGTTGTGTGTAGTATTGATATGAAAAGCAGTCCTAGTCCTGATGGCTATGGTAGTGATTTCTACAGAGAAGCTTGGGATATCATGGGAAATATGTTGCTAAAGAACTGTTGGATTTCTTCCGGAATGGCCAATTACTAAGACTGCTAAATGTTATTAATATTTCCCTTATCTCGAATGTCCTTGTTCCTGAAAATGCTAGTCAGTGCAGACCTATCTCGTGTTGTATTGTGATCTATAAAGTCAAACTGATTTGTCAAAAACTAAAATATGTGTAAGTTACTTGGTAGCAGAGAATCAATCAATTTTTGTTCAAGGGAGATCTATGGTCCACAATGTCTTAATATATCATGACTTATGAAGGCATTACAATAGGAAAACCAGTCTCAGATGTTTGATGAAGATTGATCTCCAAAAAGCATATGACATGCTGAGTTAGAAATTTTCGAGGAAGCTTTACTTGGTTATGGGTTTCTAGATGGCTTTGTGAAGTTGATTATGATATGTAACACCTCCCATGTATTCTGTTATGGTGAATGAGGTAGAAAATGGTTATTCGAGGAAAAACGAGGAATACGACAAGGTGACCCCATGTCTCCGCTGCTATTTATATTGGTTATGGAGTCTTTAACTACGGTCTTGAAGATTATGAGGGGCTTACCAAACTTCAGATTTCATCCAATGTGCAAAAAAGTTAAGCTTACAATATGTTTATTGCAGGAACACTGCTTATGGAACTATCATATGCTAACATATCTATTGCAGATGGAAGCAAGGCAAGGTAATATTTTGACTGCTTTACAAGTAACAACATGAAAATATTACATAAAAGAAAATACATACTAGTTTCAGTTTCCTTAGCACCTTGAGCCACTTCAAACACTTTTTTTGCTTTTCTAGATTCAAACGAACCTGCAAATTTAAGTGCAAGTTATAAAAACTAACAATTCAATTCAACTAACAAAAAAAAGTTGTACAAATAAAATAACATACTAGTATCACTTTTTTGAGCAGATCGAGGCACTCCAATTACTTTTTTTGACCTATCAAATTCAAATGCACCTGCAAATTTTGATGAAAGTCAACCAAAATAAGAAGTTCATGCCCATTTTTAATAACAGAAAGAATACAAAAAAGATTAAGTAAAGAAAGCTAATCAAAATTTCTTGATCAAATATATTAACTGGACTAACTCTTTTTCAAATTATCACTTCTTTGAGCATCTCGAGTAACTTTTGATTCTTGAAAGAGGGTGTCATCTTCTTCCATTGGATAAAAATTAGGAGGCACAGGGATACTAGTCTTTGCTGACTTATTTCGACTAGAAGTTGTTGTATTACTTCTATTTTTGTCAATCAGAGTCGATTTTTCAACATTAATCCCTAAGGTTTGTCCTCGAGCTGTTGCACCACTAGTCAAAGTGTATTGATTCATTTCAGTTCCTTGATGGAAGGGAGCATTGTCTTCCTTTTCATCAAAACAAGGATGCACATGGAAGCTATTGTCTGCTAGCTTATTCAACTTAGAAGTTGTGGCATTGTAACTTCTAATTTTGGAAATCGAAGTCCTTTGTTCAGCATTAACTCTTGTAGTGCTCATAACTTTCAAACTTTGACCTAGTCCCTTTGCTAAGGCACCAGGTTGAATGAGTCCATGCTTGGGAATTTTTGAAGCTTGTCCCATTTCATACTTCAGAGTTTTTGAGGGATTCATGTCAACCTAATACAAAATAATAATAATAATAATCAAAAGATCAAATAGGTAAGGAAGTTTTTCATAAGATGAAATATTAACTGAAAACGCATTCAGAAAAAGACACATGTACATGTAACACAGGTTCCTCGCATAAACCATTAAAACTTTAGTAAAATTAAGGTAACATTAAAGACCAAGATTATTAAACAAATTTTCACAGAAAATACTATAAGAATCATTACCATAATAAATTAATAAAGTAAAAGCAAGCATGATAAAGCTGCAAACCTTAATGAGTTCTTTTTCTTTTCATTTGTGTAGAGTTATCTAACACTTCTAAGTCATCATCCTTTTTTTCCAATATATCAAAAGAATCACGAGGTTGAACATTTTGCACTATATGCCAACCTTTATTCGAATGATCGATAACATAAAATACTTGTGATGCTTGGCTGGCTAATACAAATGGCTCATTTATTTTCAAACATCGCCGACGATTAACACTTACAAAGCCATATTCATCCATTTTAACTCCCTTCTTCTGATCATACACATCGAACCATGTACATTGGGATAAAATCACTCTTCTCTCCCCAACAAATTGTAATTCAAGAACCTCGGTTAACTCGCCATAGTAATTCATAGGTTTTTGCTCTTCACCGGTCTCACCTACTACAACTACCCCACAATTCTGAGTTTTCAAATATTTATCATACTCTTGCACATGAAACCTATATCCATTAACAATATGGCCTTTGAATCTTGTCACATATGGTAGAGGACCACATGATAACGATAGCAAATCTGCCATTCTCTTACTATCATCATGTTTGTACAACTCTGCAATCTAACAACATCAAATACCCTTTTAGAAAACAATATTTACATACTTAATCTAAGAAAATTAATTAATTTCTACTCACCTTCTTTTGTAACCAACTAATTAATTGTCTATTCCACTCCACATCTGAACTTTGTTGAGAGGCCTCACTATGAATTTGTGAAAATTCTCTACAATGAATTGAAGTTCTACATGTTATTTTAAGTTGAAATATGGACAAGATAGAAGTAAATTATTAGATTTAATCAATACTTACTCGAGAAATGGTTGAATTTCATCACAGTTCTTCAAAATATAAAAATGTGCCTCCTCCAAATCATGTGAATCAAGTTTGTCTGGTGAACTACCCTTTAAACTTTTTTCAGGCTCACAAAATATGGTTAAACCACCATCAGATTCAATTACCCCACCATCATAATTTCTCTCCGCACAAGTAAATTTTTTTCTTTATTGTATTCAATTACCTTGAACATAATGTCATATTACCAATAAAACACTTCAAAAAGTGTAGGTATCTCTCTATTGGATACATCCATCGATATTGAACTGGTCCAGCAATCCTAGCTTCATTAGGTAAATGAATAGACAAGTGCACCATGACATCAAAAAAAGCAGGAGGGAACACCTTTTCTAACTTGCATAGTGTTTTTGGTATTTGGGCTTCTATTTGTTTCAACTCCTCTATGCTCAAACATTTTGCTCCAAGAACTTTGAAAAAAATAGACAACTCAATAAGTGGTTCAAACACAGATTTGCAAAGCATACCACGCATGGCAAGTGGCAGTAAATGTTGTAGAATTATATGACAATCATGGCTTTTTAATCCCAATTTTTTTTATCCTTAAGGTTGACATATTGAGAAATATTTGAGGAAAATCCATCTGGGACCTTTAAATTCTTCAAAAAATTGAATTTTTTCTTCTTCTCTTCAACAGATAATGTGTAAGATGCTACCGGCAACTCATATTCATCTCCATTTTGTATTGGATGCAATTCTTTCCGTATATTCATTTCTTGTAAATCCAACTGAGTACTCAATGTGTCTTTTGTTTTCCCTTTGATATCTAAAATTGTCCCCAAAATATTGTCACATATATTCTTCTCAATGTGCATCACATCAAGATTATGTCGCAACAATAAGGTTTTCCAATATGGAAGATCAAAGAATATACTCTTCTTATTCCAGTTATCACCCCTTTTCTTATGCGATATTTTAATCTTTTTCCGTGGATCCTTTGTTAATGGCAACCCATCTAAATCAGCAACTTGATCAAGTATATCATCACCAGACAACATTTCTGGTGGTAGCCTATGCTCAACAGTGTTATCAAATGACACTTTATCATTTCTCCATTTGTGATTAAGAGGAAGATAGCGTCTGTGGCCCATATAACACTCTTTTTGGCCATTTTTTAGCCTTGTAGAGCTAGTTTTTTTATTGCAACATGGGCAAGCAAGTTTTCCTTTTGTACTCCATCCAGACAAATTGGCATATGCTGGAAAGTCATTAATGGTCCACAACAAAGATGCATGTAACTTAAAATTCTTTCTAGTTGATGCATCGAATGTCTCTACTCCAGTTTACCATAATTCATTCAACTCCTCTATTAAAGGTTGTAGATAGACATCAATTGCTCACCAGGACCATTAGGACCAGGTATAAGCATTGACAAAATAAAATTCTCTTGCTTCATGCAAAGCCAAGGGGGCAAATTATAAGGAACAAGTACCACAGGCCAAATGCTGTAGGGAGTTCTCGACATTCCAAATGGTTGTAAACCATCACTAGCAAGTCCAAGTTGTACATTACGAGGTTCAGCTACAGAAGATGGGTGTAGTTCATCAAATTTTTTCCATGCCATTGAATCAGCTGGATGCCTCATTATTCCATCATCAACTCTTTTGTCATGATGCCATAACATCAAAGGAGATGTCTTTGAGCACATAAATAATCTTTGAAGTCTTGGCTTTAGAGGAAAATAACGTAAAATCTTGCACGGTATCTTTTTTCCTTTTTTCAATTTTGTTTCCCCACTATGTTTAGCATCCTTCCATCTAGATGCACCACAAACTTTGCACGATTGAAGACAATTATCATCCTTCCAATACAACATGCAATCATTCTTACATGCATCAATCTTCTTACAAGAAAGCCCAAGATCTCGAATTACCTTCTTTGCCTCATAATATGAATCTGGCAAGTTTGTTCCATCAAGCAATAAATCATCTTTCAAAAACTTTAATAGCATCGTAAATGACTCATTACTCCAATGACCAATACTTTTAAGGTGAAGCAATTTAATTAAAGTAGAAAGTATAGAAACTTTTGCAATTTCATATAATGGTAGATTAAGATCTTTCAATAACCTATAAAATCTTTTTGCTTCAACATTTGGTTCCTCCTCCCGAAGATCATCACCAGTACTATTATTCATATTATCTCCATCAAAATCGGGGTACAAATCTCTTAGCAACCCATGTATTTCATCCTCACCATCATCCTCTTCAATGTCATTATCATCTATAAATTCAAAATCTGATTGTGCTTCACCTAACATCTCCCCATGGTGATACCAAAAAGTATAACTTGGTATTATCCCATGCACTATTAAATGTGACCTAACTACAACACGTGTTCTAGAAGTTGCATTACCACATTTAATACATGGACAACGGATCGACATTGGTTCTCCTAATTTTGTAAAAGCATAATCCATGAAATTCTCTACCCCATCTATATAAGCATTAGCAAGTCTATTGGTAATAAGTTCCATCCATTGCTTATTAGGTGCCATAATCTTCATGCATGTAAAATAGATATAACAATATATTAGTATAACAACCAGGTACTCAAAAGATGGTAAAAACAAAGGTTACACAAATTTGAATAGTCAAATTACATGACAAAAATCTAGCAATTCAAGAAAATTCAACATATAAATAGTAAAAGACCAAATATTTCAAAATAATAACTTTTGAATGTACATTCTAAACATCAATAATATGTTTAGTTATTTATAAAAATCTTGTGTAAATGATTTTATTTCCCCAATAGACATCATTAGCTCCCTCCTATTAGTTAAACAACTTTGAGTTTTAGCTATAAGTTTTAACTCCCAGATCTCAATTATTTTTTTGGCAATCCTGAAGTTATCAACTATTTTCTTTGTGGCTATCTTGCGTCTCCATGATAACTATTAATACAACCTCTTACTTCTTAAAAAACGTTAGGAACTATAATGTAAATCTAATTATGGTTACCCTTTTTCTTGAATGTATGGCAGAACAAACATTGTAGATGATTTTAAAGCAAATGAGGGAATCAAATGGTGATTACATGAGAAATATACCAAGATTTGCTTGCAACTAAACTCCAAAACAGTGACCAAGATATTGACAACATATGTTATTTATGTAAAATTAAAGCTCAAAAATTCACTGTTCATTTGAAATTCTTGAAAAGTTGGAAAACTCATCAAGATGATCTGGTCTACAGTCTCTACATTTATGATTAGGAACTAAATATACAAAGTAGGTTCGCAACAAATTTATAAAATTACAAACAAGGTTAGATAAGTCCTATAATCTGATCCCATTAAATTTATAGAAGAGTATGTAAAGCCTAAAGAAAAAAGGTGAAGTATTTATACTTTTCTGTTTGTAGCATTTAAATCTTCTTACAGTTCTGCAATTTTTTATTACATGTATTGAACACATTAAAGTTTGGATAGTGGTAGTTACCATTACTCAAAAATCGATGGAATACACTAAAAGATCGCAACCACCAGTACCTCTTAAGAAATGGTCGATAAGACCAGATTAAATAACATAGCAAAAGAAATGACAAAAAAATTTGGACAAATACATGAAATATTTTCAAAAACATATTAGTAAAGAAGAAAGGCTTAGAAAAAAAAACATACCTTACAAAACAAATCAACACAGAGCCTTCAAAAGAGTAGTTTTGCAGTCACTTTCAACAGCAAGAAGCACCACTGATAGATTTAGAATTGAAGTCTACACCAACCGAGAAAGAAATAAGTGTAAATGAGATGCACTTCATAGAAATGAAAATATGAAATGAAACAAAGAGCCTACAAAAAAATCAACCAGCTACATGAAATCAAAGAAATAATTTCAGTATAGTCTTTCCAGTGCTATGTGTATTGCCTGATTTAAAAGAATTTATCCAGTTTCTAAGAAAACTAAATATAGGAAGCAAAGAAGGATGTATGAACCCTGAATGCAACATATTAATTCTCAACAGTAATTAATGTTAATTCTTAACTCCTATTCAATTTGAAAGTATCTACACAAGGAAAAGATCATACATAGGAACAAGGTCAGACAGAAACAGATTGTGTAGTAATTGACTGCAACATTAACAAATGTGAAGGCATTCGCAAAACAACATGAAGAATTAGGGGAAATAATGCTACTTTTTGGTGTATAACGTGTTGCGAATGAGATCATGGAGATGTGAAAACTTAAATGCCCACTTGTTACCCATAGGAGAAGGTTTATTGGTGACTACTCACTAGAATAACACAGAGAGGCAGTGACTTTGGAATTTCAGGGGAAAATGAATCGTTGAATTGTCAATTGAAGGTGATGTATACTCTGAAAAAGAACATGTATTCACAGTCAGATCTTCACATGAAAAACCTCTTTTAACATAGGCATTGATTTAGTACTATTTGATAGATTGTAGAATATACAATACTTTTCCCACATCTAAGTTGATATTAAACAGAGACATGGATTTTTTAAAATCCTAAACATGTTATGCATTTTGAACTGTAAATATATAGAAGAGTTTAATCATGCTAATAGTAGCACATATTGTTAAATTTTTGAAAGTAGACCTAGCCTAAGCCATGGAACCACATGAGCCCTCAAGGTTGGGATTTGATCTTTAGGAGGGCTTTAAATGATTGGGAGGTTGATAGAGTAGCAGGATTATTACACACACTAAATGCATTTCTAGGTGTCACTGAAAGTCCTGATACTCCAATCTGGAAAATGCACAAGAAAGGGATTTTTTCTTTGAAGTTTTGTTACTGGAGCTTAAACTCTAATCAGGCTATGGAAATGGAATGGCCTTGGAAACTAATCTGGAAAATCAAGGTTCCTCACAAGGTCTCAGGTTTTATTTGGTTGGCAATTAGGAAAGCATGTCTAACTCATGAAGTGTTACAAAGAAGAGGTATACAGATTTGCTCAAGGTGTTTCATGTGTGGGGAAGAGGCAGAAGTTAATAGTCACTTATTCTTACACTGCAGAACAACTGCAAATCTGTGGGACATGTTCTTATGTATACTTGGAGTTAACTGGGTAATGCCCAAGATTACTTTAGAGTTGTTGAGACAGTGGGAAGGAGTGGGCAGAAGAAGAAGATCCAAAGAGGACTGGTGGAAATGCATCCCAGCCTGCATCTGGTGGACATTGTGGAAGGAAAGAAATGAAAGATCACATGATGGGAAACTTAACAGCACTCAGAAAATCAAGATGAATAGCTTGAGCCTGCTGTATTTTTGGTGTAAACAGGATTTGGCGGGGGAGGTAGCTAGCTTAGTGGATTTTAAAGCTCAATTGTAAAGTTTTGCCCAGTTTTTGGCTTTTGAAATTACCCCCTGGGGCTGTAAATCCCACCTCATCAGGCTTTGCTGATGAGTTTTGATGTGAATATAAAGTTACCTTATCAAAAAAAGAAGCAGACCCAAAATTAAGAAGTAGAATACAAGGGAGTGGAGTCAATCCAAGCAGGGCAGAACCATGTATTATAAAAATGTCATCAACTTAACGATAATGCAAGGAAATGTTACACTGTAAGCATTTAATGTAACATAACAATAATGTAAGAGCCTGAACCAAAGAAATATGTCTTTTCTTTGAATGACTAGACAATACTCAAAGAGATACTTCTAGTTCAAGAAAAAAGAAAAAGAAAGGCAATATTACAACCTCAACTCCATATGTACATCAAAATGTTGTTGTGACTCGTTATCAAATCATGAGTTATTTATTGCTTAACCAAGAAATGGCTTTGAGAATGAATCTTATACCCACGGTGGAAAAATTCAATATGTATACTTGTACATGTAGATACATATCATAATCATAAAGTAATAAAGCAACACAGATAAAACAAACCCAATAAGACTAGGGCTAAAATTTTCAACAGACTTACTTGTGACAAAGCTAATATTTTGTAAGTTATTGTATTAAAGTTACAATAGATTATCAAAAAGATGATATATAGAATTCCTCCTTGCTAAATTTTTTGCAAAGATTGCAGTGTATGTACATAAAAGGTCAGGTCCTCGACCACTCTCGTTGTTATAATAAAGTTAGTATTTTGAACTCATATTAGTGCTACAACTACTGTGTTTTGACTAGAACAACAAAAAAAAAGTAAAGAAAATCGGATTAACGAAACCTAATCTCCACAGTTTACATAAAAAAATGTATCATATTATAAGGTAGAATTACACTTGTGAAGGATAATGAAAATTTTGTCCTGGAAATTATCAGATTTCAGATTGACAAATTTATTCAATAATTATCACTATTGCGACTTCTTTTATTATCAATCGAGGCTACTGCAAAAAGTACACACAAACATATGCTGGAAATGACTAGTATACATAATTTAAGATCATGTACAACAAAAACCTACTTAAAACAACTAGATTATTCATAAAGAATAAACATAAAATTGGGCACAACCAGAATTTTCACCTAACAATTCATAGTCAAATCAAAAGAACATACTTTAAAAAGAAGGGAACTCCAAAAAGATGCGTAATTATTGTCACACACAGCAAAGAACAACAACAATCAGGTGAAATTTAGAGTAAAAAATGAAAGCTGACTTCTGCAATTAGAAAAAAATGGCGTTGACTTCCTTTATAAGAGTTTGAACATATACCTGGAGTTAAAGGTACCAGAATATTCGTGGTCGGTTTTGCTGATTTTTCTCCAACAAATCAGCTCTCTGAGTTAGATCCCTTAGGTATCTCACTTTCTAGCGTAACACACAGCAAAGAACAACAACAATCAGGTGAAATTTAGAGTCAAAAACGAAAGTTGACTTCTGCAATTAGAAAAAAATGGCATTGATTTCCTTTATAAGAGTTTGAACAGATACTTGGAGTTAAAGGTACCAGATTTTTCGTGGTCTGTTTTGCTGATTTTTCTCCAACAAATCAGTTCTATGAGTTATCTCCCTTATGTATCTCACATTCTAGCGTAAGAGAAAGACGATGTGTTGAGAAACTGCCGCATCTCATCACAGTGGTGGAGAAGGTGGCGTGCGTGGTGCAAGTTTGTGAGCGGAAAAATCGAGAAGATTGTTCATCATCTCTCTGGAGCTCGATGTTTTCTCACGGATAGGTGGGGGTAATGGGAGACCTAGTTCTGATGGGTGGGTGGATAGGGTAATAGAGGATAAGTTATTTGTTAAAAATAAATAAATTGTTAAATATAAAAGGGTTAAAATAAAATGGGTTGTTAATTAAAATAAAAGTATGTGTCGTTAGTTTATTATTAACGTCTAGGTATTAATATGTGTCATTAGTTTATTATTAACGTCTGGGTATTAATTTTCTTAGAGTTCGGATATTGTTCTTTCGTTAATATTATATTAAAATTGCCTTTTAACGACGGGAAAAAAATTGTGACGGAATATATATATCTATAACGACTGGATTTATATTCTTTCGTTAAAATTTGGTCGTTAAAAATCAATTTTGTTGTAGTGCGAATCATCATAATAGGAACGAGGAGAGTCTCCACTTGTTCAACATGAAAGATTAAGGGTGATCAACCCTTATCTTATTCTAAGGAATATGGGTAGTCACCTCATATCCTTCTCATTTGCAAGATATGTGACACAAGACTCGATTTAACTAAAACTTGTCATTTCCCATAAGAAAGTCGCCTATAGGGAACACCAACTCGGTTCAACACCAAAATAGACTCAAGGACAAAATAAACAAAAAAATAATTTTCTCCTTGGGAAAGAACCATTGTATAAAGAAAACCCTTGGAGTTTATTCAACTACTACTACCATCTCCCTCCCCCAAACTTAGGATATGTGATTCTCTAATAAAGTGGTTAATGCGTTGTACTTATGGTTTTGAAGGTTGTGCCAACTTGAAGAAGGCCTATTCATGTCGGCGACCACCAGTTGTGCAGAGAATTTGAGAAAAATATAAGTTGGTATCTCCGAGTGATGGTGTTAGACGGTGTTACAGATGGCGTTGAATAATGGATGATCGGTGACCCGCAGATCTGTCACTGAATTTAAATAGAAATGGTGAAAAACCATTCATAATCAGGATTAGACTAGTGTGTGAAATGGTGTTACACTTCTTTCAATCGGTGAAACACAGAAGTAATGCCGATATGGCTAAAATTAAGCCTTACTTGATGATGAAACCATTAAGCATCTATGACCGACTGGTGAATGACAATACCCCTTCGACAATATGTGGGTCATTTGCAATTTAATCACTGAGATATTGTCATTATACTATGCTCTCATAGGTGATAGACAACTGGGGATTGGTGGCCGCCATTTGATGCATGTATTCCCAAAGAGTTGAAAGGGAAAAGGGGAATTATGATACTTGGGTTGCCTAATTTAAAATTGGGGCACAACATGATGTTGGTACACCAAAGATTCTTCCAAATAAAGCATTTCAATAAGTGGGGCTTCTTCCAAGATTCCCAATTAATATTTGATGTCTTACCCATTAACCTTAAAGATGTTGTCATTCTTTTGAACGAGGTCAATCGCTTCATTTTCATAGACTTCTAGTACCTTGAATAGTTTCGACAACTTTGATTTGAGCTTTTTCAGAAACAACGTTAACCTAGAGTCAAACAATAACACCCTGTATGCATAAGTAAATTCTCTCTTCAAAACCTTTTTATCATTTAAATGTTTCATGTGGATCTTTCAATTCTTTGCACATTCATATGCTCTCAACCTAAAATAAACTATCTCATTGAGGACTTCCCCACCCGTGTCTGGGCTGCTCTCTTGGCCAATCCAGGTTCATATTTTTTAAAGCCCACAAGGATTTGTGCTTGATTTCAAAAGGTAGGTGACATGCTTTTACAAAAACCATATGATATGAGGACATTCCTATTGTTATTTTGAATGTTGTTTGGTATGGTCATCAAGTGTCATCAAAATTTCATGCCCAATTCGTGCGATTGACATTCAATCTTATCGTAAGAATGGACTTAGTCTCTCAGGTTAATAATTATTTTTCCCACTCATTTGATAGTGATATGGAGTGGTCACCATGAACTTGACACCATATTTTGATATCAAGGTGTTGAGTGATTTGTTGCGTAAGTGTGATCCACCATCACTGATGATAGCTCTTGGAGTACCAAATAAGAAGAAAATGTAATTCTTTAAGAAAGTTGAAACACTCCTTCCGTCATTTCTAGGTTATGCGATATCTTCAACAGATTTGGACAAATGGTCCATTGCCACCAAGATATATGTATTTCCAAATGAGCTGATGAACAGTCCCATGGATCAATACTCCAAATATCATAAAGTTCCACTTCAAGGTACCTCATTACACTTCAATAAGACTCTTTTTCGTTGACATTGATTGTAGTTCTTCACAACGTTATGACCATCCTGATATAGTGTGGGGTAATAAAATCCACATTGCAACACTTTGGTTGTTGTTTGGGTTCCTCCATCGTGTCCTCTAACATGAGATAAGTAACAAGCCTCTAAAATTGGTATCATTTCTATTGCGGGGACACATTAACAAATGACACCATTAGAACATACCCAAAATAAGTATGGCTTTTCCCACAAGAGTTTCTTACTTTCGAAAAGAAATTTATTTTGTTGGTACGAAATGAGGTCTCCAAACATGACATTACTTTCTATGAAATTTGCAACATAAGAAACCATGGCATTAAATCATGAGAGGCAGTTGCAATGGGCTCATCTGAGAAGTCATCATTCCTACCTTGAAAGATGGTCACTCACTTGATTTTAACTTCCTTTTCGGTCCTTTACTTCAAAATCAAACTCTTGCAAGAGAATTATCTATTTGTTCAATCATGGTTTGACATCTTTCTTTGTTATTAAGCAACAAAGATCAACATGATCTGTTTGTACAATCACCTTAGTTCCCAGCAAGTATGACCAGAACTTTCCAAACGGGAACACCACTTCTAGAAACTCTTGCTCCATTACCATGAATGCAGGAGAGCCTTACTTGCATAATTGACCGGATGGAATATTTTATCCTTCTAGTGCCCAAGAACTACTTCTAAATCAATCCACTTGTGTCACACGTCAACACAATACTCTTAGACCAATAGAGGGCTATGATTAATAGGGCTAAGGTAAGCTTAACCTTAATACAAGTGAAATCCTCAAAAAAAAAAAGTATCAAATATGAACTTGGTTTCTTTTTCTAACAATAGAAACCAAGGATGTGTGATTTTCGAAAAATTGATGATGAACCTTCTGTCACGACCCGAGTCTACACCCTCGACGTGGCCGACACTCAAGAACCATTGTTGGTCCCTAAGCGAACCCTCATCCTGGCTTACTACAAGTGGAAGACTAACTCAAGCATGCAAAAGATTAAAAGCTAAATTAAATTCAATAATCTCAACTTTAAAATAATCTAAACAATACTCAATAGATAACTCAGAGTTTGTAAGAACAACTCAAGAGGATACATACTAAAAACTACTCAACTTTGTCTATCTATGAAGCCTCTACTATTAGAGAAGGATATCGGGATAAGACCCACGATATCTTAAAACACTAAATTTAAGATAAATGTGAAATCCTCTGGAATATAAAAAGGCTCACCAAAGCTGACTAGAACATCCCATGACCTCAACGAAACAACTGTTGATGATCCTGAATACATGTATATGCATCATGACATGATGCATGCCAAATGGCTCAATACTTGGATTGTACGAGCATGTAAGGGGAATTCTAAAGCATAAACATAAGCTTGAACTGGTGGAAAAGAAACATACTTACCTCTTCTCGACTCAATTTAAAGAAACATAGTTCAACTCAACTCAAGGAAAGATAGTTCAACTCAACTTAGAGAAAATAGGGTTCAACTCAATGATAAGATATTCAACATAGTGAAATAAGGCTCAACTAAACAATAAGATACACAACTCTGGATAAAGCAACAATAAAAGATGCAATGTATGGAAAGCTTTTAAAATAATAGATAGCAACTCAATACATTTAAGAATTTAATATTCTCAGTTTGTATGCAAGGATACAAAATAAAATTTGTTTTTATATGAAAATACAAAATAAACTGTGTGTATATAAGAAAACAAAATATCTATGTGGGAGTTTCTCAAATCGACAACCATTACTATGAGTTATGTGATGATACAACATCTTGCCCACACTGCCAGAATTGTTTTATACCTTGTCGGGGCATAGAACTCCTCAACTAAGTGGATCCACTATTCTATGCTAAAAAGCACTAAGGAATCATCTAAAAAGTATGAACCCTTTCTACCCACGTTGGCTACATGGTTGATGGGGGTTGTGAGTTGTATGAACTCTCCCCCATATCAGTGCTCAATACTACTCCCAAAATATACTAGACCATAAGATTAAAAACATAACTATTTCGGTTTTTTGAGATTATTACTCAAAAATCTTGGTCTTAAAAGAGATGGTACTCAACTGCTCAAAACTCTTTTGGAAATCTCAGTTTCCTCTCATCTTAAATGTAAAAACATTTACTCTCGGGAATACATAGTTCCCATATATCATTTTAAAGAATATGAACTCAGCTCTACTCTTCCTCAACTCAGTGCTCAAGTCTTTAAAACAATTTGTAAAAAGACTTCTTAAAATAGAGCTCATGCCAAATTATGGACGTGAACAACTCAAATTCAAGGTTTTCAATAACCATGCATAGAACTCAATACTTGGAATTCAACAACTTAAGAACTCAAGGAGTCAATGATACTACTCATCTCAAGAATGCTCAACTCGGAGGGTTCATGCGGAATTATGAGTATGAACTACTCAACTCAAGGACTAAATGATAACTCTCATCTCTAGACTGCTCGACTTATAGGGGCTCATGCAGAATTATGGGCATGAACTACTAAACTCAAGTACCTTGAGAGGTAACATGTAGGAGCCCCATGATTAGGAATATAATACCAAATGATTAGGAACTGAATACTCCAGACTTAGTACTTAAAGATACTACTCCTCTCAAAGATACTCAACTGATGGAGTTCATACGGAATTTATGGGCATGAACGACTCGACTCAAGGGTCTAAATAACAATATGGATATCATTTATATGACTCTTCTCATTCTCATACTTACAACTTCAAAACTCAATTTAAAACTAACACGCCCTGAGGCTACCGCCTTAACGTAAACACAAGACCTACGATGCCGAGTGAACCCAAGCTACACCTGAAGCTGGCATATAAAGGAATACTAAAACAACTAAATAAAGAGATACTATGCGGAAGCTAAAATAGTAGATAACTTAAAGTGGAGAATACCCAAAACTCATCTGATTACATAAAATATATTACTAGTTTGGTGATACTAACCAGTTACTCAAAAGCTAATGTTGAATCTAATACTGTGTCTCAAAAGCCTCTACTGACTAGAATGTTTGGGACATGCCCTCAGCTAATCTTAGAAAATCTGAAAACTGAAATGAAAGACTGGATATGAAAAACATGTCTATTGTCCTCAAAGTATGAGGACTCACCACTGAAGCTACTGGATACGAATCGGGAACCGATCTATGCATGATATAGATGCTGAATAGTTGAACCTACATCATGAAAGGATGTAGTGCAGAGTATGCGTCAGCACTTGGAATGTATTGAGAATGCAAGATATAGATAACAGTTAATCAAAATATAAAGCTGAACAAGCATCACTGAGAAATGGCATAATCTGAATAGACATATAGATACTGAAATATACCTGAAAATTGAGCTAAATGCAATAACCAAGTATAATCATGAACCTTGCACGCTGAGACTGAATACTGAAGTATAAAATGAAAACTTGGTCAAATGCACTAGAAGTCTGACTGTGGGAACTTCTATTAAACGACATAAAACAACGTGAGCTAAACATTGAGTCTGATGTATACGCCTTATCGAGAGAACCCAATATACCTTGCCAGGGTTATAAAGGCATGACTGGCATGATCACTAAATTTGATACCCAAAAGAGGGCACTTATAAACCTATGAGGGGTATATAGTACTAGGAATATAAGGGTACACTGAACCCAAATCCAGCTCGGTCTAAGCCTAATCTCAACTGGAAATGTGTAAAATACAACATAACTGAAAATACTATATAGCTCACTATTATGACAAGCAAATCTCAAAATGCAAAATTTAAGTACTGACAATGAAACAATCAAACCTGGAGCATGTTTAACTTTTTAACTGACCTAGCAAGTGTAATTCATGAACTAAGAGAATCTACACAACTAGGGTTCTGAGTTTCATGCAAAGAACTAAGCAACGATGTCACGAAAACATGATAATCTAATTAAGAACACTATAACAGCTAAATCACAACCATTCTCCAAAGTTTTAGAAACCCTAGGTCTAAACAAGATATAGAGAATCATAAATCTGACTAAATTCTAGGGACCTAGTGGATAAAAGGAACCCACAAGTGATATCCCACATACCTGGTGAAAACATCTACAGAGAAATTCTTTTGATTTAGAGGCTAAAGATTGAAGAACACTACTGCTTGTTCTTCGGTGGTTTGGTTGACTTTTCCTCATCTTTTTGCTCCAAGTTTTGATGAATTTTGGAGAATGAGGATATGGGTAAGTTCTGTCTAATTTACTTGGCTTAAACTGAGTAAAACGACGTAGTTTAGGTATAAAATGACGTAGTTTAAATGTCCAACGCATAGGGAAAAGACCAAAATGATCCCAACATAAAATATGATGGGGCCATCGATGGACCTGACCATCGGATCGTGGACAGACCGATGGTCTATCCTATCAGTTCGTCGTTTGGCGTCTGAAGCTGGGTGAATGGGTCACAATCCAAGGACCATGAACCACAGACAATGGTCATATCTAAGGTTCGTAGGTCCGGTTGTGGGTCGTGATTTTTCTGGGAATTTAGGGTGAGGTTGGGTTGACCAACCACAGACCATACCGACGGTCCATGGTCCCTTCCCCGGGCCGTGGGAGGTCTCCGTCGGTGGCACCTACAACATCTGGAAAATCAACCACTTGGTCTTTCTCGAATCTGGGGTGTTACATCATCTCCTCCTTGGGAATATTCGTCCTCGAATGAGGTCTAAACTAGTTGAGTATGGAGGGAAGGAGCTGCAATCCCTTTCACTAAGTACTAGAAACTGATATCTGACTGAATAGAGTTCCAAGAACTTGCAAATATGATGAAATGCAAGAATAACTGAAGGAACAAGATACTGAGACTAAATCTACGCAAGAATAAACTAAGAGACTGGAGAGGAACTATTACCTCAAGCTGAAACGGAATCGAAAGGAAAGAGATGAGGATACTTGGCCTTCATGGCTGCTTCTACTTCCTAAGTAGCTCTCTCTACGGACGGACTTCTCCACAAAACCTTCACTGAAGCTACTTCTTTATGTTTCAACCTATGAACTTGACGGTCAAGAATCTCTAGTAGCACCTCTTCATAAGTGAGACTATCCTTCAAAGCCACACTATCTCATGGTTCTATTGATGCCGGATCACCCACACACTTTTTCAACAAGAAAATGTGAAAGACTGGATGAACCACTGCTAGTTCTACTGGCAACTCTAACTCATAAGGCATATTACCAACCCTTTACAGGATTCATTAAGGACCTATATACCTGGGACTGAGCTTCCCTTTCTTTCCAAATCTCATCACCCCTTTAATAGGTGACACTTCCAGGAAAACCCAATCATCGATTTTTAACTCTAAGTCCCTTCTCCTTACATCTGCATAGGACTTCTGACGACTTAGGGATGTCTTAAGTCTATCTCTGATGAGCTGAACCTTTTCCATAGATTCATGAACCGAATTTGGCCCAATCATTGCTGCTTCACCTACTTCAAACAAAACAATCAAGGACATGCATCTACACCCATATAATGCCTCATACGAGGATATCTAAGTATTGGAATGAAAGCTATTATTATAGGCTAACTCTATGAGAGGTAGGTGATCATCCCAACTACCTTTGAAATCGATCACGCACGCTCTCAATATGTCCTCTAAGGTCTAAATGGTACATTCTTTCGGACCATCCTTCTGTGGATGAAATGTTGTACTGAGATTCACCTTAGTACCAAGACCTTTCTGAAATAATTTCCATAAATGAGAGCTAAACTAAGGACCATTATCTCTACTCTTCCTCAACTCAGTGCTCAAGTCTTTAAAACAATTTGTAAATAGACTTCCTAAAATAAAGTTCATGCCAAATTATGGACGTGAACAACTCAATTCAAGGTTTTCAATAACCATGCATAGAAGTCAATACTTGGAATTCAACAACTTAAGAACATAAGGAGTCAATGATACTACCCATCTCAAGAATGCTCAACTCGGAGGGCTCATGCGGAATTATGAGCATGAACTACTCAACTCAAGGACTAAATGATAACTCTCATCTCTAGACTGCTCGACTTATAGAGCTCATGCGGACCATCCGTCTGTGGATGAAATGTTGTACTGAAATTCACCTTAGTACCAAGACCTTTCTGAAATAATTTCCATAAATGAGTGCTAAACTAAGGAACTCTATCTGAGATGATAGACAAGGGGACCCCATGAAACCTGACTATCTAATGGATGTAGAGTCTAGTGTAGTCCTCTAATGAATCTATAGTCTTGACAGCCAAGAACTGAGCGGACTTAGTGACCCTGTCCACTATCACCCAAATGGAGTCATGTTGTCTGCGAGTACGACATAAACTTGTAATGAAGTCTGTGTTTATCACTTCTACTTCCATGTAGGAAATCTAATCTCCTGAGTCATACCTCCTAGTTACTGATGTTGTAAATTAACCTTTTGGCAATTTGGACTCTTAGCCACAAATCCTTCTATGTCCCTCTTCATGTCGTTCCACCAAAAGACTTTATGTATATCACGGTACATCTTAGTGGCACCTAGATGAATGGACTACCTGGAGTTATGAGATTCGGTAAGGATCTGTTGCCTTAAATCAATCATCTTAGGAACACATAAGCGACCCTGATAACGAAGCAGACCATCTCCTACTTGGGAGAAAACCTGAACTTTCTGCTAATGGACTGCACTTTTCAATTGAAGTAACATAGGATCACTATCTTATTTTTCCTTAACCTCCGCTACCAATGAATATTTTAATCTATTATGGACTATCACACCACCATGTGACATATCCGTAAGGCCAACTCCTAAGCGAGCAAGCTGGTGAACATTTTTTGCTAAGTCTTTCCTCTGTTCCTCAGCATGTGCTATACTACTCATAGACAGTCTACTGAGAGCATCAACCACTAAATTGGCCTTAATAGGATGGTAAAGCGCATTCATGTCATAGTCCTTAAAGAATTCAAGCCATCTCCTCTAACGAAGATTCAACTCTTTCTGGGTGAACACATATATGAGGCTCTTTTGATCTGTGAACACATCTACGAGGACACCATACAATTAATGTCTCCAAATCTTTAGGGAAAAAACTACAGCTGCAAGTTCGAGGTCATAAGTCAGGTAGTTTTTCTCATGTACCTTAAGTTGTCTAGAAGCATAAGTTATGACCTTACCTCGCTGCATCAACACACAACCTAGGTCGACCTTTGATGCATCACAATAAATCACATAACCGTCTGATCCATCTAGTAGAGTCAAGACATGATTTATAGTCAACCTAGTATTCAGTTCTGAGAAGCTTTTCTCACACTCATCTAACCACTGAAATTTAACATTCTTCTATGTCAACTTGATCAATGGGGAAGTTATGGATGAAAATCCTTCAACAAATCTCCTTTAATAACCGGCCAAACCCAAGAAACTTCTGATATCTGTTGGAGTGGTGGGTTTGGGTCATTGCTTCACTACCTCTATTTTTTCTGAGAATCCACTCGGATCCCTTCGCTGGATACCACATGACCAAGGAAGGCAACAGACTATTACCAGAATTCACATTTATTGAACTTAGCAAATAACTCGCAATCTATGAGAGTTTGTGGAGTAACTCTCAAAGGAGTTGCATGCTCCTCCTCACTCTGAAAATAAATGAAGATATCATCAAAAAAGAAAATGTCGAACAAGTCCAAATACTATTTGAACACCCATTCATTAAGTTCATAAAAGATGCAGGAGTATTGGTTAGTCCAAAAGACATAACTACGAATTCATAATGACCATACCGAGTTCCGAGGGCTGTCTTTGGAATGTCAGTATCTCTGACTTTGAGTTGATGATAGCCGGATCTTAGGTCTATCTTAGAAAAATAACTAGCACCTAAAGTTGGTCGTAGAAGTCATCAATCCTTTGATTGGGATACTTATTCTTGATTATGACCTTGTTCAACTCTCGATAGTCACTGCACATTCTTAAAGAACCATCTTTCTTTTTCATGAACAACACTGGCGCACCTCATAGAGAGATACTGGGTCTTATGAAGCCCATATCTAAAAGGTTTTTCAACTACTCTTTCAATTCCTTTAGTTTAGCTAGAGCCATTTTTTAAGGAGGAATCAAAATAGGCTGGGTATCTCGAAGGAGATCTATTCCAAAGTTGATTTCCCTTTCAGGAGGAACCTCAAGAAGATCTTCTGGAAACACTTTTGGAAAATCATTTACTACTGGGACTTGATTGAATAATATTATCAAAGACAATTAATCCATTACTAAGCCTTAACGATCGTTAGTCAGTACATAACCCAACTAAATGAGTTGAGGTCAAATCCTATAGGGAGTGGTGCGTGTTTAAGATTCAAAAGTAAAGTACAAATATGTTCAAGTAAATCATAGGAATAGACATTTGTGAATAAAAACATAATTCAAATTAGGAGGTTGACACGAATGTCAAATAACAGGGGAGCTTTGGTTACAAATTATCAACTACAACAACAAAAAATAATATGAATTAATAGATATTTGAGATGGGTTGTTGGGATGTGATTCGATTACGGACTATTATAGACAAACGGTTAGTTGCAACTATTAGAAAACAACTGTAAATTGGTGAATAAGCTAGACTATGGGGGAGGTAAACTTTCTCTCAAACAATTTACCGGGAATCAAGTCGATTTCTCTTAAACATCGACAAACATGCAATGAACATCCTACGCTTTAGTCCATTCACTCTCTCGATCTTAATTTGTGGAAAAGGGTTTAGGATTCACTTTCTCGAGTTGAACCCATAATAACCCAATACCCACACACCATCATTCAGTAATCTTGGTTTTAAAACCTCTCTCTCGAGCAAGCCAAACACACAAAGATCGAACTGCATTGGCAACTACAATTCTTTAATTTAAACCATAATTACACATTGAAATAACTTCTGAAAAGCAATTACACAAATAATTAGGAACACCCACTAGCTAAATCAGTCCATAATCACATAATCAGATCCCAAGAATTGGGGTTTTAGCTAGACATCATAAAAAGATAGAAATCGTTACCAAATTCTATTTTTATCAACTGAGTACGATTAATTTTGTCTTTACAAAGGTCCAAATTGAAGAATCTAAAACACCCACTTTTAATTTCTTAAAAATGGAAAGCTTCAATTCTTCAAACCTAAGAAAAACTTTTCTCTCAATTCAAAATACTCAATATTCACAAATAATATACTTGATAATGATAAAAGCTCATAAAACTAATGTTTGAAAATGTATTTATAGTTGCCAAAAATATGTTGCGAAGGGCCATTCGGCGCAGTAAGTCGAGTTCGGCGATCCTCCCTTTGGTCAGTTCCATCGCCTTTTGTTTTGGCCTTCAGCATCCTCAAGTTCTTAACTTTGGGCGATCTAACATTGCATCGTGGAACCACTCGTCGACACACCGACTGCTCCTTTCTCTCATCGAATTGATTTTTTTCTTCAGGGTTTGGCATACTGGAACTTTAGGCAAGATTGTGGTCATTCAGCGACTCGCCCAAAGGACTCGGCGATCACCTGACCTTCATTTCTTCGTTCTTTCAGCTCACTTTGTTCCTTTTTTCAAATTAGTGTCCATGCTTTGTTCCTCCATCCAAATACCTTGAAATCAAGGATTTTACATCAGTTATTGGTACAAAACAAGCATTTGAGGACACTAAATCATTATAAATAACCCCTAAATGAGTCCAAATTGTGGACTCATCAACACCCCCAACTTAAACTTTTGCTTGTCCTCAAGTATAACTAAAGTTCAGCAGTTCAAAAAGGATGTCTCAAATAGTGCTACACAAGACTCCATCATGAATGCACACAAAAAGACTGAACTTACTCATGCAAGAACCAATTGTGCACTCAAAGATTCAAGTTGTGACTCACCATTATCAAATATTCTCAGGTTCACAATACTTGCTTCAAATGCAAGTTCAAGCTCAACAAAGGTACTCAAATGCCCTCACACAAAGAATGATTCCATATTTACATACAATTGTTCAACAATTATTAGCTCCAGAATCACATACAACTCTCACAGTCACAAAGAATAACACATGCATGACTTCACCCATAGGTTTGCCCTTATTTTCCAATCAACACTTGTTTCAACTCACTCAAGATCAAAAAGGTCTATTCAAGGCTTGTAATGGGGCTGAGTGTAAAGGTATGGTCATTT
The DNA here is from genome assembly GCF_900185275.1 of Solanum verrucosum. Taxonomy (NCBI): domain Eukaryota; kingdom Viridiplantae; phylum Streptophyta; class Magnoliopsida; order Solanales; family Solanaceae; genus Solanum; species Solanum verrucosum. The sequence goes on from NW_026020248.1 coordinate 602,957, forward strand.
AGGCTCACTGGCTTCTATCCTCATGATATGTGGTATAAACAACACTTTCCTCACTTTTCTTCATCATTCTCATTCATGCTCAAAAGTCACCCCATTATTCACTTTCCAAGGACTATTGGTCACCCCATTTCTTTTACATTTTCACAACTTTATTTCAATCTTTTTCATTCTTTTTCTTTTCTTTTTTGTATGGAGGGGTTCCATATTTCTCAAAACCATGGTTCAAAGGGGACTTCTTTGCACTTCTTGATTCACCTTCTCTTTTCACCAAACCCCAACTTAGGATTTTAGCCTAAGTTGGCTATTCAAAAAAACCACAAATCATGAGTATTCTGGATAATGGATAAAGAAAGGTCACAATTGCATCAAGATTCTTCCAAGGAAAGGGTAAGGCCCAAAGGGTGCTCAAACAAAGTTCACGCACTCACAAGGTAGGCCACAAAAAAGGTATAATGTCAAATTGTTTCACTCTTTAAAATTGTTGTCTAAGATTATTTCAAGAGCTCACATCACTTGGTCAACGAGACCAATGGGGCAAATTCTAGGTTTCATCACACATGGTTCACGGTAAGCTCATCACACAAGGCATTGACACCAATGTCAAACAAGACTCCACACTTTTGCTAGTGTGAAATGATCATCACAAGAGACTCATTCGATAACCAGCTAGTCATAACGAGATGCAAAAATTTCACATATTGTCTACGCAACTTCATTTGGCCTTATCGTAGCAGCATATTCATTTTTGTTTGATTATGAGCACTATTCAAGTCATCAGTATTGATCAAGACCGATATTAAAATTTAAAAAAGAACAGCCACACTCAAACACGATCAAGTGGTGGCACAAAATTTTCAAAACTGGTCACAAATTCATCTACAAATAAAACAAGGAGCCACATGCTCCAATATCCACAAAATCAAAGTCAAAACACAATATGACGCACAAAACCTAATATATACTGAAAATATCATCAAAACAAGAGGTAGGTATGAAAGTACCTCACCCCACCACAAACAAAAACAATTTGTCTTCAAATGTAATAAAAACAAAATATCCATAAAGTAAATAAAGATAACAGAGAGAAAGGTAAGGGATCCTATCTACACAGTCACTCCATCTTTTGGGCATCAGTTCCCGGTGTAACACTCTGAACTTGGGCATCAGTGCCCACAGTCACATCAACAATTATAGGTTCACTAGGGGCTGCCAAAGGTATGTCTTCCAAAGATGTCTGCACAGCTGCATCCATCATGGCCTCCTCAGTCTCCGTAAGGCCCTCGTAATAACCCTCCTCAGCAACCTCAAGCATCTCCTCATCCGTCTCAGCCTCAGATCAAGATCAACTACCTCCCCAACTCGAACATTATCTCTGGTGGTAGCCGGAGGCAAAACTAGTTGTACTGGCACATCTGGGATCTCTACCGTACCAAAAATTATAAACATGCCATTGGACTTCAACTGGTCCACATTTCTCCTCAGCAGAACAATAGCAGCCTTTAGAACCGTCACCTCCTCAGTGGCCCCTTGACCACGCTCGCACACTGCTATCGTAGCTGTAGGGGCATCAATGGTAGTACTTAAAGGTGTCACAGCATCAGCGAGGGCTGTCTAGATCATGCCCGAGATAGAGGCCTCAAGTCTGGCAGCACGACGATCGGTATAATGGGCTAGCTTCCAATCTGTACTAATGCAACCTGAGTGAGGAGGGATAAGGAGGCAACATCAATCGTAGTACCAGATCTGGAAGGCAATGGAGCAGCAGAGGAACTAGGAGTATTAGAAGGGACAACACAAGATGTACCTGAAGGCCCAGGGCCGGAGTAGGCAATGTTGCCTCTGCAAGTAGAGTTTGAGAATCAACAATCGGGGATGTATCCACCGGGGCTGCCTTCTTCTTCTCTGCCTCATCTTTTAAATACTCTGCCTCAATCCTCCGGATGTCGCACTACTAGAATTTTGGTCAATAGCAATAGATTCATATGCGTTGCAATAGGTCCTCAAACTGTTGCCATAGCGCTACAGCAACGATTTTTCAATCGTCTCATCTGCTCGCATTACTATAGATCTATTGTAACGGTTAATGTAACCATTACTGAAAGCATTGCTACAAGTACCCCTATTGCAACGATTATCCTTCCATCTATAGGGACTATAATATTACTGATGTGGTAACAATTAATAACCGTTGCAATAGGTGTTGTGGTAACGGTTAGCAACTGTTCCAATAGAGTCTGTTGCAATAGGTTGTTCTTAATATCTAAACTTTTTTTAATATATTATGAAAATGATTTTTATTGATATATATTGCAATAATTTTATTTTCTATTGCAACCATAATCTATATGAATCTGCAATCTATATATATATATATATATATATATATAGATCAACAACAGTTTATAAAAACATCTCTAAATTAAGTCTCTAGAAGACGACTAATTATATAGTCGAATCATATATATATATATATATATATATTGAAATACCAGAATAACCATTAATGTAAAATATACACACCAAAACACATGTCTTCAATAGTTTTCACAAGTTTCATACTAATAGAAATTAAAACAAAAAATTGTAGCTTAACACAAGTTTCAAAATTTCAAGAAACAAAAGAGTCGAGCTAAAGCAATTGAAGTTTCTACAACATTCAATCAATTATATCAAGTAAGGTCTTCACTGCTTTCATCATCCCCTTGATTATCTTCTCCACCTACAAAAAACATAAATAAAAGTTAATCAAAAGCAAATGTGGAAGGAAGATAGTTCAGATTTAAGTAATTAAATCACTTGACTCGATCTACGCTCCACATCTTTGTAACTCCAAATAAGTAAACATGTCATTTTCTCAATCAGTTGTGCATAAAGTTTGCCGAGCACTTCTTCACATTTTCTGCATATATATTCACTAGCTAATTTTGTATTTAGGCCGTTGGATTATTTTCTAGTTATAAGACGCTCTATGATCTAAGTCATTTAAATGAAAATCTTTCCCTAATTCACATCACATTAGCGACCTTTAGCCCAACTAAGTCAACAAAGTAGCACATAAAATATGTACATCATCATTTGTCTTAAAAAAATTATACCAAACAAATATCCTACGCTAAGAGAATTTAATTAACAAAGTGATCATTAACATTTTTCTCAATTCACAATTTCAGAGGATCAGTTTTTTTACCTCGAACTAAAGCTCTCACAGATAGAAGCTGGTTTGGGAGGAAAATTCACTCCATAAAGGTAAAAATGCAAATCTGGGATGTAATAGTTACAAAAGTAACAGGAGATAGGAAATAATGTTGAAAGTTTAAAGAAAGAAACAAAAGCAGTTTTAAAAACAAGTAGTAGATGTGACATGGGTTCAATGATCTTCTGGGCTGCAAGAAAATTTAGCCAAAATGGTTGCAAAAATATCTTCTTGGACTGCAAAACAACTATCTTATGCAGGAAGGATACAACTGCTGCAGTCAGTGCTATTTGGTATACAGGCCTTTTGGTCGTAATTGTTCCAAATTGCAACTAAGGTACTAACTACTATAGAGGCACACGGTAGAAGCTACAGGATCTGGTATTGTCACAACAAGCAAGTTGGATGATTAGAAGGATAGTTGCTGCTCAAGCAATCTGGAGAATAATTCATCAACCACTTAAGGCAGGAAATGGTATCATTCGACAGATATATCAATAACTATTAGAGGTTACAAAACGAGTACCTTAGAAGGTCATGATTTACAATAATGAGGCGAGGTCAAAAACTATCTTCTCCCTATGGCTTTGCTTACAAGACAGGTTACCTACGAAGGCTATTGAATTGGGGCATGAATATTGAACCAGATAATGTGTTTTCTGGAATGCTACCCTGAAAAATAAATAATGAGTGATCTGCCTTACATGGAGAGCCTAGAATTGGAAATTTTTCGAAATAGTACATGTACAAGCAGTTGATATACACACACAAGCTGTCTACAACCATATCATTTGGGAAAGGAAAAGAAGAATCCAAGCTACTCTTCCTACTTCACCCTAAAAACTCAAAACAGGGGCCTAATCGAGATAAAGCTATACACAAAAAGTCAGTAGAAAAATCAACATCCAACAGTTGCATTAAGTCAACTACACATTGTTAAGGGCTCTTTAAAACTAGAGCTCACATATATACAGATGTACAACACCAAAACTAACATAAAAAGTTGAATTGTACCTCAACTATAAATATGAAAGATTTCAAGTCAACCAGACATCCACATGATGATACAAAATTATATATCTATATATTTAAATGGGAAGTATACTTATATTCAGATGTGGAAGTGGATATCTAAATTAATGAGGATGATGACACCAAAAAATATTCAGCAGTTCAGTTTTTAGTACTTTTTAGGATAAGAGAATCTACTCTCTAAAATTTTCCGTCGATCATAGAAAAATAATTAAGGACCAGCTTACGAAGGGACATCATCTTCAATTATGTTTGTAGTCTCCCTTTAAGAAAGAAAATTCAGCAGTACTTTCGTATTAGGCTAGCGTTGAAGAAGATGAAGAAGAAGAAGAAGAAGAAGAAGAAGAAGAAGAATAGACGTCATACCTTGATTGTTTTTGCTGGAAAATGAACGATTGAAAGGTTGCATAGCTTCTTGTGGTGACTGAGCACCCAATGCTGCCAACATGTCAGCATTTAATTGAAGTCCTGTATATCGTGTGCCTCTACAGTAGGAGATTCTCTTGGCACATGTGGCAACTGTTTCTCTGGAACTTGTTGCTCTGATTCCTGCATAGATTCTGCTTTCAAAGTGGAAGAACTCTGAGGCATTTTTTGCATTTGATCCTTTTTAGATTGAGCTTCCAAAGTAGAAGAATTCCAAGGCACTTGTCACATTTCTTCTTGTAAAGTTTGTGCTACAAGAGTAGAGGAATTTTGAGGCAAAATAGGTTGAACATTTTCTTTTGTTCTCCGTGAAACAATCCTTTTGTATGCCATAGATGTAAGTGTTCCAGCTTGGACATATTGTTTTCCTTTTCCTTTCTTGTTTTTTCTTGAAGTATCCTCCTTTCCCATGACTATCGAATCTGTCAAAACAATGTATACGAATAAGAACCAAATGCTACAACACAAAATGAAGAAGATGCAACACAAAACAACAAAAAACAATATTTCAAAAATGATATGGATTTTCAATTTCTACTATTCCAAACTAATAATCTGAACTCTACTCAGATGATGCAGAGGGACAAACAACAAGATAATTCAAGGATCACAAACCTTCCAGTAGTCCTAGTCCGTCAATAGTTTTATTGAGATTCCCTTTAAAGATTCACTAGCTAGCTCGTAAATACATGTTGAATCTCCTGTAAAAATGAAACATTTCACAATATAGTTCTAAGAAAAAATAAATAAAATAAAACATGTATTTCTAAGAAAAGTACATTGATCGCTCACTCAAAACAGAATTTAAGGCAAATAATATTGAAACACATGTATTCTAAATGGGAAACATGACATATAACAAAGTCGTTTATCAGATTACTCTAAATGTATGGCAATTTGCAATGACAATTTTTTCAAGTTTAAAACAATTCCCCACCAACTGATTTGACATGGTATAATTCTTAGAGTATTACAAGCCAAAGATTTATTATAAGAGGATCAGTTAGGAAGCCCCCAAATGCAAATAATTAGGCAAATAACTATTTTATAATTCATGAGCAAGATAATCAAGTGAATAATTCATGAGCAAGATAATGAGAGTTACAAACTGGAAGTACCAAATTTGAGAATCAAGAGCAAGATAATCAGGGGAATAATTATTTTATAATTCATGAGCAGATACAAGTCTATTTCAAGAAGACATCAACGAAGGATCAACTACAGAAAAGTTACAATACAGACTACATTCTATTATAACAGGAAATACACCTAAAATAATGTCAAACAATAGCACTTTTGATAATTTAATGGAGCAAAAAGAAGAGGTACATCAACAATTAAAAGGAATCAGTAAAGGAGAAAAGAGGAAAATCAAAAGTATGATGATGATGTCCAAGAAATTATCCACCCATGGAACTTCACAACATCTCATATACATCGATAAATCGGAAAGAATACAACTGAGAAATGCATAAAAAAGATAGTGACCACTTACAGGTTACATTCACGACTATAGCTCAAGAAACCATGGCAGACTCGACCGGAGGCAGGAAGTGGTGGCCAGAGTAGATGGCGCAGTGCCCTGGATGGTGATGATTGGCAGAGAAGATCACTTTTCGAACCAGTAGAAAATTGTAGTACCAACCAATAACAAATTTTAGTTTATTCCAATTTTATGTTAATGTATCTCTTGTTTCCTATTACTCTAACGTAAATCTTCAACAATAATGAAAGTGAATTTTTGACATCTTATTCAAGTGAGAGGTGAAATCAATGAAGACATCATCAATGTAGGGGTATTCAAACCCGATTGAATAACTCATGGACAAGAAATACAACATCAATGTCAAGTTAAATATGGTCTAGAGTAGTCAATTTCACCATAACTCCAACAAAATATTAAACCAACAATAGCTACAATTTAATGGAAATAAACCCACAATCAGAGAAATACATCAAATACACTAACCACACCCAAAGATTAAAGACAAAAGAAGAAATTCAAGAATAAAACCTCAAAAGATGAAACTTGTAGTTTCTTCAGCTATAACCTCAAACATTGAAGAAGAGAACCTCCAGCAGTTGAAGAAGAAAACCTCTAGATTTCTCAGATTTTACAAGAAAACATACAACCCTCCATTTCCTTAGAATTCACAAGAGGTTTGAAGAGAGAAATGGATTTAGATTCGAGCTAAAAAATGGGTTTATGTTCGCCCTAAAATGACAGATATGAAGAACTTACCATAAGATTAATATCCCTACAAAGCTCCACAACTTCTGTGTTCGATCGATCTGCTCTCAATGGATGAAAAATTAGGTCAAATAGAAGAAGAGTGCAAACTTATGTGATCTTCTTGTTGAAGAGATGAGAAATGAGCTTAGCAAATGTTTACCTCGGTTGTATCCATATCTGATAAAGAGAAAAATAAATTGTATTTAAAAAATTAATTAAAAATAAAATAGAATGAAAAGCTCTTGGTGGGTTCAGCCAAAATAAGAGAGGAAAATAATGGAGGGATTTAATAACCGTTCCAATAGAAAAAAATTAGTGTTAAATGTTGTCATAGAAGACTTTATGGCAACGGTTCTCCTAACTGTTGCAATATGTAGGTCTATTGCAAAGGTTTTCACACAATGGCAACAGATTTATTACCTAGCCGTAGCAATAATATCAAATCCTTTTGTGAACGGCTCAAACCGTTGCAATAGACCATCTATAGTAACGGTTTCTGAAGCGTTGCTAAAAAATCTGTTGTCGTAGGCCTAATTTCTAGTAGGGTCGGTAGAAGATGTGGGCATCACTTCCACATCCATCATATCTCTAGGAACCCGAGCCTGTCTTCACAACTCAGTGATCAACACCAGAAAGGAGAGGAAAGTCTAGCGCTGCTTGGCCCTCATAAGCATCTCTTGTGAAACAAATCATCCACAGATTCAGCCTCGTCCTCTCAATGATGCAACCAAGAAAGACTGCTTTGGTGTGGCGAAGAATCAACTCGTTTTGGGATGGCGTAATGGTATTGCCGATAAAGCCAAACCGATACCTCGCTGCTACATTGAGGTCCTTTTTATCAATAGTTGCCCCAACCTCAGCCCAGTTGGGAGTGCCGTCTGATATCCAAGGAGCCATCCACTTCTTCATGTTTTCCAGCATCTTTGTCCTGATCTTGTATTGAAAGTCATCCTCATGTCTCATTGTACATTCTAAGATTGCATTGATGGCATCATAATGACACTATACCTTTTTACCCCTGACAACCACATAGTCAACGACTTGAATTTGGCTGCCAGCTTTTTCCCTTGTGGTATCAAGGCATTGTAGGCACTATATAATTCTCTGACCCAATTTGGAATGAATTGGCCACGGGGCTTGGTGAATAGTTGGAATTTTTGTGACCTCAAGCAGCTGATGATCTCAAGGTATATGTCTATGACACCATCAATAGACAACCTCTTCTCCTCTACGATGGTCCGCAATCCGTCAGTCTTCAGTCAGTTCATAGACGAGGGAAGATGACCCTATACTGGTGGTGCTTGGACCACGACCTATACTAGAGTGGGAAAAGGAGTAGTGGCCTTGGATGGCTTGATCCTAGACGAATCATTTTGCCTCTTTGAACGTAGCTCCGCTCTCTGGGGCTCATTCTTAGGCTCAGAAGTGCCACCCTGATGTTCCTGGTGCTCACCCTCACTTTCAGAAGTGGTGAGGTGAGTGGCATAGATGCCTTCACTATCATAGCTGGCCTCCGGTAATGCAAGTGAAGGTTCCTTTCCCTTACCACTAGATGTGGGATGTTTGGTAACCTTAGTCTTGGATGCAGCTGCATCCACATTGATTTTTAGTCCTTTGGCCTTCTTGCGGGGAGGCATGTCTCTACCAGCTACTTTAGGTCTAACCATATATGTAAACACATTGTAGAAAGTGAGAAACAATTCAAGCAACAATACAGAAAAATAACTGCAGACAGAATCGCAAAAAGGATCAGCGAGTCGGCGAATGGCTTTGGCGAGCTAGATCGGGCTCGCCGAAATAATTGACTCAAAAATTCCTCAGACAAATGGCTTGTCGGCAATGGGAGGGGCCTTTCGGCGAGCAAGGACTAGCCCGCTGAAAGTTACAATGCATTTTAGGCGTTCGGGGCGCAAAAAAGGGCGATCAAGAAAGACTTTCGACGAGTGCACTTGGCGAACTCAGGCTCTTGCCAAAAGTTATGGAACCCAAAATCAAATAAAACATAAAATTAAAGGTGATCTAAGGGGATTCGGCGAACCGTCGAGTGGTTTGGTGAACTCGACCCAGCTCGCCAAACTACCCAATGTGCCTACTTTCAACCAAACTTCCAAAATTCAACCCCGCAGCCCCTGAAAACAAAATCAAAACATGCACACCTTTAATTAAACTAAGACCCATTACATCCATGCCCCCGGGATACTCAGAGTTCTATCGGTATGGACAAATTTGCCCATTTGAGAACTTTAGCCCTTAGGAATGATGTCAAACGCTACATCATCGGGCAAAATACGTCATTTGGAACAAATGCGGGTTACTCAGACTTCACCCAACTAGACCCAACAACATTTTAGCACAACCCAATAATTTAGACTAATTTTTAAGCACAAAACTTTAGGAAATCAACAATATAAGCAATGACGGCTTGATATTGAAATTAAAACAGGCACACAAGCTTACAATCATTTATCAGAGAAGCCCAACACACAACACTGAGATACAATCTATTGCAAATGTGTAAAATAGCTACATATAAGTTTGGAGTTCGAAAAACCAACCTTAGAAATTAAATAAACCAATTGAAATGTTAGGCCGCAAAAAAATCCAACTCCGAACACACATTTTACAACTAAAAACTAGCACCAATCCCAAAAATATTGGGAAAAAAAGTGCGCGTGTGAGTTTGGAAAGTTGAAAAGTGAAGGAATGTGAAAGATTTTGTAGTTTTGAACTTTGGCCTTTAAAATCGTTCAGTTCTCACCTATTCGGCGACACGCTGAGAGTGTACTTACCTCACCAAGTTTTATAAGACCTTCAGTTAAACTGAGGGTCTAAACGGTGGATTAAGTCGCGTTTACCAACCCGTTCGGTGACATGCCGATTTGCTCCTGGGCTCACTGAGTTTTACAAACTCCAACCGTAGAATTTCTAGAGTCCAACGGCGGTCCAAGTCAGGCTCGCCAACCGATTCGGCCATTCGCCGACTGGACATTTAACTCGCCAATCTGCACATTTCAAACACATCTTACACTTAAACTGGCAAAATCAACACACAATTATTTCAACAACAAAAAGAAAGCAATAAACGTTGGGTTTCCTCCCAAGAAATGCCTTAGTTAACATTGTGGCACGATGAAGTTCCCCACTTAATTTTGGTTTGCATGGTAGAGAAGAGACATCACATGACCCATTTGGGTCTCTAGTAGATAAATAGACATTTAATGGGAAGCAGTCATCTGATTCAGCAGTGATATATTCTCTTTTATCTCACTCAATACTTTGTTGTGTTCTTTGACTTTGTGAAGAATGAGTGAGAGTACCTCTTCTGTTTGTCCACCCTCATATTTCTTAAACATTCTACGCTCATGAAGGGGAATGTACCGATCTTTCTTTTTGTACAGTACCTCCAATTCCATAATCTGTTTGGCCACTAGATCCAGCTGAGTCAACAGTTTGGCCAAAGTCTGGTCCTTCTCAGTTTCCTTGTTGGTCTTGGCCATATGGTCAAGGAGTTGGGCTGCTATTGCATAGGGTAGTCTTATGAGACCACCAGGGGAAATTTGGTCGGCCACTCCTCTGTTCTCTGGACCAAGACCTCTATAGAAGTAGTCTAGTAGCATGTTATTTGAGATTCCATGAGTTGGGCACTACAACAATAGTGACTTAAATCTCAGCCACAACTCATGGACCGACTCACCCTCAATTTTCCTGAAACATAGGATGTTATCCCTAAGAATCATCATTCTCAAAGGAGAGTGGTCCATTTGGTCACTGTTGCTACAAGACATGCTACTTTATTCTGCTCTAAACAAGAAACATGAAAACAAAAACTAAAGTGAGTAGATTCAACTAAGACTAACAAGAACAAAATTCAACTTAACCAAAAATTCTCAAACAACACCACTCCCCGACAGTGACACCATTTTGATTGAATAACGTTATCAAAGACACTTAATCAAGTTCTAAGCGTCAACAATCGTTAGTCAGTATATAACCCAACTAAATAAGTTAGGTTCGAATCCCACAAGGAGTGGTACATGTTTAAGATTCAAAAGTAAAGTACAAATATGTTCAAGTCAATCATAGGAATACACATTTGCGAATAAAAACATGATTCAAATTAGGGGGTTGACACAAATATCAAATAACAGGGGGGCTTTGGTTATAAATTATCAACTACAGCAACAATAAATAACACGAATTAACAGATATTTGTGACAGGTTCTTGGGATGTGAATTGATTACGGGCTATTATAGACAAACGGTAGTTGCAACTAGTAGAAAACAACTATAAATTAGTGAATAAGCTAGACTATAGGGTAGGTAAACTTTCTCTCAAACAATTTACCCTGAATCAAGTCGATTTCTCTTAAACATCGACAAGCATGCAATTAAGAACAGCCTACGCTTTAGTCCATTCACTCCCTCGAGCTGAATGCCTGGAAAAAGGGTTTAGGATTCACTCTCTCGAGCTGAACCCATGACAACCCAATACCCACACACCATCAATTCAGTAATCTTGGTTTTAAAACCTCTCTCTCGAGCAACCCAAAAACACAAATATCGAATTGCATTGGCAACTACAATTCTATAATTAAAACCATAATTACACATTGAAATAACTTCTAAACAGCAATTACACTAATAATTAGGAACACCCACTAGCTAAATCAGTCCATAATCACATAATCACACCCCAAGAATTGGGGTTTTACCTAGTCATAATAAAAAGATATAAATCGTTACCAAATTCTATTTTCATCAATTGGGTACGATTAATTTCATCTTTACAGAGGTCCAAATTGAAGAATCTAGAACACCCACTTTCAATTTCTCAAAAATGGAAAGTTTCAATTCTTCAAAGCTAAGGAGATTTTTTCTCTCAGTTCAGAATACTCAATATTCAAAAATAAGATACTTGATAATGATAAAGCTCATAAAACTAATGTTTGAAAATGTATTTATAGTCGCCAAAATATACTGTGAAGGGCCATTCGGCACAGTAGGCCGGCTTCGCCGATCAACTCGGCGATCCGCCCGTTGGTCTGCTTTATCGCCTTTTTTTTGTTTTGGCCTTCACCATCCTCAAGTTCTGTAACTTTGGGCGATCCAACACTGCATCGCGAAACCACTCGGTGACACGCCGACTGCTCATATCCCTCGACGAATTGATTTTCTCATTCAGAGCATGACAAACTAGAACTTTAGGCGAGATTGTGGTCATTCAAGGACTCACCAGAAGGACTCAGCGATCACCATGCCTTCATTTCTTTGTTCTTTCAGCTCACTTTGTTCCTTTTTGCAAATTAATGTCCATGCTTTGTCCTTCAATCCAAATACCTAGAAATCATGGATTTTACATCAGTTATTGGCAAAAACAAGCATTTGAGGAAACTAAATCATTATTAATAAGCCCTAAATGAGTCATAATTATGGACTCATCAGAACTGACTCAAGAGCTGGTGTTTTAGAGTTTGAATTCTTAACCCGACCAAGATGATAGAAATACCCTTTGGAAATTATGTTTTTCTCCTTAAGGTAAGAGAAAGGAACTTATAGGCACTGAGCTACTACCCTTTCACTCTAAGACTAGATCATTTGGAAACTGAAACTGAATGATCCTAGTTCTACAATCGACTAAGGCATAACAGGAATGTAACCAATCCATCCCTAGAATGATATCAAAATCTACTATTTCTAACTCTATAAGATACGATCAGGTGACTTTCTGAGAAACTATGACAGACACTTTTTGTTTACCTGTCTAGCTATAACAGGGTCACCAACTGGAGTAGACACTTACAAGGGTTCTGAAAGAATTTCTCGACTAACAACGAAGTTTACTGCTATATAGGGAGTTACAAAAGATAGTGTAACCCCTGGATCTAGCAATGCATAAACATCTTAATGAAAGACTCGTACCGTACAATGACCACATCATGAGAATCTTCCTGGTCCTGGCAATTCTGGAGAGCATACAACTTGTTCTGGCGTTGATCGCCACCTGTACCAAATAGAGCACCATGCCGAGTTGGGTGACATGTTGGTGCTGCTGGAGTGGTATACTGAGTCCTATTGTTGTTACCTCCTTGCCCCTGCCTGGAAGAAGGGCAATCGTTTGTCTTATGGCAAGACTGACCATACCCAAAGAACCCTTCCTTGCCTGTAAGACACTCTCTCGGATGGTTCTTACCACACTTTGGACAAGTTTGAAAGTCCTTTACCTAAAGCCCTCCCTTCAGACTTAGAGTCTGATGCCCTACCTTTCTGATCCTGTGAACTTCAGCCCGTACTCTTGGACTGACATTGTACCTTGACTCAAATTCTTAAACTCCTTTGCTTTAGCCTCCCTCAACCCTCTCAGGAAGTACCTGTCCAGAAAAGATCCAGTAAAATACTCCCAAGTCACAAAAGCTGGATCCGCACCTCTGTTTTCTTTCGACTTAGTTAACCAAATGTGAGCCACATCCTTAAGCTGGTAGGATGCCAACTCTACCCTATCATTACACGTCACTTGCATCACTCCAAAGATTTTCTTAACCTTATCAATGATGTTTTGTGGTTCCTCACCAATTTGTGACCCTAGAAACTTACGCGGATTCATCCGAACAAAATCTTAAACTCTAGCTGCATCTGATCCACCGTTGGTGTTAGTAGGAACTAGGAAGTGCTGATTATTTTGGTTAGTCATACTCTAAGCCAAAAGTTGTATAGCATTCCAAAAATTTACGTTCATAACTTTATGCTTCGGGACTTGAGGAATTGCGTCAACATTGCGTGCATTAGCATTCATTGTGTAAGCTCTACGAGGAAGTTTTATCTAAAATGCATAACGAAGAAGTAGAAAGGAGATCGTACCCACGCACGATAAGAATAGCAAAGAAAGTGAAGTTTTTCTTAAAACACTTCATAGCCTCCCTCTCATTAGATGTGGTGTACTTCACACCCATGAAAGAGACTCTACTTTGTGCGGCTTTTAGACATCCTGGGACTCTTAAACCTAATGTTTTGATACCAAGTTTTTCATGCCCCGAGGCTACTCCCTTGACAAAAATATGGCACCTAGGATCACGAGTAATCCCAAGCTAACCATGAAGCTGGCATATCATAATCATAGTAAAACTACTTAATAAAGAGATACTATGTGGAAGCTAAAATAGTAGATAACTTAAAGTGGAGGATACCCAAAACTGATCTGATTATATAAACTGTATTACAAGTCTGGTGATACTGAGCAATTACACAAAAGCTAAAGTTGAATCTAGTATTATGGCTCACAAAGCCTCTACTGACTAAAGTTGCTGGGACATGCCCCTAGTTAACCCCAGCAAATCTGAAAACAGAAAAGAAAGAATGAATATGAAAAAACATGTCTATTGTCCTCGAAGTATGAAGACTCACCACTAAAGCTGATAGATATGGATCGGGAACCGATCTATGCGTGATCTGGATGCTGAATACCTGAACCTACATCATGAAAGGATGTAGCGCAGAGTATGCGTCAGTACTTGGAATGTACTGAGCATGCAGGATATAGATAATAGTTGAACAAACTAGAAAGCTGAGTAAGCATCATTGAGTAATGACATAATCTCAACAGAAACATAGATAGTGAAATATAAAACTAAGCTAAATGCAATGACCAAGTACTACTCATTAACCTGAGATGCTGAGACTTAATACTGAAGTACAATCCAAAAACCTGGTCAAATGCACTAGAAGTCTGACTGTGGGATCTACTATTAACTAACATAAAAACATATGAGCTAAATGTGGAGTCTGATGTATGCTCCTCATCGAGAGAACCTAATATACCTTGTCATGGGTTTAAATGCATGACTGGCGTGATCACTAAATATTAGGCCCAACAGAGGGGAGTTATAAACCTATGAAGGCAGGTAAATTTAGGACTATGAGGGTACGCTGAACCCTAGACAAACTCAATGCTAACGCTACTTAAAACTGGAAATGTGTAAAATACAACATAATTGAATATAATGGATAGCTCAATATTCTGACATGCAAATCTAAGAATGCAACATTTAAGTACTAACAATGAAACATTTGAAAACTGGAGCATGTTCATCTATTTTACTGACCTAGCAAGTGTAATTTATGAACTAAGAGAAACTACACAACTAGGGTTCTGAGTTTCATGCAAGGAACTAAGCAACGATGTCATGAAAAATGATAATCTGATTAAGAACACTACAACAACTATATCACGACCATTCTCTAAAGATTTAGAATCCCTAGGTCTAAAAGGAAATAGAGAATTAAGAATCTGACTGAAATATAGGACCTAGTTGATGAAAGGAACCCACAAGTGAAATCCCACTTACCTGGTGACGAAATCTACAGACAAAATCTTTTGATTTTAGGGCTGAACTTTGAAGAACATTGTTGCTTCTTCTTGGGAGGTTTGGTCGACTTTTCCTCTTCTTGTTGCTCCAATATTTGATGATTTTTGAAGAATGAGGGTTTGGGTAAGTTCTGACTAATTTACTAGGCTTAAACTTAGTAAAACGACATAGTTTAGGTATAAAACGATGTGGTTTAAATGTCCAACGCATACGGGAACAAACAAAAACGACCAAACCATAAAATATGGCAGGGCCATCGACGAACTGTGGACTGACCTATGGTCCATCCTGTCAGTTCGTCATTTGGCATCTGAAGGTGGGTGAAGGGGTCACGATCCATAGACCATGGTCCCACCTATGGTCTGTAGGTCCGGCCATGTGTCGTGATTTTTCTAGGAATTCTAGGTGAGGTTGGAGTAACCAACCACAGACCAAACCTACGGTCCATGGTCCCTTCCACGGGCGGTGGGTGGCCTCTGTCGGTGGCACCTGCAACATCTGGAAAATTTGCTATTTGGGGTTTCTTGAACCCAGGGTATTTCAAAAACTCAAGTATTGGCTTTGAAAAACATCTCAAGATTTATTAATCAAAATAGGGTCCATGCTAAATTATTGACATGAACAAATCGACTCAGGGATGTCAATAAAAATATAGAAACTAAATAATTAGTAATAGAATTTTTAAAAGAACCATGAACTCAAGAACTCAAATCAACTTATTTCAAGAATACTCAAATTTAGGGGTAGAATCCTAGATTTCTCTTTTACTGATTTGAAAAAAGATGTAGGGTGTGAGGATGAACTAGTACAACACTATGATAGCCTTACATACCTGGAAGAACAAGGTTCTTGAAGAATCTTGAAAAATCTTGGAGAAGAACTTGATTAATAGCCTTAAAACCCTACCTTGAAAGTAAACGATCAAGAAAACCTTTCTTGAGATTCTTCAATTAGTTTCTTGAAATCTCTATGGCCAATAATTATGATTTTCATTAGTGATTCATAACTATATGGAGGAATTCGAGTTGAAATGAAAGAAATTCTTGGAGAAAGGCTTACCTTGAAAAAGAATCTTGAAAAAGATTGAAAGAATCTTGAATGGAGTCTTCTACTTTGATTTTTCCTAAGGGTTTTACCCTAGGGTTTGGGAGAGAAGCGAACGATGGATTAAAATAGGAAAATCTCATTGTTTTAAGCCTTTTATTAGTTAAGAAGTTCGTTTAGGGTTTTCTTGGAGGTAAAAAAAACAAAAACGACCCTTTTTAATGTTTTCCCGTCAGCTAATTCGTAACAACACATTATTAGGTTACAAAAATAGTCATAACTTTTTACTCAGATATTGGATCGACGCGAAATTAGTGAAGTTGGAAAGTAGATTCAAATACCTTTAATTTGATAGGTTATGGGCCAGGTAACTCTTTATATTCTAAGAGATATGATAGTTTGAAGTTGACCCAAGTAGAATCTTACATCAAAACTTAATCGATAAGGAAACTTCAAGAAAATTTACCAAGAACTCATCAAGAAATTAAATTTCTCAATATTTATTGATAGATTCGCAAAAGAAACACGTGATTGGCGTGTGGGTGAAGAAACCCAACACTATGGAAGCTTACATACGTCAAAGAACTAGGTTCTTGGCGAAATCTTGAATTTCTTGAACGAACGCTTGAAACATTGAACTTTTTCTCCTCTTAAATCTTCTCTCTAAAAAAACTAAATGCTTTTGGGGATGAATTTTCACTACTCCAGCCTACACCCTGGACGTGCCCAGCACTCGTGAACCATTGGGGGTCCCATGCAAACCCTCATCCTGGCTGGCTACAAGCAAAAGACTAACTTAAGCATACAAAATCTTAAAATTGAAATAAATTCAATAAACTCGAATACTCAACCTTATTAAAAGTGTGTACAATAATAAAAATAAAAGTAAATACACAACTCTCGCTAAACGTATCAAAGGTACGCCGGGGATAACAGGTTGATGACACCCAAGAGCTCTTCTCGACAGAGTCGTTCTATCTATGAAGCCTTTACTATTACATAAAGATATCGCAACAAGACCCATGAAATCTCAAAACTAATAGCTGTAAGGTAAAGGTGAAGTCCTTAGGAATGTAAGAAGGCTCACCATAGCTTACTCAAACTGCATGTGGTATCAACGATGCTCCTATTGATGACCTTGAATACCTGTATCTGCTTTATGAAAGAATGCAGGCCAAATGGCTCAGTACGTGGAATGTACGAGCATGTAAGGAGAATTCTAAAACATACACATAAGCTTGGACTTAATAAAAAGGAAACATACTTACCTCCTCTCAACTCACTCAACTAAACTCAACTCAAGAATAAGAAGCATAGTTCAACTCAATGATAAGTTATTCAACTTAGTGAAATAAGGCTCAACTCAATAATAATATATTCGACTCTGGGTACTCAACTCTGGATGCTTAACTCTAGATACTCAACTATGGATACTCAACTCAAAATAAAGCAACGATACAGATGCAATATATGGAAAGCTTTTAAAACAGTAGAAAGCAACTCAATGTATTGAAAAAATCAATAAAAACCCAATTTGTATGCAAGGATACAATAAAACTCTCTTTCTTTATAAAAATACAAAATATACTATGTGTATATAACAATACAAAGTATCTCTGTGTATTAAAGAATATAAAATATTTTTGTGTATTAAAGAATAGAAAATATTTCTGTGTATTAAAGAAAATTAAATATCTCTATGTATTAAAAACACAAAATATAATTGTGGGAGTTTCTCTAACCGACAACTATCACTTAAGAGCTATGTAATGATACTTCATTTTTCCTCACGATGTCAGGGTCTTCCTATACCTTGTCGGGGGCATAGAACCTAACTACTAAGTTGATCCACTAGTCTATGCCAAAAAACATTAAGGAATAATCTAAAACATATGACCATTTCTACCCACGTTGGCTACATGGTTTATGGGAGTTGTGAGTTGTCTGAACCATCCCCCATATCGGTGCTCAATACTATTCCCAAAATATAACTAGCTCATATGTTTAAAAACATAGCTCTTTCTGTGATTTGAGATAATTACTCAAAAACTAGCCCATATGCTCTCTTGGAAAATAGTGTTTCCTCTCTTGATTAAATGTGAAAACACTTACTCTTTACTGAAAACTAACTCAAAGGCTCTTTTGGAAATCGGTGTTTCCTTTATTGATTAAATGTGAAAAGACATTTAATCTTTGGGAATACATTGTCCCATATACTCTTTTAGAGAAATGAACTTCACTCTTTACTCTTTACTCAACTAAAAACTCAAGTCTTAAAATAAGTTTAAAGCATTTGCAAAAGAATTCTTAAAATAAGGTTGATGCAAAATTATGGACGTGAACGACTCAATTCAAGGTTTTTAATAACCATAACTGGAACTCAATACTCGAGACACAAGAACATTAATAGTAATTCTCATTTCACGAATGCTAGACTCAGAGGGTTCATGCGGAATTATGGGCATGAAGTACTCAACTCAAGGGATTAGTGATACTTCTCACCTCAAGATTGCTCAACTCATAGGGTTCATGAAGAATTATGTGCATGAAATACTCAAATCATGGACTTCATGGTAACATGTAATAGTCCCATGGTTAGGAATATAATCTCGAAAGGGTTAGGAACTGGATACTTAAGACTTAGAACTTGAAGATACAACTCCTCTCAAAGATATTCAACTTATGGAGGTCATGTGAAATTTATGGGCACGAACGACTCGACTCAAGGGTCTACATAACGATATGGAACTCATACATATGAATCTTCTTATTCTCATACTTACTTCATCAAAACTTAGCTCAAATCGACAGTTGTTCTCAAAGGATTCAAAATTGAACTCAAAGACATTCTTGAACTCTACTCTTAACTCTTTCTTGAATTTGAATTATGAATTATGAATTCAAGAGTTATGATTCATGAAATGAAGGATATCAATAACACTATAGGAATTCTATAATAAGGAATATTACTTTTAAAATAAACATGAACTCAAAATCAACTCAAGAATACTCAAATCTAGTGAAAATATCCTAGATTACACTTTTACTGATCTGAAAGTAGATGTAGGGCGTGAGGACGAACTAGTTCAAAACTATGATAGCCTTACATACCTGGAAGAACAAGGTTCTTGAAGAATAACTTGATTAAAAGCCTTGAAACCCTAGCTTGAAGGTGAACGATCAAGAAAACCTTTTGTTGAGATTCTTGAATTAGTTTCTTGAAATCTCTATGGCCAAGAATTATGATTTTCATTAGTGATTCATAATTGTATGGAGGAATTTGAGTTGAAAAGAATGGAATTCTTAGAGAAAGAGTTACCTTGAAGAAGAATCATGAAATATATTGGAAGAATCTTGAATGTAGTCTTCTACTTTGATTTTTTCTTAGGGTTTTGCCCTAGGATTTGAGAGAGAAGAGAATGATGGACTAAAAGATGAAAATCTGATTGTTTTGAGCCTTTTATTAGTCAAGAAAATCGTTTAGGGTTTTCTTGGATGTAAAAAAACAAAAACAACCTTTTTTAATGTTTTTCCACCGGCTAATTCGTAACAGCACTGTATAGGTTACTAAAATAGTCATAACTTTTTACTCAGAAATTGTATTGACGCGAAATTGATGGTGTTGGAAGTAGATTCAAATACCTTAAATTGTCTAGGTTATGTCTTACGTAACTCTTTATATTCTAAGATATATGGTCATTTGAAGTTGACCCAAGTAGAATCTTACCTCAAAACTTAATCGATAAGGAAATTTCAAAAACACTTATCAAGAACTCATCAAGAACTTAAATCCTTAAATTTCAAGTATGAAATTACACTGAATAAATCATGATTGACATGTGGGTGAACTAACCCCACACTATGGAAGTTCACATACCTCTTAGGGATCAAACCCATGGCAAAAATCCACAACAAAACTCAAGAACCTCGACGAAGGCCTTTATCCTTTCCTCTTTTCTCCTCTTTTCTCTTCATTTCTGTTCTTGAACTCTCAACTAAAACCCTAGGCGTTTATTAGGATTATAAAACTGAACCGAATAGGATTAGACCCTTAAACCCTTACAAAAAATGAATTAAATCTGATTGGGTAAGGAAAAGACCAAAATACCCCTTACTATTTTCGGGTAACTTTCCTTAACTGGACAATTTCATTTCAAAATGGAATATCTCACTCATCCGACCTCGAAACATAGCAAACTCGATGGTGTTGGAAATATTTCAAATACGTTTCATTATCTTTTTTTTTTTTTTTACCGTGGTTTCCGGGCGTCGCTTTGCGAACCCGACTAGCTGTACCCACCGGGTCCCGCTGTTTCAAGGCGGGTCCACCACGGTTAGTTCCACGGGGCCCTGGAGACGCGGCCGATTTGTAATGCCTCCAGTGGCCCTGCTGGGCCTCGAACCGGCGACCTGAAGGACTTTGTCCCAGGCCTTTACCAGCTGAGCTACCCCTCAGGGTTACGTTTCATTATCTATCTTGTTGCCAACCTAAGTAATTCTATAGTGAGAGTTATAGTCATTTGAAGTTGAGCCAAAACTCATAACTTAAGCATAACTTGCAAAATTTCAGATTTTGCTATTTCCAATTTAGTTGTTTTTAGAACCCAAGGTGCTAAATCTAGTGACCTTACCACTTAGGAAAAATATAAACTCCTTGGTAAAAACTTAGTCACTATGAAGGATGGTTCGAGTCTTAGTTCAAAAAAAATCAGGGGTGCTACAATATGTCCCCCTTGGGATCATTCATCCTCTAATGACGATTCGACTGGGCATGGATTGGGGTTACTCTTACTAATGTCCGAATCTAATGGTATGCTCTTACTATATGCAAGCTTAACCCAAATTCTTAGGTTCAGGTTCTATACCTCTCGATAAGGAATCTCATCCCAAAACTATTACTCTTTACTACAACATTAGGCTCATATCAAGAACCACCTAAAGTATAACAACCCCACATTCTTCATTACTAACAGGACCTCAGCAAAGATATCTCATCTACTCTCCGGAACTTATTACTATCTTATTCTCAAAGAGTTGACTTGATTTCTCATCTCGTCATCTTCCTCTTGGGTCTAAAGCTGACACTTGAAAGCTATGGACCTATTCCATCACCTCTAACTGGCGTACATCCTCTTTCACTCTAACACTCAGGAGAAGATTATCTCATGACTACCGAACTCTCCATAAGTAGGTACTAAGACCTCTTTCTAAGGTGTTTCTCTTAACCTCTTCTAATTACATACCCTCTTGGTACACCTCTTAATGCTCTTGTTTCTATTGTGACTTAGCCACACTTCATTGCCCTTATCTAACGTTAGGATCTCTCGCTGGTTCTACTCATATTCATTGCATCAAATATTTCAATTTCTCACCTACTCTTATGTCAGGTCTACTAGATTAAATCTCAAGACTAACATCATCACCCTCATGTTACCATTCTGTGGATAATGACACTCATCTCAAATTCAAGCTTAATGTGCATTACTAAACCCGAATATTAATATGATTGCTCGCCTACTAAGCTATACCTCATTACTTGATCATTTATTTAACCTTCTGAACATCATGACCCTCTCAAACAAATCATAAACCTATCTTAGATCTATCACTTTATGAAATCTTTTGCTCTTCTATTCAACCCTTACCCTTGGTCATTACCTACACAATGACACTTCATCACAAACTCATTTCTAGCTAAAGCACACTCTACCTCCTATGATGGAATCTTTCCAAATCACCACTTCTTAATCTACCCATAAGGGAAAACTCTTCATTAATATCTTACTAGGTGCATGACTATAGTAGCATAGCTTGTCGAAACACCATCTCCCTTACTTAGATTATTAAATCTCTGTATACTATTCTCTTAACTTAAGCGACACTTTTTACTACTACTTCTCATAATCTTGTAGCTCTTGTTACTTTTTTGGGTGAAAATACTACCCAAGCTCTAAACAGACTTTCTCATAAAGATCTCAGCTGAAACAAGTCTTAGAGAAGACAGTACAACTCAATTTTTGCTCAAACACACGATTCAAATGAATATGGGTGCATTCCTCTTAAACTGAACACTTACTAACTCATGGGCTTCTCTCAAGCCCCTCTGGAGTCACACGACTTCCTCAAAACTCTTATTGAGATTAACTCATCCATAAAGGACTGACTTTGCTTTTCAACTACCACTAGTATGAGGGGCCGTCAAATGTATCTAAGAAATGCATGAGTAAGAATAAATCTCTATGACTTAGCTCTATTGAACGATTAAGAGTATGAAAGAAGGGAATTTTTTTCTAAATGTCTGTAGTCCCTCATTTATTGAAGTGGGGCCCACACTACCATAAATAAGATCATACTTGCCATGGCTTCATAGAAACCCTAGGACTCTTGAAACATGGCTCTGATACCATGTTTTTCACGACCCGAACCTGCACCCTGGACGTGGCCGACACTCGAGAACCATTGTTGGTCCCCAAGCAAATCGTCATCCTTGCTGGCTACAAGGGGAAGAAAAACTTAAGCATACAAAAGATTAAAACTGAAATAAATTCAATAAACTCGACTACTCAACCTTTATAATAGGCTGTACAATACTCAAAGTAAAATTAAATACAGAAACTCCTCAACTCTGTATATCTATGAAGCCTATACTATTACAGAAAGATAGCGGGACAAGAATCAAGACATCTCAAAACTACTAGATGTAAGGTAAAGGTGAAGTCCTCTGAAATGTAAGAGGGATCACCATAGCTAACTCGAAATGCATGTGGTATCAACGAAGCTCATGTTGATGACCCTCAATACATGTATGTGCATCATGAAACGATGCAGGCCAAATGGCTCACTACGTGGAATGTACGAGCATGTAAGGGGAATTCCAAAACATAAACATAAGTTTGAACTTGATAAAAAATAAACATACTTACCTCCTCTCAAGTCACTCAACTAAACTCAACTCAAGAATAAGAAACGTAGTTCAACTCAATGATAATATATTCAACTCAGCGAAATAAATCTCAACTCAATAATAAGATATTCGACTCTGGGTACTCAACTCTGGATACTCAACTTTGGATGCTGAACTCTGGATACTCAACTCTGGATACTTAACTCAATATAAAGCAACGATACAAATGCAATATATAGAAAGCTTTTAAAATAGTAGAAAGCAACTCAATGTATTGAAAAATTCAATAGAAACCCAGTTTGTATGCAAGGATACAATATAAACTATGTTTCTATATAAAAATACAAAATAAACTCTGTGTATATAAGAATACAAAGTATCTCTGTGTATTAAAGAATACAAAATATCTTTGTGTATTAAATAATACCAAATATCTCTGTGAATTAAAGAATACAAAATATAATTGTGGGAGTTTCTCTGATCGAAAACCATCACTTAAGAGCTATGTGATGATAAAGTGTTTTGCCTCACGCTGCCAGGGTCATCCTATACCTTACCAGGGGTATAGAACCTAACTACCGAGTGGATCCACTAGCCTATGCTAAAAAGTATTACTGAATCATCTAAAAAGTGTGACCCTTTCTATCCCCGTTGGCTACATGGTTTATGGGGGCTGTGAGTTGTCTTAACTATCTCACATATCGGTGCTCAATACTACTCTCGAAATATAACTAGCTCATATGTTTAAAAAGGTAACTATTTATGTGATTTGAGATAATTTCTCAAAAACTAGCCCAAAGGCTCTGTTGGAAATCAGTGTTTCCTCTCTTGATTAAATGTGAAAGCATTTACTCTTTACTGAAAACTAGCTCAAACGCTCTTTTGGAAATCGGTGTTTCCTGTCTTTATTAAATGTGAAAACAATTACTCTTTAGGAATACATAGTTCACATATACTCTTTTGAAGAAATGAACTTCAATCCTTACCCTTTACTCAACTCAAAACTCAAGTCTTAAAACAAGTTTAAAGAATTTGCAAAAGATTTCTTAAAAATAGGGTTCATGCCGAATTATGGACGTGAACGACTCAATTCAATGTTTTCAATAACCATAACTAGAACTCAATACTCGAGATTCAAGAGCTTTAATGGTAATGTTTATTTCAAGAATGCTCGATTCAGAGGGTTCATGCGGAATTATGGGCATGAACTACTCAACTCAAGAGCTCAGTGATACTTTTCATCTCAAGACTCTTCAACTCATAGGGTTCATGCGCAATGATGTGGATGAACTACTCAACTCACGGACTTCATGGTAACATGTAATAGTCCCATGATTAGAAATATAATCTCGAAAGGGTTAGGAACTTGATACTCAAGACTTAGAACTTGAAGATACTATTATATGGAGTTCATGTAGAATTTATGGGCATGAACGACTCGACTCAAGGGTCTACATAAAAATATTGAACTCGTGTATACGGATCTTCTCATTCTCATACTTACTTCCTCAAAACTTATCTGAAATCGACAGTTTATCTCAAATGATTCACAGTTGAACTCAAGGACTTTCTTGAACTCTACTCTTAACTCTTTCTTGAATTTGAATTATCAATTCAAGATTTAAGATATGAAGGATATCAATAATAATATAGCAATTTGATAATTAGGAACATAACTTTTAAAAGAATCATGAACTCAAGAACTCAAAATCAACTTATCTCAAGAATACTCAAATCTAGGGAAAGTATCCTAGATTACTCTTTTACTGATCTGAAAGTAGATGTAGGGCATGAGGACGAACTAGTCCAACACTATGATAGCCTTACATATCTAGAAGAACAAGGTTCTTGAAGAATCTTGAAGAATCTTGAAGAATCTTGAAGAAAAACTTGATTAGAAGCCTTGAAACCCTAGCTTGAAGGTAAACGATCAAGAAAACCTTTTTTTTGAGATTCTTGAATTAGTTTCTTGAAATCTCTATGGCCAAGAATTATTATTTTCACTAGTTATTCATAATTTTATGGAGGAATTTGAGTTGAAAAGAATGGAATTCTAGGAGAAAGACTTACCTTGAAGAAGAATCTTGAAAAGGATTGAAAGAATTTTGAAAAAAGTCTTCTACTTTGATTTTTCCTTAGGGTTTTGCTCTAAAGTTTGAGAGAGAAGAGAATGATGAACTAAAAGAAAAAAATATGATTGTTTGGAGCCTTTTATTGGTCAAGAAATTTTTTTCGGGTTTTCTTTGATGTAAAAAAACAAAATCAACCCTTTTCAATGTTTTCCCGTCGGCTAATTCTTAACAACACTGTATAGGTTACTAAAATTGTCATAACGTTTTACTCATAATTGGATTGACGCTAAATTGTTAGCGTTGGAAAGTAGATTCAAATAGCACTACAAGAAAAAGGGCTATTAGGGATGAGAAAAACGGTCCCTAAAAGTCTAAATCTTGTCCCTGAAAGTCAATAGCGACGGGACAAATCTGGTCGCCACCCGTCCCTATACCCTCCGTCGCTAAAGATTAATAGGGACGAGCTATAGGTACCCGTCCTAAAAATCTTTTTGCGACTGGTAAATATCTAGTCCTTAAAAGCCTTTTAGGGACCACGCTTCTGGTCCTTAAACATAAAGATCAACAATCAACTTAAATTTTTACAACGAGTTTAACTGGCCCTTAAAGGTCTTTTACGACTAAAATTTGGTCCTAAAATAGTTGTAAGGGCGGGCGCAACATTGGTCCCTAAAGGTGTAGTGTCAAATTAGAATTGATTATTATCAATGTGGTACTAAAGTTCATTTAGGATCTGGAAAAAAAAGTGGAAATTAAATAATACGCGCCCTTTTCGTGTCATGATTCTCCAAGATGCTATACACAATATTATATATAGATAATCAAATGCATATAAGTAAAATTATCAATATATTAACTAATAGTATGGATTAACATCCCACAAGCAGTAAAACTTACAAAAATATATGGTAACAATACTATCTACACAACTCATCAGGCGCCAAAAGAGCTAATATCTCCAAGTATAGAATAAAATGTTTTGCCAAAAAAAATCATGCAAAACAATAACCAACTTGTCAAATTGTTCATAGTATTCAATCTTGCATCTTGACTTGTAAACAAAAGTCTCCAAATCCTGTAACACATACAAAATAAAATTTGTTTAGAAAAAGAAAGTTATGTGCACAACCAAATCACATAAAATATCCTAGTGTAGATAAGAAATAACAGTTTGCACTCTAGATTTTAGGTTCCTAGTTGCTCTGCCATCCACTTGGACCAAATTATCCCGATCACTTCAACATCATTCAAACGATAGACCCTTAAAATTAAAACATTTACCGTTGGTAATATTCATTACTGTTATTTCTAGATATTGCTACATTTGTAGAAAAAAAAAATTAATCAATTGAGAATCTAGTTGTAGACTCGCTTAAACCTTGAAAAACAGAAAGTGTAGTTTTAGTGGAATATAGAGGGTATTAAGTTTGTTGGGTTAAAGAGTTCATATGCTATGTAAGAACCTATTTTTAATAGGTTCTGTTTCTTTCAAAGTTCCCAACCATTTTCAAGAACTAGGACTAAGTCATGGATAACATAATATGCATTTTATTTTTAAAATCATTATGAAAATTATCTCCTAAGAAACCAGAAAACACATTCAGCTTTTGCTAAAACATGAGCTCACTACCTAATATATGCTTTAATAGATGGCAAGGAATATAAAGAGAAGTGTAATCATATGGACCAGCACATGCTGCATGAATGTTGATGTACCATAACCTTCTGCTAAATTTACTAAGCAACTTACAAAATAATAAGTTAGACCAAACCTGAAATATGTATCGTATGACCTTGAGCCTCGAGTTTCTATAGGCATCATCTCCTTAAACAAAACTCTCCAACAAAGGTGAATCTCTAAAGGGGTATCCATGATATAATAGAGAGCAAGACTGTATGTCAGATAAAATTGGGACCTAAATACAAGTGTCAAACAAGGAAAATAAAGCGTTTAAATAGCAGATTTATAGGAAATCGAAGCATATGAAGCAAACAAGAAATCGCACACATGTATATTGTTAACAATGTATTTCGGACCACGTTTTGCTGCATATTTTTGCAGAGAAGACAATGAGCAATAGTCTTATTGACATTAAACAATATGAAGACTATATTTTTTATTTTATCTACATAAGAGAGAGATAATGAAATACAATAACATGATTGATAATACAAGAACAATATTGAGACAGTGAAATCCACATACTCTCTAGTGTAGCAGACACCTAGCAAAGAAGCATGCAAGCATATCTCTACACTTACCGGGAGCTGAAGAAACGTCCTAGTAAGTAACTGTAAAATTAATGGTCTTGCTAACCTCTATAAATTAAATTTCAATTGAGGTCCTTACAGGAGGGAAATTGAGCACGTAGAGATGGTTAGCGTATGAATAATTCATCTTATGTTCAAAGCATTTTACCTACTCTGTATTTAATGTAATGTGAGTACTTAAAGTTGTCATATTTCACTTGATTTCTTTGTTTATTCATAAATTTCCGACAATAGACAAACTGCTAATCCATTTAAGTGCAAGTATCCATATTAAGTATAGATCATGATAATCAATTCATACTAACACATATCAGATAGAACATACTAACACACAAGTTACTTAAGAAGATTTTTATGGCTTGTGATGGTGACTAAACTCACCTAAAAATTTAATGATAAATGATTTATTTCCATTTGCCGCTTTAAGAATCTGAAGCACAGGAAGGAGTAAAGTTGTTATTATCCTTATAATGAACAATGTTCCGAGCAAGATATTGAGAAGTTTCCATAGATAAGAGCCTACGAGAAATTGTATTACACAATTTGGAAGGATGAAACTGAAACCACCAACCATTCTCCATACTTGGTTATGATGAAATAAAATATTATTTCGATGATATCTAACACCATTATATTTTTCCTCATGTTATAGCTGATATCATTTATAACCTAAGAAATCTAATAAAAGATGTTCCTTAAGAGGCATTTGTTTGAATAGATTAATGTAAGAAAATAGAACTAAGCAAACAGAGAATATATTAAGGGAGTTATTAAAGGAAGCTAAAAATTAAAGAAAACATTTTTATTTAAGATTTCTTTTAGCATGTGAAGTAGCATTTTAGTAAGATTGCATCCAATATATTCTAAGGATTACAATTAGAAGTTTCTCTTTACATACCGTACATATTGATGTGCCTCCACAACTTGAATATAAAGAAAGACATCATGAAAATTTATTGATTCATCGTTCACCATTCATTTCAACATCATAGAATGAATACCTATAAAGTTGGACACAGGGGGTTAGCGTAACTGTTTGAAAAATTGTACTAGGATTATAAGTTTTTTCAAGTATGAAGAGTGAGAACTAATTTAACTAAAAAAAAGATGTAGCAATAACAAAACTATAGCAATGGTAGGAATCATTATGTTTCTCAAACGTAAGAACATTTGCGGAGGTCCATTTTCAATGATAAGTCTCTTCAGAAGAACACCAAGATGACAAGATTTGTCATCTATTTATTGTAGAGTTCAGTTATTAAAATGTTATAACAAGTGCAAATAAAACAGACAAGTTAGGTGTATAATTAATGATACTCGATTTCAGTAAGTTAAATACTTTATTGTAATCTTTAGATGATACCCTCAGTTACAAACTGTATCCTGAACTCATCTACAATAAAATAGATGATTACCACAACAAAACACTATATTTAATCAAACATCAAAATGAAGTAACTAAATTAATTCCAGTAGCTACAGACTTAGAAATAAATAAACAAAGCGAGGACCATACTTACTTTCAAGCACTAAACTTCTTCAATTTGGGCCCAAATTAAAACCAACCAGCTTTACCATCAAATCCACACCTCAGTGGACCAAATTTCACCAAACTCATGTTTTTTTTTGCTAAAGATTCAACTATGCCAAAGGCTACTGACTAGAGAAATAAGAAAAGAAATTAACTGAAAAGATGTTCTTTTCCTCTTTTTGACTCTGGATTAAAAAAACTGACAATCTCCTACTTTGTAACTTGAGGATTCTAATTCATTAGGACAAAAACACAAGTCTTCATCCTTGCATTCGAAACAACATATTAGAAGAGATATGTTTTTTCAAAATTTCTTTGCTTACATGATTTAAGAAATTGACAGGAGATATTTTCATTCTGGTATCCTCTGCCTCCAAGACACTTTTTTGAATGTAACCCTAGCCGCCATCCTCACACCAAACTCCATCTTTTAGCCCTCACAAAAAAACTATCAATATTTAGAAAAAGTCAATACTAAAGACTGTCATTCTCAATTATCACATTTCAGTAAGAAGAATAACAACAATTTCGTGTTTTAAGCCGAAAAACAAAAAAGACGAAGAAAATCTTTAAAACCTGTTCAGATAGATGACTCTTGTGATCCGATTTGTAAACCTTCTAGGATCTTCAGATACATATCATGCGAATCTATAGCCTTTGAAAGAGTCAATTATTAGGACTTTACCAGATGGAAAAGTTAGGGTTTCATTTTGGGTTTTTAAAAGGGTGGGTGTGTGGGGTGTTGGGGGGGGGGGTGTAATTAATATATGATTTTTTTTCCACTTGCACCTCTTAGGCAGATTTCAACGACGGGATTTTAATTTTTTTAGCAACCGGATTTAGAGCCTTCGCTAGATCAAAAAATAAAAATGGAAACTAGGGACTAGAAAAAAATCTCTTCCCTATAAGTACACTTTTAGAGACGAGTTGTTAAGCCCATCGCTAATTGTTGGTCTTTAATAGGCAGTTTTCTTGTAGTGTAGCTTTAATTGGATAGGGTATGGCTCACGTAACTCTTTATATTCTAAGAGATATGGTTGTTTGAAGTTGACCCAAGTAGAATCTTACATCAAAGCTTAATCGATAAGGAAACTTCAATAACAATTATCAAGAACTTAAATCCTTAAATTTCAAGAACGAACTGAATAAATCATGGTTTGTGTGTAGGTGAACGAACCCAACACTATGGAAGCTTACATACCTCATAGGGATCAAACCCATGGCGAAAATCCGCAACAAAACTCAAGAACCTCGACGAACGTCTTAATCCTTTCCTCTTTTCTCCTCTTCTTTTTTTTTCTCTTCTTGAACTCACAACTAAAACTCTAGATGTATATTAGGATTATAAAACTGAACCTAATAGGATTAGACCGTTAAAACCTTAATAAAAAATGAATTAAATTTTATTGGGTAAGGAAAAGACCAAAATACCCCTTACTATTTTAGGGTAACTTTCCTTAACTGGACAGATTGACTTCAAAAGGGCCTATCTCACTCATCCAACCTCTAAAGTTAGCACACTCGATGGCGTTCGAAAGATAATTCAAAGACCTTTCATTAGCTATCTTGTAGCCCACCTAACACATCATGTACTGAGAGTTATGATCGTTTGAAGTTGACCCAAAACTCATAACTTAAGCATAACTTATAAAATTTAAGATTTTGCTATTTCCAATTTAGTTCTTTTTGGAATTCAAGGTGCTACATCTTGTGACCTTATCACTTAGGAAAAATTTAAATTCCTTGGTAAAAACATACTCACTACAAAGGATGGTTCGAGTCTTAGTTCATAACTTTTTTGGGGTGTTACATGAATGAAAACTAATTCTAATCAGTTTAGACCCTTAATTGGGTGAAATTCGCTTTCTGAATTAGTGGGGGTAAGCAAAAGACCAAAATACCCCTCCTATTTTTCGTCACTTTCCTTAAATGGACAGTCTGACTTCAATATGGCATATCTCCCTCCTATGAACTCAAAATTGAAAACTCTGTGGTGTTGGAAAGAGGACTCATAGATCTTTCATTTGATATCTTGTGAATCTCCAAACTCATCTTGTACTGAAAGTTATGGTTGTTTGAAGTTGACCTAAAACATGAAAAAATTAAGGATTCATTTAATGAATTCTCTTTAATTCTTTTTGGAACTTAAGCAACTATATCTAGTGACATGACCTTAATACTTAAGAAATTTAAAATTCCTTGGTAAAATCCTACTCACAACAAAGAAGGGTTCGAGTTGTAGTTCAATAATTTTTCGGGATGTTACATTATCTCTCCCTTGGGATCATTCGTCCTCGAATGACAGCTGAATTGGTTATGGAACGGGGTTACTCTCACTATCTCTTTTGACTCATGCACTTGCCTACTAACACAGGCTGGACTGATTTGTACCAAGAGTTGGGACTTCCTATAGCACCTAAATCAAGAACGATGTTGTTGTGAGCATAGTCACATTCTCTCTGAAGTTAGCTTATCTGGAACAACAGAAGTGTAGGTATAAAGTAAGAATAGGAATACCATACTTCATTGGCTGCAACTCATAGCGCCCAGAAGGGTACATGACTTCTCTTACCAAGGTCTGAGTCTAATGGCACACTCTTGTTGTATTCAAGCTTAAACCAAATCCTGAGGTTCGGGTTCTGTACCTCGATAGGGAATCTCATCCCAAGAATATTAATCTTTCCCACCCCATTTAATCAACATTGGGCTCGTATCAAGAATAACGTAATGTTTAACATCACCACATTCAAGCTTAGCACTCTAAAAACTCCATGGACTCCTACTAACAAGCTCCCTTAAGAAGTTCTCCCTTAAGAAGTTCTCATTCTCTCATCATCTCCGCCATACCACCTAGAATTTCCTGCATTACTACTTGAAAGCAACTAAGGGCTCTCATTCAACTATTTCTCATGGTAAAACCATATCTTATCATCTCCCCGTTATATCTAAAGCTGACACTTGGAAGCTATGAACCTATTCCATCGTCTCTAAACTAGTCTACATCCCTTTTTTACAACTTCAGTTCAATTTGCTCACTTATTATACCTCGTTACTTAATCACTTCTATAACCTTTGGAACATCATGACCCTCTCAAAAAAATCATAATCTTAGCTTAGATCTATCACCTCATGAATACTCCTAAGCTTCTATTCAACACCGACACTTGGTCATTAGCAACACAATGACACCTCATGATAAACTACTTTCTAGTTAAAATATACTCTAACTCATCCTATCTGGTAACTCTTACTCTACCTCCTATCATGCAATCTACAAAAAATCATCACTTCTTATTCTGTCCATAAGGGAAAACTCCTCATTGATAACCTACTAGGTTCATGACTATAATAACATAGCTTGCCTCATCACTATCTCCCTTTCTTAGATTACTGAACCTCTGCATGCATTCTTCTAACTTTGGGCACACTTACTACTATTTCTTGTAATCTCATAAGTCATACTATCTTTTCGGGTGAAAGTAATACCCAAGCTCCAAAATACACTTTCACATAAGGGTCTCAACTAAAACAAGGTTTAGAGAAAAGAGTCTCGGAATAAATCTTACTTTTACCTTGAATGTAACACCCCGTATCCTAGATAGACCGAAATGCAGATTTTGAGAAGTTGCAGGTGCAACCCATGGTTGCCATCCACGGACCGTAGGTCAGACCACGGCCCGTGCTAGTGGTCCGTGGTTCACCACTGCAACCCCTTCCCAAACCCAGCTCAGAAAAATTAGATAAGTTTCGACCCACGGATAGACCCACGATCCGTAGGTCAGACCAAGGTCCATGGTCTATGTCCATGGATCAAGACCCATTTACCCAGACTCTGATGCAAACGACGTCTGACTAGCACGGACCGTCATTCGATCAACGGCCAGTAGGTCCCGTCCGTCGATCACTTCGACAGTAGTTAAGTCAGGGGTCTTTTGGTCTTTTCCTATTTCGTTGGACCCTAAGGTATGTTGTTTAGACCCTAAATTATGAGGTTTTCGTCAGTATAAGCCTAGAAACATAACTAGAACTTACCTAAGTCAAATCATTAATCAAAATTTAGAAAATTAGAACGCTAACAGGAGAAAAAAGTCAAGAACCCTAGTTCAAGAACGCAACATGTTTTCTTCAGTTCCAACCCAGAAATCAAAGGATTTCTCCGTGAAATTCGCCACCAGGTATGTGGGATTTCACTAGTGGGTTCCTTTCACCTATTAGGTCCCTAATTTTCAGTCAGTTTCTTGATTCTCTTATTATGACTAGACCTAGGGTTTCTAGAATTTCAACAGATCATCATCAATTAGTTATTTAAATGTTCCAAATCATATTAGTATGTTAATATTCAGTTTATTGCATAAATTTCAGAACCCTGGCTAAGTTATTCTTTAGTTCTTGAATTATACATGTTACGTCAGATATTTAAGTTATTTAGTTATACATGCCTCAGTTATTAATGCATCAATATCAGTTTAATTGTTGCATACTCAGTTTGCATGTTCAGTTCGAGCTACCCAATAACTTACAGAAATTCAGTCATAATGTGTTAATTACTTAATCCATTAGGAGTAGCATAATACCGAGTTGGACTGGGGTTCAGCATACCCAAATAGTCCCAGAACTACTATCCACGTAGGTTGTAAGTCCCCTCTGTGGGCATCATTTTAAGGCCCGAAAGATGATCTCTAAGGGTTATCTCTATCATCTAGTTTGGGTTAAGGATTCCAGTTTCGAATCCCTAATTCTTGAGTTAGTCCTTGTAGTCAATGAGTTTCTAGAAGTATTCTCAGATGATCTTCCTGGAGTTTTTCCCGAAAAGGAAATCAACTTTGGGATTGATCTCCTTCCAGATAGCCAGCCTATCTCTATTCCTCCCTACATAATAGCTGTAGCTGAGCTTAAGGAATTGAAAGAGAAGTTGAAAGACCTTCGAGATAAGGGCTTCATCAGACCTAGTATTTCGCCATGGGGTGCACCAGTGTTGTTCGTAAAGAAGAAAGTTGTTTCTCTCAGAATGTGCATTGACTATAGGAAGTTGAACATGGTCACAATCAAAAATAAGTATCCCATCCATAGGATTGATGACTTGTTTGACCAATTTTAGGGTGCTAGTCATTTCTCAAAGAGAGACCTCAGATCGGGTTATCTTCAGTTTAAAGCCAGAGATAGTGACATTCTGAAGACAACCTTCAGAACACGGTATGGTTATTATGAATTTGTAGTCATGTCTTTTGGACTAACCAATGCTCCTGCAGCTTTCATGGATTCGATGAACAGAGTGTTCAAACAGTACTTGGACTTGTTCGTTATCGTCTTTATTGATGATATCCTCATTTACTCTAGGAATGAGAATGAACATGAGAGTCATTTGAGAGTTGTTCTGCAAACTCTCAAAGATCGCCAGTTATTTGCAAAATTAAACAAGTGCAAGTTTTGGTTACAATTAGTTGCCTTCCTTGGGCATATTGTATCTACTGAAGGAATTCGAGTTGATTCCCATAAGATAGAAGCAGTGAAACAATGGCCTAGACCTACCTCTCCTACAGATATCAGAAATTTTTTCGGTCTAACGGGCTAATACAGACGGTTCGTGGAATGATTTTCATCCATAGCCTCACCATTGACTAGGTTGACTCATAAGATGGTCAAGTTTCAATGGTCAGATGATTGTGAGAAAAGCTTCGCAGAACTAAAAACTAGGTCGACTGTAGCTCTTGTCTTGACTCTACCAGAGGGTTCAAATGGTTATGTGATCTATTATGATGCATCTAGGGTCGGCCTAGGTCGTGTATTGATGCAGCGAGGTAAGGTTATAGCTTATGCTTCTAGACAACTTAAGGTACATAAGAAGAATTATTCGACTCATGACCTCGAGCTTGCAGCTGTGGTGTTTGCACTAAAGATTTGTAGACACTACTTGTATGTTGTTAATGTAGATGTGTTCATAGACTATAAGAGCCTCTAGTATGTATTCACCCAGAAAGAGTTGAATCTTCGCCAGAGAAGGTAGCTTGAGTTCCTCAAAGATTATGATATGAACGTGCATTACCATCCGGGTAAGGCGAATGTAGTAGCAGATGTTCTTAGCAGATTATCTATGGGTAGTGTAGCACATGTTGGGGAACAAAGAAAGGAGCTAGCAAGGGATGTTCATAGACTTGCTCCCTTAGGAGTTCGGCTTATGAGCATATCAGATAGTGGTGTAACGGTTCAGAATGGGGCAAAATCTTCTTTGGTAGTGAAACTTAAGGGAAAGCAAGACAGTGATCCGATATTACTTGAACTCAAGGGTGCAGTCCATCAACAGAGAGTTGAGATATTCTCCCAAGGGGGGGATTGTGTGCTTCACTATCATGGTCGATTATGTGTTCCTAATATGGGCGAGTTGAGACAACATATTCTTGTAGAAGCCCATAATTCCAGGTATTTTATTCATCCGGTGCCACTAAGATGTACCGTGATCTCCGGGAAGTCTATTGGTGGAATGGTATGAAAAGAGATATAGCAGATTTTGTGGCCAAGTTCCCCAATTGCTAGCAAGTCAAGGTAGAACATCAGAAACCACGAGGTATGACTCAAGAGATTGACATTCCTACTTGAAAGTGGGAACTGATCAGCATGTACTTTATCACAGGTTTACCTCGTACTCCCAGACAACATGACTCCATTTCGGTGATTGTTGATAGGGTTACTAAGTCTTCTCACTTTTTTGCAGTCAAGATTACAGATTTGGTGGAGTATTATGCCAAGCTTTACATTAATGAGATTGTGAGGGAGCATGGGGTTCCTTTGTCTATCATGTCAGATAGAGGTCCTCAATTTACCTCTCATTTCTGGAAGTCATTTCAGAAGGGTCTTGGTTACTCAGGTTAATCTTAGAGTCGCCAGAAGTCCTATGTTTATATGAGAAGAAGGGAACTAGAGTTCAAAGTTGATGATTGGGTTTTCCTAAAAGTGTCACCTATGAAGGGGGTGATGAGATTTGGCAAGAAAGGGAAGCTCAGTCCCAAATATGTAGGCCCTTACCGGATCTTGAAAAGGATTAGTAAAATGGCTTATGAGTTAGAGTTGCCAGCAGATTTCGCAATAGTGCATCCAGTCTTTCACATTTCACTTTTGAAGAACTGTGTGGGTGATCCAGCATCCGTAGTGCCATTAGAGACTGTGGATGTAAAAGATAGCATTTCTTATGAGGATGTACCAGTTGAGATTCTTGATCGTCAAGTTAGAAGGTTGAGAAACAAAGAAGTCGTTTCAATCAAGGTTTGGTGGAGGAGTCAGTCTGTAGAGGGAGCTACTTGGGAAGCAGAAACGGCCATGAAAGCCAAGTATCATCACCTCTTTCCTTCTGATTCCATTCCAGCTTGAGGTAATAGTTCCTCTTCAATTTTTCATTCTTTCATGCGTAAATTCAGTCTTAGAATCATGTTCCTTCAGTTTGTACTTGCATTTTCATCGTATTTGCATGTTCTTGGAACTCAGTAAAGTCAAAAATTTAGTTCTCAGTGTTTAGTGGTAGGGATTGCAGCCTTTCCGTCTATTTCAGCTACTTTAGTCTTCATTCGAGAACAAATATTCTCAAAGGGGATATAATGTAACACCCCGTATCCTAGACAGACCAAATTGCATATTTTAAGAACTTGCAGGTGCAACCCACAGTTAGCAACCACAGACCGTAGGTCAGATCACAGACCGTAGGTTACACAACTGGTGATCCGTGGTTCACTAGTGCAACCCCTCCCCAAACCCAGCTGAGAAAAATTGGCTAAGTCTCGAACCACGGAAAGAGCCACGGTCCATAGGTCAGACCATTGTCCGTGGTCTGTGTCCGTGGATCAAGACCCTTTACCCAACCTCTGATGTAAACGACGGCCGACCAGCACGGATCGTCATTCGATCCACGGCCCGTAGGTCACGTCCGTCGATCACTCCAACAATAGTTAAGTCAGGGATCTTTTGGCTTTTCCTATTTCATTGGACCCCTAAGCTACGTCGTTTAGACCCTAAATTATGAGGTTTTAGTCAGTTTAAGCCTAGAAACATTACTAGAACTTACCTAAGTCAAATCATTAATCAAAACATAGAAAATTACAACTCTAAGAGGAGAAAGAAGTCAAGAACCCTAGTTCAAGAACGCAACAAGTTTTCTTCAGTTCCAGCCCAGAAATTAAAGGATTTCTCCGTAAAATTCATCGCCAGGTATGTGGGATTTCGATAGTGGGTTCCTTTCACCCATTAGGTCCCTAGTTTTCAATCAGTTTTTTGATTCTCTTATTATAACTAGACCTAGGGTTTCTAGAATTTCAACAGATCATCATCAATTAGTTATTTAAATGTTCCAAATCAGATTAGTATGTTAATATTCAGTTTATTGCATGAATTTCAGAACTCTAGCTATGTAATTCTTTAGTTCTTGATTTATACATGCTAGGTCAAATATTTCGGTTATTTAATTATACATGCCTCAGTTATTAATGCATCAATATCAGTTTAATTGTTGCATAGTCAGTTTGTATGTTCAGTTCGAGCTATCCAGTAACTTACAGAAATTCAGTCCAGTGTGTTAATTACATAATCCATTGGGAGTAGCATAATACCGAGTTGGACTATGGTTTAGCATACCCCAATAGTCCCAGAACTACTACCTTCGTAGGTTGTAACTCCCCTCTGTGGGTATCATTTGAGTGATCACACCAGCATGCCTCTATACCTTTGGCAGGGTATATTGGGTCGTCTCAATGGGGCGTATACATCGGACTCCATATTTAGCTCATGTGGTTTTATTATCGGTTATTAGTAGCTCCCACAGTTCAGTCAGATTCTATTGAATTGAACTCATTTACAGTTCGGTCAGTATTCAGTCTCAGCATGTTTATAAATTTGGTTATTGTATCTAGTTAGTTAAGTATTCAACATCTATATCATGTTCAGATTATTTCATTGCTTTATTCTTTGTTGAGTTATATGTTATTTTAGCTTACTCTATCCTGTATGCTCAGTACCGTTCAAGTACTGACACATACTCTGCGCTACATCTTCTCGTGATGTAGGTTCAGGTTCTTAGCATCCAGATCACGCTTAGATCGGTTCCCGATCTCCAGTTCACTAGAATCAGTGGTGAGTGCTCATCCTCCGAGGACAATAGTCATGAGTCTCTTTTAAGTATTACTTTTAGTCATTTAGTTTCAGTTTTGCTATACTTAGTTGGGGCCTATCCCAGCATTTCTAGTCAGTTAGAGGTGATTTTCAGACATAGTTAGATTCAGCTTAGTATTCAGTTAATATCATCTTTGTATTAAACTCGTCAGTTATCATTTATCTCAGTTATGGTTTATGGCTATTCCCCCACTTTTCATTTTTATTTATGATTTAGCTTCCTCATCAGTTTATTATCTTTACTATGTTCATGATCATACCAGCAGGGTTAGCTTGTGATCACTTGTGGTCCTAGGTCCCGTGTCCGCGTCTCAGGGTTAGTCTCGAGGCGTGTCATTGAAAGCACGATTCATATGAATAAGATTGCATTCTTTTGAATCGCAAACCTTAAGCTCACTCATGGGATTTTCTTAATCCCCTCTATAGTCACATGACATTCTCAAGACTTTTGCTGAGAGTAACTCGTCGGTAATAAACTAGCTTTGCTTTTCAACTTTGTTGAGTATGGGGGATAGTCGAATGAATCTGAGAAACGCACAAGTTTTGAATAAGTTCCTTATGACATGGCTCTACTGCATGATTTAGAGTATGAAAGAAGGAAAAAATTTCCTAAATGTTTGTAGTCCCTCATTTATAGAAGTTGGGGCCCTCACAACCATAAATAAGATCCTACTTGACACGACTTCATAGAAACCCTGGACGTGGCCGGCACTCAAGAACCATTGTTGGTCCCCAAGCGAACTGTAACACCCCGACTTTTAAATAAAACGTCTAAATTAACTCGTATCTTCGTGGAAAGACAAGGAGGGTGAGTGATAAATTAAAAATGATGTGTTATGTGATATTTTAAGTGTTCAAGTGTGGTATCTGAAGTTTTGAAGTTAGGTAAGTGACAAAATAAAAGTTGGCGAAAGTTACCGTAAATTCTTTTTAAAGATTTGTCTGAAATTTGAGTCAAATGTCTCGGACGGTTTCTCCCAATCTATTAAGTGTTATGTTCCTCGCAAGCCATGAAATCAAAGTTCCACGAGTCTAGTTTCGAACGCATCAAACCGTTCATTCATACGACTTCATAATAGAGAGATATTTGCATTTTTGTGGGACTGCGCAAGTAGTCACGTGAGGTGGGGCCCTAAGTCGGTGGAATGTAACATATATCTTCTCATTCGACCTTTTCCACCATTTTTAAGGTTAAAAAAAAGAGAAATTAGAGAAACTCATTTCTAGGATCAAGTGAAATATAGATTTTCTCGACTTAAGTCCTTGATGAAAGTTGTTCCACGCGTTGGGCTCTTCATCGTGGTATAATTTGTTTTATCGATTGCGTAGCATATCACACTTTATTGTTGGGACAGCAAGGGTTTGGATATATTTGAAGGTTTTGAAGCGTATTACGACCTTAAGATCGAGGTAAGACCCTTCTTTCATCGACTATAGCTTTTATAAGTAGCAAATAGAAATTTGCAATGGAAATACATATATTTTATCGTATTGTCATGGTATATTTTATTTTTGTATGTTGATTATGGTCCTACCTTGTTGTAGTATCGAGGGAATATTGAGTAAAAGTTATTAGGCCACGTGCATTTAGCGAAAAAGGTATGTTAAGACTATTCCCTACTTACGACATGTTTCCTTAAAGCTTAGAAGCAATGTATTATCCTTGATATACTTGTAGCCGTGATTGTTGATTGTTGGTTGCTCGAGTTGATATAATCCTCCCTTGTCGGTATTCTTATTCAGTTGGTAGCGTCCCTATGTTGGACATGACGTAGAGGCTATTTGTAGAGGTTGCTTATAACTAAATTGCTCACTTTTAGCGGTTGGATTGTTATTATTGTCTTTGGGGCTATTGTGGTTAGTTGCAGCCTGCAGCAATGTGATATATGCCTAGAAGGGCTATGTTCTTCCTACAGGGCTATATGGATGCCTAACAGGGCTATGAGTTGCCTATGGGGCTATATTGACGCCTAAGAAGGCTATGTGCTTCTTACAGGGCCATATTGTTGCCTAAGAGGGCAATGAGTTGTCTATAAGCTACGTTAATGCCTAAGAGAGCTATGTGCTACCTACGGGGCTATACTAATGCCTAAAAGGACTATGTGACTGCCTACGGGGCCTAGGGGACTACTGATAGGGCTATATAGGCTGATTGACACCTTCCGAGCTTATGGGGGCTTGAGTAGTTGGTCTTGTGTGTTGTTTGTACCTACCAAGCTCATGGGGGCTTGGTTAGGTTGTTGTTTTATTATTTTTGATAAGTTTAGATTTAGGAGCAGGTCAGTACAGTTATCTTAGCCTTGATTTATTTATTGGATTATTTCAATATATCAAGATACTTCATCATAGTCTGTTGACTTTCATACTCTATACATTATTTTGTACTGACGCCCTATGGCCTTGGGGGCACTGCATTCATGCATGCAGGTCCTGACAGACGATAGAGTAGACCTCCTCAGCAGCAGGATTGACTATTATCCGGTTGGCTAGCCCCTTTCCTCCGGAGTTGCCAGAGTTGGGAAGTTTGTTACCTTTTGTTGTATATATCTTTATGGGTAGGCTGAGGCCCTGTCCCACCAATCTTTACTACTCTTAGAGGCTTGCAGACTAGTGTGTGGGGTTTATAGCTACGTTATGGCCATGCTGGCCTATGTTCTTGGTTTGTGGATGCTTGTGAGTTGTTTGATGTATTGTATTGATATATACCTGCTTTTAGTTTTGGTATAATATCATGGTGCCTCGACAGCCCAATCAGGACTTCTGTGCTAGTTGACTATTTATTTATATGATCTCATAGGAGTAGTTGTTTCTTTTATAGATCAGTTACAGGGACCTTGCCGTCCGATGGCTTAGTTTTAAGCCGAGAAATACTTGTTTGATTTTTGATTGCGTGTGGCTGCCATGCGCTAGTAGCAAATGGTTCAGCAGGGTCGGCTCGGGCATGAGTTTTGGCATTAGGAGCCAGTTGCACCCCTCGAGTTTGGGGCTTGACAAAACTTGGTATCAGAGCAACGTCGTATCTAGGGAGTCTGCAAGCCATGTCTAGTAGAGTCTTGTTTATAAATGTGTTATGCACCACATTCAATAAGCAAGAAGCTGTTGGGTATGTTAGAATGACTATCCTTCTTTTTCTCACCTCGTGCTATAAAGCGGTGTCTTAAGGGTTGAGGTTTCTGGCTTATAATTGATACGTGTATGCAGATAGAGATAACTGACACTAGACAGACCACAACTAGCCAGGGGCTAGATACAACTGCAAGCAAGAGTACCGACAAAGTACCACAGGTGGAGGTGGCCCATTGTAAGACTCAGGGGGAGAAATCTTCTCAGCCCCCTATAGCTTCTCCACAGCTTAAGGAGCCTCCAAGGGCTACAGGACTTCCGTCTCCACCAGCAGTACCACCTCTAGTTCCTCTTATTCCATCTGATCAGGATTTCAAGAGTGCAATATATATGTTAGCACAGTTAGTAGCTGCACAGTGTCAACCAGTTATGCCAGATATTGCCGGACCTTCTAAATGGCCCGAAAGTTCGAGAGGTCGTTAATTTCTTGCCTTGAATCCTCCACAGTTTATAGGGACAGATCGCAGAGAAGACCCTTAGCACTTTGTTGATCAACTTCATAGGATCTTCAGAGTCAGGCATGCCTCAGTGACTGAGTCAGTTGAGTTAGCAACATTTCGATTGTGTGATGTTGCAGTATTGTGGTATGAAAGTTGGGAGAGATCTAGGGGAGAAAATACATCTCTACCCAGTTGGGATAGCTTTACAAAAGCTTTCATAGATCACTATTTGCCTCAAGAGATTAGGGAATGCAGGGTGGACCAGTTTCTGAACCTCCAACAAGGTGGCATGAGTTTCCGAGAATACGGGCTGAGATTTGATTCATTGGATAGATATGCACCAGCATTTGTTGATACGATGCATGACATGGTACGTAGATTTGTGGGAGGGCTTAACTTCGACTATATCGAGGCTTGTTCTACCGCTGCGCTAAATGATAATATGGATATCTCGCGGATACAAGCCTTCGCACAGGGCATAGAAGATCGCCGACATCTACAGTATACGAGTGAGAGGGCCGAGAGAGAGAGACAGAAGAGGGCTAGGCCCGCTGGTTCGTTGGGAGATTTTCAGGGTGGTCCCAGACCCTGATATTTTATGAGGCCACCTAGACCTCCACCACAGCAGTTCCAAGGTAGTAGATTTGATCATCACGAACAGTCAGGCTCAGGTGAGGGTTCACGAGCATCAGGTTTGCAGCAGCAGAGGGGTTCAGGCCAAGCTAGGACATCCCCGCCGCGTTGCATTCCTTGCGGTAGGATGCATTTTGGGAGGTGCAGACAGGGTTCCACTAGCTGTTATTCTTGTGGACAGGAGGGGCATGGGTGGAGAAACTGCCCTACCATAGGTCTGGGTGGTATAGGTCAGTCGACCAGGTCAGCAGTAGGTTCCTCCTCATCAGCATAATCTACAGGGCGTGGACCCCATACTTCAGCACATAGGGGTAGAGGCGGAGGCATAAAGGGAGCATCTAGTTCTGGTAGTGGATAGAATCGTACATTATTCATTAATCGGCCGACAAGGAAATCAG